>NC_092340.1:301290000-301627500 GCF_046630445.1 Rutidosis leptorrhynchoides
TGCCGTTGATTTTTATTTAGAATCGTCATCCAGTCGACCAAGTACTCCAATTCAAATTTCCGATAATCAATTTTTTGAACCCGACCTCACAAATGAGAACCCGGAGGATATTCAGGGACAATTCAGAGATCCTGAACCACTAATCATTCCTCCTGAACCACAAATCACTCATCCAGAGATTGTCGAGGAAGAAACCATTAAATCAGAATCCTCTAGTGATTCAGATTCAACAAATTCAATCATGGAAAATCTGGAACCTCTAAATATGGAAGACCGAATGAGAGCTAAACGCACTGGCCAAGGTCATGCAATTACTCAACCAGACATTAATGCGCCAGATTATGAAATCAAAGGACAAATCCTACACATGGTAACTAATCAATGCCAATTTAGTGGTTCGCCAAAGGAAGATCCAAAGAAACATCTTCTAACTTTTAATAGGATATGTACTCTATTCAAAATCAGAGAAGTTGAGGATGAACAGATCTATCTCATGTTATTTCCCTAGACTTTAAAGGGAGAAGCCAAAGATTGGTTAGAATCGTTACCTGAAGGGGGGATTGATACATGGGATGTTTTAGTTGAAAATTTTCTTAAACAATTCTTTCCGGCATCTAAAGCCGTGAGACTTCAAGGAGAAATTATTACATTCACACAGAAGCAAAATGAAACTCTATATGAGGCGTGGACAAGATTTGGAAAGTTGTTGAGAGGATGTCCTCAACATGGTTTAGACACTTATCAAATAGTACAAATATTCTACCAAGGATGCGATATTACTACACGAAAAGACATCGACATAGCAGCTGGTGGTTCCATTATGAAGAAAACTGCAACTGAAGCTTACAAATTTATTGATAACACTGCTTCCCACTCACATGAGTGGCATCAAGAAAAAGACATCGTTAGATCATCTAAAGCGGCTAGAGCTGATTCTAGCCATGACCTTGATTCCATTTCCGCAAAGATAGATGCTTTCGAGAGACGAATGGAAAAGATGACTAAAGATATTCACGCAATACGAATTTGTTGTGAACAGTGTGGAGGACCACATTTGACAAAAGATTGTCTCAGTATTGAACAAACAATGGAACAACGAGAGAATGTTTCATACATGAACCAAAGGCCTGGAAATAATTATCAGAATAATTATCAACCGCCAAGACCAAACTACAATCAAAACCAGAATTATAACCAAAATGTTCCATACAACAATCAACAAGGTCCTAGCATTTAACAAGTATCCCACAAACCAATGATAAAAAGACAAATTTAGAAGACATGATGTCGAAGCTAGTTGAATCTCAAACGCAATTTTTCACATCACAGAAACAAACCAATGAACAAAATGCTCAAGCATTTAGAAATCAACAAGCTTCAATCCAAAATCTGGAACAAGAAGTAAGTAACCTAGCAAGGTTAATAGGTGAAAGAAAACCGGAAAGTCTACCTAGCGATACAAATGCTAACCCCCGGAATGAAACAGCTAAAGCCATTACCACGAGAAGTGGTATTACACTTAAACCACCTGAAATGCCTGTAATTTTTGATGACGCTATTCCTACTACACAGGCACCACAGCCTGAGCAAGATAAGGAAAAAGAACCGGTAGTTGAAAAGGTTAATGAAGATAACACAGTTAAGGCTAAGCCTTATGTTAAACCATACCAACCACCACTTCCTTACCCAAGTAAAATGAGAAAAGAAAGACTTGAAGCCGAGCAATCCAAATTCTTGGATATGTTTAAACAAATAAATGTCAATCTTCCTTTCATTGATGTAATTTCAGGAATGCCTAGGTATGCCAAATTCTTGAAAGATCTAATCACAAATAGAAAGAAAATGGAAGAACTTTCGGTTGTTACAATGAATGCTAATTGTTCTGCAGTGCTATTGAATAAGCTACCAGAAAAACTCTCAGATCCAGGAAGTTTCACAATTCCATGTTTTCTGGGTAGTCTAGGTTCAATAGAAGCATTGGCAGACTTAGGTGCTAGTATAAGTTTAATGTCATATTCATTATACTCTAACCTAGACCTCGGAGAATTGAAACCAACACGAATAAGCATACAACTAGCTGATCGATCAGTAAAATATCCTAGAGGGATAATGGAAAACATGCTAGTTAAAGTTGGTACTTTAGTATTTCCAGTAGATTTTGTTATTCTGGACATGGAAGAAGATTCTCGAGTTCCTCTCATATTAGGAAGACCATTCTTAAACACGGTTAAAGCAATAATAGACGTGTTTGGTAAGAAATTGACCCTAAGTATAGAGGATGAGAGTGTTACATTTTCTGTTGATAGAGCCATGCAACAACCACAATCTGCAGATGATACATGTTATTATATTCAAACTATAGATTCACATGCAGAATTGTTAGACGAATTTCCAGAATTACAAGGAACAGGAGAATGTTCTTTAGAAGAAGGAACTGAACCAATTGATGAAGCTGAAATGTTAGCCGCACTCATGGCTAATGATTACGAACCAACAACAGAAGAACTTCAAATGCTAAAAGAGGAAGACAGATATCGATACAAATCATCGATAGAAGAACCACCGATATTAGAGTTAAAGCCACTTCCAAACCATTTGGAATACGCTTATTTACATGGTGAATCTGAATTACCTGTAATAATATCGTCTTCTCTTACGGAAAATGAAAAATCTCGACTCATTTCTGTGCTAAAAGCTCATAAATCAGCTATTTCATGGAAGATTCATGACATTAAAGGCATAAGTCCTTCGTATTGCACACATAAAATCCTTATGGAAGAAGGTCATAAAACATATGTGCAACGCCAATGAAGACTAAATCTAAATATGCAAGATGTTATTAAGAAAGAAATTATTAAACTGCTAGATGCAGGTTTAATTTATCAAATCTCTGATAGTCCATGGGTAAGCCCAGTTCAATGTGTACCTAAGAAGGGTGGCATGACTGTCATCACAAATGAAAAAAATGAGCTTATTTCTACTAGGACTGTAACAGGATGGCGTGTTTGTATTGATTATAGAAAATTAAATGTCGCTACCAAAAAAGATCACTTTCCCTTACCTTTCATTGATCAAATGTTGGAAAGATTAGCCGGAAATAGTTACAATTGTTTTCTTGACGGTTTCTCCGGATACTTTCAAATTCCAATAGCACCCGAGGACCAAGAGAAAACCACGTTCAGGTGCCCTTATGGTACTTTTGCTTACAGACGCATGCCATTTGGACTTTGCAACGCCCCTGCAACCTTTCAAAGGTGCATGATGGCGATTTTTCACGACATGATAGAAGAATGCATGGAAGTATTCATGGACAACTTCTCAGTCTTCGGTGATACTTTTGAAACATGTCTAGTTAATCTTGAACGAATGCTTATTAGATGCGAACAATCAAATCTAGTACTTAATTGGGAGAAATGCCATTTCATGGTTAAAGAAGGCATCGTTCTTGGTCATAAAATTTCAAAGGAAGGAATTGAAGTGGATAGAGCTAAAGTAGATGTAATTGCTAAACTTCCACATCCCACCAATGTTAGAGGAGTTAGGAGTTTTCTAGGGCATGCCGGTTTTTACCGACGTTTCATAAAAGACTTTTCTAAAATTGCCACTCCTATGAATAAACTCCTAGAAAAAGATGCTCCATTCATCTTTTCAGATGAATGCATCAAATCTTTTAATATTCTTAAAGAAAAACTCACTAATGCTTCGATCATGATAACTCCAAATTGGAATCTACTATTTGAACTCATGAGCGATGCAAGTGATTTTGCAATGGGAGCCGTTTTAGGACAAAGGATTGAAAAACGATTTCAACCTATTTATTACGCTAGTAAGATGTTACAAGGAGCACAAATGAATTACACAACTACTGAAAAAGAACTCCTTGCTATTGTCTTTGCTTTTGAAAAATTTCGTTCATATCTCGTTCTAGCAAAAACGGTGGTCTATACCGACCATTCTGCTCTTAGATACCTATTTTTGAAACAAGATGCCAAACCACGATTAATCCGTTGGATCTTACTCTTACAAGAGTTCGATATTGAAATCTGAAATGTCCCGTTCATATTGATTATAAACGTTCCATATTAATTGATTTCGTTGCGAGGTTTTGACCTCTATATGAGACGTTTTTCAAAGACTGCATTCGATTTTAGAACAAACCATAACCTTTAAAATATTACAATGATTATCAAATAATGATAATCTAAAATATAGCATTTTTCACACGACCATTACATAATGGTTTACAATAATATTACACATTAACATAAGTCTTCGAATGCAGTTTTTAAACAATAATATACAAGCATGGACTCCAAATCTTGTCCTTAATTTAGTATGCAACAGCGGAAGCTCTTAATAATCACCTGAGAATAAACATGCTTAAAACGTCAACAAAATTGTTGGTGAGTTATATGTTTAACCTACATATTATCAAATCATAATAATAGACCACGAGATTTCATTTTTATAATACATCTCATATCAGGCATTTCGTAAACTGCATAGAGATAAAAATCATTCATATGTTGAACACCTGGTAACCAACCTTAACAAGATGCATATAGAATATCCCCATCATTCCGGGACTCTCATCGGATATGATAAATCGAAGTACTAAAGCATCCGTAACTCGGATGAGGCTTGTTGGGCCAAATAGATCTATCTTTAGGATTCGCGTCAATTAGGGGCCATTTCCCTAATTCTTAGGCTACCAAGCTAAAAAGGGGCATATTCGATTCGATAATCCAACATAGAAAGTATTTTTGATTACTTGTGTCTATTTTGTAAAACATTTATAAAATCTCATGTATTCTCATCCAAAAAAAAAAATAGATTTTAAAAGTGGGACTATAACTCACTTTCACAGATTTTTACTTCGTCGGGAAGTAAGACTTGGCCACTGGTCGATTCACGAACCTATAACAGATATGTACATATATATATCAAAGTATGTTCAAAATATATTTACAACATTTTAATACATTTTAATGTTTTAAGTTTATTAAGTCAGTTGTCCTCGTTAGTAACCTACAACTAGTTGTCCATAGTTAGATGTACAAAAATAAATCGATATATATATATTATCTTGGATCAATCCACGACCCAGTGTATACACGTCTCATGCTAGATCACAACTCAAAGTATATATATTTTTGGAATCAACCTCAACCCTGTATAGCTAACTCCAACATTACTGCATATAGAGTGTCTATGGTTATTCCAAATAATATATATACATGGGTCGATATGATATGTCAAAACATTTGCATACGTGTCTATGGTATCCCAAGATTACATAATATATTAGAATATATGTAATACAATATAAGTTAGCTAGGATATGATTAATATAGATTTGTTACCAATTTTCACGTAGCTACAACAAGAAAAATTATCCAATCTTGTTTTACCCATAACTTCTTCGTTTTAAATCCGTTTTGAGTGTTTCAAGTTGCTATGGTTTCATATTGAACTTAAGTTTATGAATCTAAACAGAAAAAGTATAAGTTTATAGTCGGAAATACAGGTTACAAGTTGTTTTTGTAAAGGTAGTCATTTCAGTCGAAAGAACGACGTCTAGATGACTATTTTGGAAAACATACTTCCACTTTGAGTTTAACCATGATTTTTGGATATAGTTTCATGTTCATAAGAAAAATCATTTTTCCAGAAGAACAACTTTTAAATCAAAGTTTATCATAGTTTTTAATTAACTAACCCAAAACAGCCCGCGGTGTTACTACGACGGCGTATATCCGATTTTACGGTGTTTTTCGTGTTTCCCGGTTTTAAATCATTAAGTTAGCATATCATATAGATATAGAACATGTGTTTAGTTGATTTTAAAAGTCAAGTTAGAAGGATTAACTTTTGTTTGCGAACAAGTTTAGAATTAACTAAACTATGTTCTAGTGATTTCAAGTTTAAACCTTCGAATAAGGTAGTTTTATATATATGAATCGAATGATGTTATGAATATCATTACTACCTCAAGTTTAATAGGTAAACCTACTGGAAGTGACAAGAAATGATCTAGCTTCAAAGGATCTTGGATGGCTTGAAAGTTCTTGAAGCAGAATCATGACACGAAAACAAGTTCAAGTAAGATTATCACTCGAATTAAGATAGTTATAGTTATAGGAATTGAATCAAAGTTTGTATATGAGTATTATCTTGATTTAGAATGATATATTACTGTAAACAACAAGGATTTCTTGAGGTTAGATAATCACTTTATAAGATTGGAAGTGAGCTAGTAAACTTGGAAGTATTCTTGATTTTATGAAACTAGAACTTGTAGAATTTATGAAGAACACTTAGAACTTGAAGATATAACTTGAGAGAGATCACTTAGATGAAGAAAATTAAAGAATGAAAGTGTTTGTAGGTGTTTTTGGTCGTTGGTATATGGATTAGATATAAAGGATGTGTAATTTTGTTTACATGTAAATAAGTCATGAATGATTACTAATATTTTTGTAATTTTATGAGATATTTCATGCTAGTTGCCAAATGATGGTTCCCACATGTATTAGGTGACTCACATGGGCTGCTAAGAGCTGATCATTGGAGTGTATATACCAATAGTACATACATCTAAAAGCTATGTATTGTATGAGTACGAATACGGGTGCAAACGAGTAGAATTGTTGATGAAACTGAACGAGGATGTAATTGTAAGCATTTTTGTTAAGTAGAAGTATTTTGATAAGTGTCTTGAAGTCTTCCAAAAGTGTATTAATACATATTAAAATACTACATGTATATACATTTTAACTGAGTCGTTAAGTCATCGTTAGTCGTTACATGTAAATGTTGTTTTGAAACCTTTAGGTTAACGATCTTGTTAAATGTTGTTAACCCATTGTTTATTATATCTAAATAGATGTTAAATTATTACATTATCATGATATTATGATATATTAATATATCTTAGTATGACATATATACAGTTAAATGTTGTTACAACGATAATCGTTACATATATGCCTCGTTTCGAAATTCTTAAGTTAGTAGTCTTGTTTTACATATGTAGTTCATTGTTAACACACTTAATGATATAATTAATTATCATTTTATCATGTTAAACATAGTGTATCAATATCTTAATATGATTCATATGTATTTAGTAAGACGTTGTTATAACGATAATCGTTATATATATCGTTTCTAGTTTCTTAATTCAATAAACTCATTTTTATGTATATCACTCATTGTTAATATACTTAGTGAGATACTTACTTATCATAATCTCATTTTAACCATATATATATCATCATGTAGTTTTTGCAAATTTTTAACGTTTGTGAATCGCCGGTCAACTTGGGTGGTCAATTGTCTATATGAAGCACATTTCAAATAATCAAGTCTTAACAAGTTTGATTGCTTAACATGTTGAAAACATTTAATCATGTAAATATACCAATTTCATTTAATATATATAAACATGGAAAAGTTCGGGTCACTACAGTACCTACCCGTTAAATAAATTTCGTCCCGAAATTTTAAGTTGTTGAAGGTGTTGACGAATCTTCTAGAAATAGGTACGGGTATTTCAGCTTCATTTGATCTTCACGCTCCCAGGTGAACTCGGGTCCCCTACGAGCATTCCATCGAACCTTAACGATCGGTATCTTATTTTGCTTGAGCCTTTTAACCTCACGATCCATTATCTCGACGGGTTCTTCAATGAATTGTAGTTTTTCATTGATTTTAATTTCGTCTAAAGGAATAGTGAGATCTTCTTTGGCTAAGCACTTCTTCAGATTCGAAATGTGAAAGGTATTATATACATTGGCGAGTTGTTGAGGTAATTCAAGTAGGTAGGCTACTGGTCCGACACGATCTAAAATCTTGAATGGTCCAATGTATCTTGGATTTAGTTTCCCCCGTTTACCAAATCGAACAACGCCTTTCCAAGGCGAAACCTTAAGCATGACCATCTCCCCAATTTCAAATTCTATATCTTTCCTTTTAAGGTCCGCGTAGCTCTTTTGTCGACTCTGAGCAGTTTTCAACCGTTGTCGAATTTGGATGATTTTCTCTGTAGTTTCTTGGATTATCTCCGGACCCGTAATCTGTCTATCCCCCAATTCATTCCAACAAATTGGAGATCTGCACTTTCTACCATAAAGTGCTTCGAACGGTGCCATTTCGATACTCGAGTTGTAACTATTGTTGTAGGAAAATTCTGCTAATGGTAGATGTCGATCTCAATCGTTTCCAAAATCAATAACACATGCTTGTAGCATGTCTTCAAGAGTCTGTATTGTCCTTTCACTCTGCCCATCGGTTTGTGGATGATAGGTAGTACTCATATCTAGACGAGTTCCCAATGCTTGTTGTAATGTCTGCTAAAACCTTGAAACAAATCTGCCATCTCTATCAGAGATAATAGAGATTGGTATTCCATGTCTAGAGACAACTTCCTTCAAGTATAATCTCACCAACTTCTCCATTTTATCATCTTCTCTCATTGGCAGAAAGTGTTCTGACTTGGTGAGACGATCGACTATTACCCAAATAGTATCATAACCACTTGCAGTCCTTGGCAATTTAGTAATGAAATCCATGGCAATGTTTTCCCATTTCCATTCTGGGATTTCGGGTTGTTGAAGTAGACCTGATGGTTTCTGATGTTCAGCTTTGACCTTAGAACACGTCAAACATTCTCCTACGTATCTAGCAATATCGGCTTTCATACCCGGCCACCAAAAGTGTTTCTTGAGATCTTTGTACATCTTCCCCGCTCCGGGATGTATTGAATATCTGGTTTTATGTGCTTCCTTAAGTACGTTTTCTCTCACATCTCCAAACTTTGGTACCCAAATTCTTTCAGCCCTATACCGGGTTCCGTCTTCCCGAATATTAAGATGTTTTTCCGATCCTTTGGGTATTTCATTCTTCAACTTTCCTTCTTTTACAAATCCCTGTTGCGCCTCCTTTATTTGAGTAGTAAGGTTAGTACGAATAATTATATTCATAGCTTTTACCCGCATTGGTTCTCTGTCCTTTCTACTCAAAGCGTCGGCTACTACATTTGCCTTCCCCGGGTGGTAACGAATCTCGAAATCGTAATCATTCAATAACTCAATCCACCTACGCTGCCTCATGTTCAGTTGTTTTTGATTAAATATATGTTGGAGACTTTTGTGGTCGGTATATGTGATACTTTTGACCCCATATAAGTAGTACCTCCAAGTCTTTAATGCAAAAACAACAGCGCCCAATTCCAAATCGTGAGTCGTATAATTTTGCTCGTGAATCTTCAATTGTCTGGACGCATAAGCAATTACCTTCGTTCGTTGCATTAATACACAACCGAGGCCTTGCTTTGAGGCATCACAATATATCACAAAATCATCATTCCCTTCAGGCAATGACAATATAGGTGCCGTAGTTAACTTTTTCTTCAACAATTGAAACGCTTTCTCCTACTCATCCTTCCATTCAAATTTCTTCCCTTTATGCGTTAATGCAGTCAAGGGTTTTGCTATTCTGGAAAAGTCTTGGATGAACCTTCTGTAGTAACCAGCCAGTCCTAAAAATTGGCGTATATGCTTCGGAGTTTTCGGGGTTTCCCACTTTTCAATGGTTTCAATCTTTGCCGGATCCACTTGAATACCTTCTTTGTTCACTATGTGACCGATGAATTGAACTTCTTCCAACCAAAATGCACACTTTGAAAACTTAGCGTACAGTTTTTCTTTCCTCAATAACTCTAGCATTTTTCTCAAATGTTCTTCGTGCTCTTGATCATTCTTTGAGTAAATAAGTATGTCATCGATAAAAACAATGACAAACTTGTCAAGGTATGGTCCACACACTCGGTTCATGAGGTCCATGAACATAGTTGGTGCGTTAGTCAACCCAAACGGCATAACCATAAACTCTTAATGACCGTAACGTGTCCTGAAAGCTGTCTTTGGAATATCATCCTCCTTCACCCGCATTTGATGATACCCAGAACGTAAATCAATCTTCGAATAAACTGACGAGCCTTGTAGTTGATCAAATAAGTCGTCGATTCTTGGTAGTGGATAACGATTCTTGATGGTAAGTTTGTTCAACTCTCGGTAGTCGATACACAACCTGAATGTACCATCCTTCTTTTTGACAAACAAAATAGGAGCTCCCCATGGTGATGTACTTGGTCGTATAAAACCACGCTCTAAAAGTTCTTTTAGTTGGCTTTGGAGTTCTTTCATTTCACTGGGTGCGAGTCTGTATGGAGCACGAGCTATTGGTGTAGCACCTGGTACGAGATCTATTTGAAATTCAACAGATCGATGTGGAGGTAGTCCTGGTAATTCTTTCGAAAATACATCGGGAAATTCTTTTGCGACGGGAACATCATTGATGTTCTTTTCTTCTGGTTTGACTTCTTCGATGTGTGCTAGAATGGCATAGCAACCTTTTCTTATTAGTTTTTGCGCCTTCAAATTACTAATAAGATTTAGCTTCGCGTTGCTCTTTTCTCCGTACACCATTACAGGTTTTCCTTTTTCTCGTACAATGCGAATTGCATTTTTGTAACATACGATTTCCGCTCTCTCTTTTTTCAACCAATCCATGCTGATTATCACATCAAAACTCCCTAACTCTACTGGTATCAAATCGATCTTAAATGTTTCGCTAACCAGTTTAATTTCTAGATTCCGACATATTTTATCTGCCGAAATTAATTTATCGTTTGCTAATTCGAGTAAAAATTTATTATTCATAGGCGTCAATGGACCACTTAATTTAGCACAAAAATCTCTACTCATATAACTTCTATCCGCACCCGAATCAAATAAAACATAAGCAGGTTTTTCATCGATAAGAAACGTACCCGTAACAAGCTCCGGGTCTTCCTGTGCTTCTTCCGCATTAATGTTAAAAACTCTCCCACGGCTTTGCCCATTATTATTTCCCTGGTTTGGATACACAGTTTTGTAGTGGCCCTTCTTCCCGCATCCAAAACAAATATTGTGGGCATTACTTGTTCCTTTACCCGATGGTCCATAAATTTCACACTTCGTTGTATCATGACCCTTTCTATTACATTTAGTACATGTTGCTGGACAAAAAGTAGTTGGATGGTACCCTTCACACCTCAGACACGGAATTTTATGATTTTGATTACCAGTGTTGTTATTGAGATTGTTGCTAGGATTTTTGTTGTTGCGGTTGGTATTATTGTTGGGATGATTGTTGTAGTTGTTGTTGTTGGAATGGTTTTTGTTGCGTTTGTTGTTGCGAAAAATGGTGCGATTGTGGTTGTGATTGTGGTGTTGATTGTTGAAATTGTGAATCTTGTCACTGGGTTCTTCCCACTTTCTCTTGACTTGTTTCATTTTGGCCTCCTCGGCCGTCTGCTCTTTATTCCTTCCCTTGATCTGGTTTATAAGTTTGTGAGCCATTCAGCTTGCCTTTTGCATTGAAGTGGACGCGCTTGAACTCACATCCTCCTGAATTCTCTCTGGTAACCCCTTTACAAACGCATCGATCTGCTCTTCTTCATCTTCGAACACTCTTGGGCACAATAAACACAACTCGGTGAATCGTCGTTCGTATGTGGTGATATCGAATCCCTTCGTTTGTAATTCTCTAAGCTCTGTCTTGAGCTTATTGACTTCGTTTCTGGGATGGTACTGCTCGTTCATCAAGTGTTTGAATGCTGACCACGGTAGTGCGTTAGCAGCATCTTGTCCCACTTGTTCGAGATAGGTATTCCACCATGTTAACGCAGTACCCGTGAAGGTATGCGTGGCGTACTTTACCTTATCTTCCTCAGCACATTTGCTTATAGCAAACACATATTCGACCTTTTCGGTCCATCGTTTCAGTCCGACTATGTAACGACCCGAATTTTTTTCCGATCGTTTTATACATATGAGATTAATATTTACATAAATTAAACATTACCAACATGATAAGCAATCCAAATTGTTGAGTCTTGTGTTTTTGAAAAGAGTTTTACACAATGTTTGACCGTCCAATTTGACCGATGATATCACGAACTATATAACATACGATAATTATACGATTGTGTACATATACATATTTATACATATTTAACATGATCTAAGGATGGTTTAACATATCATTGTGTACTAATAACAATGAGTTATAAGTATACTTTGAGACTACTAACTTAAGTTTTCAAAACGATAACTATATGTAACGTTCTTTGACATATATACCTATAACTTATAATGCTTATACAAGTATCGTATAAGTATGTATTTAATCACTTTTAAAGGGCTTATATATATAAAACAATATAAGTATATTTACAAAAGATAGCTATATTTGAATTCTCGTTCCGTTTCCTCAAGATTTCTACACGTATACCTAGGGTATATGTAACCGTATTGTATGCAACTTCTAGATGTATATACTATTGGTATATACACATCAATTATCATCCTTAGCAGCCTTAAATGATTAAGGAACATGTGGAACCAACCATTTGTCAAGTAGCATGAATTATTTAGCAAGAAAATAAAATTAGGAATCTTTTCTTTCTTTATAAACTAAAAACGTTTTTATGCATGAACACCATTTTTTCATTCCATTTTCTCATACTTACACTCCCATTTCTCTCTCAAAACACTCCTAACTTCATACTTGATCATCTCCAAGCATTTTCCCCATCATTTAGCTTCAATTACAAGCTTTAATCATCATAAAAACAACCTAGAATCAAGAAGTTGCAATATTACTTCCAATCTTTCAATCCAACTTCACCACTCTTTAGGATCAAGAGTTATACTTCCTTTCCAGTAGCTTTATCCAAGTAACTTGAGGTAGTAAACTTATTCATAATCTTATTCGATTCATATTCATATAGCTATCTTATTTTGAGTTACAAATTATAACAATAAGAACATAGTTTGAATGATTTCAAACTTGTTCGCAAACTAAATAGATCCTTCTAACTTGACTTTTAAAACACTTCAAGACCTGTAATATATCATTGATATGCTAACTTAACAAGATACAACTTGATTTTACAAAGAACACCTTAAAACTAAATTTACGTCGTCGGAGTGCAACCGGGGGCTGTTTTGGGTTGGATGATTAAAAACCATCTTAAACTTTGAATTGGAATTTTATATTTTGGAAAAATGATATTTCTTATGAATATGTTAATATATAAAAATCTCATGGTGTAACTCAAAGTGTAAGTATTTTTGTAAAAATGATCATCTAGATGTTGTTTTTACGACGGAAATGATCACTTTCATAAGATTCACCAAAGTTTGACCTATAACCTGTGATTTCGAATACAAACTAACGTATTTACTGTTCATATTCATAAATAATGGCTCGATCCAAGGAAGTGGCAAGTTGAACCAACAAAAACGGAGTTGTATTGAAGAAACTACGGCTAAAACAAAATTGGGTATCCGAAGCTAGTTTAGCTACGAAATTAATTGGAGTAAAACTAAACTAATCATATCTTTGCTAATTAATATGATATTTTATATATATTTACTTATGATTTGATTTTATATATTTCAGGACCACCCGTAAACAACACGAGAGGATTAATTATAAGACCTCATGATTGTACGCATTTGACAACACGGTACTTTATGTACGCAACACGTCATTTGACAATACGGTACCATGGGTCGAGATTAATTCCGATCAATACGAATACAATGGGGTCTTTATTTATTTTATTGAACAACTAATTGTGGACTACTAACATCGGACTGCTAACTACAGACTATTAGATATTAAAAGTATTATAAGTATACATGTAACGATTATTTGAAAAGAAAATATGTTGATATATTATATATGGTTAGGTTCGTGATATCTATCGGAGACCAGGTCGTGTTATATATCTTCAAGGCAAAAGTGAGTATATAGTCCCAGTTTTAAACTCTAAATATTTCGGGATGAGAATACATGCATTTTATGATTTACGTTATGGACACAAGTGATAAAAAAAAATATTCTACGTTGAGTTGTACCACTGGCATACTTCCCTGTAGCTTGGTAACTACTATTTACATGTGGTATTGTAAACGCGAATCCTGTTGATAGATCTATCGGGCCTGACAACCCCAACCGGAACGGTTGCACAGTACTTCGTTTCGGTGACTACACTTGGTACAGTGTAGTGAGATTTCATAATAAAGGAAATATGCAATGTTGATTAAATGTTAAGTATGGTTATCAAGTGCTCAACCACTTAGAATATTTTTATTAAAATGTTTATGTATATGAAATCTTGTGGTCTATATTTATAACGCTGCTAGCTTTAAACCTATATCTCACCAACTTTATGTTGACGTTTTAAGCATGTTTATTCTCAGGTGATAAATAAAAGCTTCCGCTGCATTATGCCGAATTTAAGCAAGATTTGGAGTATGCATATTTGTGTCAAAAATAAAACTGCATACCGAAAGATTTATAATGTGAAATATGTTGGAAATCGTATTGTTATTATCAAATGTAAAGTTTGTAAGAATAAGATTATCGCTAAACGATAATCATTATTATGTTGTTTAAGCCTTTGGTTATAATAAAGGTTATGGTTTGTATCATAAAAACTTATGCAGATTTTGAAAAATGTCACATATGGAGGTCAATACCTCGCAATGACACCAATAAGTACGTAACGTTTATAATCGATATGAACGGGACGCTTCAAACTGGTCCTTCAGTTCCATCAAATTCCAGAGGTTTACAGGCAGTGAAAGCCTTGTAGGAGCATCCTACACGGTTTCCTGTGGAGTTAACTCCACTGCTAGACCCTGAGTTATTGTTGTTTTGCATTGCAGCCTGTACTGCGGCTATATTTGCCGCAAGGAAAGCACGGAAGTCTTTCTCACTCATGTTCAAGTTCTGACGAGTAGTCGGTGACATTTCCTTCAAAAATAGCCAAAAGAATTAAGTTAATCATATAGAATATTAAGAGTAGTCAATAGTATTCTGTAGCATAATATGAACTCATTTATAAAAGCTTTTTCTTCATATTAGCGTTTTATAAGTTTTAATTCGGGTAATACCTACCCGTTAAGTTCATACTTAGTAGCTAACATACAATTTAACTACTACAATTCTATATGAAAAACTGATTATAATAATATTTCACATTCAAACTTTTATACAATATTTTGCAAACTTACAATACCGCTATTTTACATATAGCATGAAATATAGCACATAAAAACTCTGATACAAAACAGTTGCGAAGACAATTCTAGTTAATACGCAAGTCGTTCAACAAAGGCAATAAAGACACGTAATTCATACGTCCAGAAACAAGTCATGCATTCTGGTTTTACTAAGACTACTTCCTATCCTTGGTCTTGTGGAACATAACCGTTGTGACCGTTGACAAGACAACATGTTGTAATGTCGTCAAAAGGACGAGGGTTTCGTAATGTCCAACAGCCCCGTAATAATCTAAAAACCTTGTTTCTCACCCCAACTACTGAATCCGTCACTTGTGGGAAGGTTTTATTTAAAAGTTGCAATCTGATGTTCTTTTTCTCACTTTGGTAAGAAGCGAACATCACTAACCCGTAAGCATAACATGCTTCTTTATGTTGCATGTTAGAAACTCTTTTTAATTCACAAAATCCTATGTTGGGATATGTTGAGCCAAAATAGGTTCTTAACCCGTAGCGTAAAATTGCATTTGGGTTCCCCGCATTTAACGCTTTAAAGAAAACACGGTGTAACTTACGGTCTCCCCAATGTGATATACCCCACCTATCAAAGGAAAGCCTTTTATAAACTAAGGCATTTCTGGAAAGTCTTTCAAATGTTTGACAAGTTAATTTCGCCATAACTAATTGTGCTGATGAATTCTGACCGACTCTAGACAAGATTTCATCAATCATATCCTCTGGTAGGTCTTCTAAAATATTCGTTTGTCTACCCTTAATGTCCATCTTGTGTTTTTATACTGTAAAAATAGACGAGGGTTAGATTCATAAAAGATAATTAATAAACAATACAAGCAATTTTTACATAGAACATAAAAGTACAAGCACACTACAATACATATAATATACAACATGATTACAACCCTCTAATCTGAATCACTGGTTTCTTCTTCTTCGGACTTGGTTCGTTTTCCTAATTTTCTAGGAATATATGGTGTTCCTCTAATATGAGCCGTCGTTTTCCACAATGGTTTAGAGGTTCCCGGGTCATTGTTACATTTTAGGAAATACGGATGTTGCCGATACATATAAAGTTTATCGGGGTTGGAATCGGATTTCTCTATTTTTATACCTTTTCCCATATTATTTTCTTTCGCTTTATTAAATTGGGTCGAGGTAATTTCTATAACATCATCGGAATCCTCATCGGGATTCGATTCATCGAAAAATTGGTAATCTTCCCAATATTTTGTTTCCTCGGCGGAAACACCATTTACCATTATTAACTTTGGTCCGTTGGTTGAGGATTTTCTTTTATTTAATCGATTTACCATAGGTATCAATATTTCTTCCTCCGGAACCTCTTCTTCTTCTTCCGGTTCCTCCTCTTCCGGTTCCTCTTCTTCCGGTTCCTCTTCGGGAATTTGTGAATCTTCCCAAAATATATTCGACTCTTCATTATTATTAGGTGAATCGATGGGATTTGTACTAGTGGTAGACATCTATCACACAATATCAAACACATTATGAGGTTAATATATCACATAATATTTACATCTTAATAATATATAGCTACCAACAAAAGTATTAAGCAATCGTTTTTAAAGAAAACACGGTCGAAGTCCAGACTCACTAATGTATCCTAACAAACTCGATAAGACACACTAATGCAAATTTCTGGTTCTCTAAGACCAACGCTTTGATTCCAACTGAAATGTCCCGTTCATATTGATTATAAACGTTTCATATTAATTGATTTCGTTGCGAGGTTTTGACCTCTATATGAGACGTTTTTCAAAGACTGCATTCGATTTTAGAACAAACCATAACCTTTAAAATATTACGACGATCATCAAATAATGATAATCTAAAATATAGCATTTTTTACACGACCATTACATAATGGTTTACAATAATATTACACATCAACATAAGTCTTCGAATGCAGTTTTTAAACAATATTATACAAGGATGGACTCCAAATCTTGTCCTTAATTTAGTATGCAACAACGGAAGCTCTTAATAATCACCTGAGAATAAACATGCTTAAAACGTCAACAAAATTGTTGGTGAGTTATAGGTTTAACCTACATATTATCAAATCATAATAATAGAGCACAAGATTTCATTTTTATAACACATCTCATATCAGGCATTTCGCAAACTGCATAGAGATAAAAATCAATCATATGTTGAACACCTGGTAACCGACCTTAACAAGATGCATATAGAATATCCTCATCATTCCGGGACTCTCATCGGATATGATAAATCGAAGTTCTAAAGCATCCGTAACTTGGATGAGGCTTGTTGGGCCAAATAGATCTATCTTTAGGATTCGCGTCAATTAGGGGCCATTTCCCTAAATCTTAGCCTACCAAGCTAAAAAGAGGCATATTCGGTTCGATAATCCAACATAGAAAGTATTTTCAATTACTTGTGTCTATTTTGTAAAACATTTATAAAATCGCATATATTCTCATCCCAAAAAAATAATAGATTTTAAAAGTGGGACTATAACTCATTTTCACAGATTTTTACTTCGTTGGGAAGTAAGACTTGGCCACTAGTCGATTCACGAACCTATAACAGATATGTACATATATATATATATATCAAAGTATGTTCAAAATATATTTACAACATTTTAATACATTTTAATGTTTTAAGTTTATTAAGTCAGCTGTCCTCGTTAGTAACCTACAACTAGTTGTCCTTAGTTAGATGTATAGAAATAAATCGATATATATTATCTTGGATCAATTCACGACCCAGTGTATACACGTCTCAGGCTAGATCACAACTCAAAGTATATATATTTTTGGAATCAACCTCAACCCTGTATAGCTAACTCCAACATTACTGCATATAGAGTGTCTATGGTGTAGTGACCCAAACTTTTCCATGTTTATATATATTAAATGAAATTATTATTTACATGATTAAGTGTTTCCAACATGTTAAGCAATCAAACTTGTTAATACTTGATTAATTGAAATAGGTTTCATATAGACAATTGACCACCCAAGTTGACCGGTGATTCACGAACGTTAAAACTTGTAAAAACTATATGATGACATATATATGGTTATATATATAGTTAACATGATATTATGATAAGTAAACATATCATTAAGTATATTAACAATGAACTACATATGTAAAAAATAAGACTACTAACTTAATGATTTTGAAACGAGACATATATGTAACGATTATCGTTGTAACGACATTTAATGTATATATATCATATTAAGAGATATTCGTACATCATAATATCATGATAATATAATAATTTAAAATCTCTTTTGATATTATAAACATTGGGTTAACAACATTTAACAAGATCGTTAACCTAAAGGTTTCAAAACAACACTTACATGTAACGACTAACGATGACTTAACGACTCAGTTAAAATGTATATACATGTAGTGTTTTAATATGTATTCATACACTTTTGAAAGACTTCAAGACACTTATCAAAATACTTCTACTTAACAAAAATGCTTACAATTACATCCTCGTTCAGTTTCATCAACAATTCTACTCGTATGCACCCGTATTCGTACTCGTACAATACACAGCTTTTAGATGTATGTACTATTGGTATATACACTCCAATGATCAGCTCTTAGAAGCCCATGTGAGTCACCTAACACATGTGGGAACCATCATTTGGCAACTAGCATGAAATATCTCATAAAATTACAAAAATATGAGTAATCATTCATGACTTATTTACATGAAAACAAAATTACATATCCTTTATATCTAATCCATACACCAACGACCAAAAATACCTACAAACACTTTCATTGTTCAATTTTCTTCATCTAATTGATCTCTCTCAAGTTCTATCTTCAAGTTCTAAGTGTTCTTCATAAATTCCAAAAGTTCTAGTTTCATAAAATCAAGAATACTTCCAAGATTGCAAGTTTACTTCCAAGTTTTCTAAATCCATTCCAAGTAATCATCCAAGATCAAGAAACCTTTGTTACTTACAGTAGGTTATCTTTCTAATACAAGGTAATAATCATATTCAAACTTTAATTCAATTTCTATAACTATAACAATCTTATTTCGAGTGGAAATTTTACTTGAAATTGTTTTCGTGTCATGATTCTGCTTCAAGAACTTTCAAGCCATCCAAGGATCCTTTGAAGCTAAATCCATTTTTCTCATTTCCAGTAGGT
This sequence comes from Rutidosis leptorrhynchoides, assembly GCF_046630445.1. Taxonomy (NCBI): domain Eukaryota; kingdom Viridiplantae; phylum Streptophyta; class Magnoliopsida; order Asterales; family Asteraceae; genus Rutidosis; species Rutidosis leptorrhynchoides. Next base: position 301,309,314 of record NC_092340.1, read on the forward strand.
TTATCCAAGGAACTTGAGGTAGTAATGATGTTCATAACATCATTCGATTCATACATAAAAAGCTGTTTTATTCAACGTTATAAACTTGTAATCACTAGAACATAGTTTAGTTAATTCTAAACTTGTTCGCAAATAAAGTTAATCCTTCTAACTAGACTTTTAAACTCAACTAAACACATGTTCTATATCTATATGATATGCTAACTTAATGATTTAAAACCCGGAAACACGATAAACACCATAAAACTGGATATACGCCGTCGTAGTAAAACCGGGGGCTGTTTTGGTTGGGATAATTAAAAGCTAAGAAGAACTTTGATTTAAAAGCTATACTTTTGGAAAAAATGATTTTTCTTATGAACATGAAACTATATCCAAAAATCATGGTTAAACTCAAAGTGAAAGTATGTTTTTCAAAATGGTCATCAAGATGTCGTTTTTTCGACGGAAATGACTACCTCTTTCAAAAATGACTTGTAACTTGTATTTCCGACTATAAACTTATACTTTTTCTATTTATATTCATAAAGTTAAGTTCAATACAAAACCGTGGCCACTGGAATCACTCAAAACGGATTAGAAACGAAGAAATGGCGAGTAAAACAAGATTGATAAAAACTACTCATTTTACCTACGTGAAAGTTAGTAATAAATCTATTCCAACCATAACCTAATCAACTTATATTGTATATTATGTAATCTTGAGATACCATAGACACGTATACAATGTTTCGACCTATCATGTCGACCCATCTATATATATATTGCGGAACAACCATAGACACTCTATATGTGAATGTTGGAGTTAGCTATACAGGGTTGAGGTTGATTCCTAAATATATATATAGTTTGAGTTGTGATCAATACTGAGATACGTATACACTGGGTCGTGGATTGATTCAAGATAATATTTATCGATTTATTTCTGTACATCTTACTGTGGACAACTAGTTGTAGGTTACTAACGAGGACAGCTGACTTAATAAACTTAAAACATCAAAATGTATTAAAAGTTTTGTAAATATATTTTGAACATACTTTGATATATATGTATATATTGTTATAGGTTTGTGAATCAACCAGTAGCCAAGTCTTACTTCCCGACGAAGTAAAAATCTGTGAAAGTGAGTTATAGTCCCACTTTTAAAATCTAATATTTTTGGGATGAAAATACATGCAGGTTTTATAAATGATTTACATAATAGACACAAGTACGTGAAACTACATTCTATGGTTGAATTATCGAAATCGAATATGCCCCTTTTTATTAAGTCTGGTAATCTAAGAATTAGGGAACAGACAACCTAATTGACACGAATCCTAAAGATAGATCTATTGGGCCTAACAAACCCCATCCAAAGTACCGGATGCTTTAGTACTTCGAAATTTATATCATATCCGAAGGGTGTCCCGGAATGATGGGGATATTCTTATATATGCATCTTGTTAATGTCGGTTACCAGGTGTTCACCATATGAATGATTTTTATCTCTATGTATGGGATGTGTATTGAAATATGAAATCTTGTGGTCTATTGTTACGATTTGATATATATAGGTTAAACCTATAACTCACCAACATTTTTGTTGACGTTTAAAGCATGTTTATTCTCAGGTAAATACTAAGAGCTTCCGCTGTTGCATACTAAAATAAGGACAAGATTTGGAGTCCATGTTTGTATGATATTGTGTAAAAACTGCATTCAAGAAACTGATTTCGATGTAACATATTTGTATTGTAAACCATTATGTAATGGTCGTGTGTAAACAGGATATTTTAGATTATCATTATTTGATAATCTACGTAAAGCTTTTTAAACCTTTATTTATGAAATAAAGGTTATGGTTTGTTTTAAAAATGAATGCAGTCTTTGAAAAACGTCTCATATAGAGGTCAAAACCTCGCAACGAAATCAATTAATATGGAACGTTTTTAATCAATAAGAACGGGACATTTCAGTTGGTATCCGAGCGTTGGTCTTAGAGAACCAGAATTTTGCATTAGTGTGTCTTATCGAGTTTGTTAGGATGCATTAGTGAGTCTGGACTTCGACCGTGTTTACTTAAAAAAAAAAAAGATTGTTTAACAAATTTTGTTGGAAACTATATATTTTTAACATGTGAATATTATGTGATATATTAATCTCTTAACGTGTTTGATATTATGTGATAGATGTCTACCTCTAGAACTAGTCCCATTAACTCACCTAATAATAATGAAGAGTCAAATGTAAATTGGAATGATTCGTGGACTGATTCACAAGTTCCCGAAGAGGAACCGGAAGAAGAGTCGGAACCGGAAGAAGAATCGGAACCGGAAGAAGAATCGGAACCGGAAGAAGAACCAGTGGGGGAAATAATAAAACGGTTAAGTAGAAGAAAATCCTCAACCAACCGACCAAAGTTAATTATGGTCAACGGTGTTTCCGCCAAGGAAGCAAAATATTGGGAGGATTACCAATTCTCCGATGAATCGGATCCCGACGAGGATTCCGACGATGTTATAGAAATTACCCCAACTGAATTTAAAAAGGCAAAAGAGAACAATAAGGGAAAGGGCATAAAAATAGAGAAATCTGATTCTAACCCCGATGAACTTTATATGTATCGTCAACACCCGTATTTCTTAAGTTGTAACAATAACCCGGGAACCTCTAAACCACCAGGTTTTTCTAGACCAATGTGGAAAACGACGGCTCGTATTAGGAGAACATCATATATCCCTAAAAACTTAGCAAAAAAAACCAAGTTCGAAAAAGAAGAAACGAGTGAGTCGGAATAAGATAGTTGTATTTGTGCGGTGTAATATATGTAATATAGTGTGCTTATGCTTTACGATATATGTAAAAATTGCTTGTATTAATAAGTATCTTTTATGAATCTAACTCTTGTCTATTTTACAGTATAAAAACACAAAATGGATAGACAACCCAATATTTTAGAAGACTTACCAGGAGACATGATTGATGAAATCTTGTCTAGAGTAAGTCAGAATTCCTCGGCACAACTATTTATGGCAAAATTAGTTTGTAAGACATTCGAAGAACGTTCCAAGAATGCCTTGGTTTATAAAAGGCTTTCGTTTGAAAGATGGGGGATATCACATTGGGAAACCCATAAGTTACGATGTGTTTACTTTGACGCATATATTGCGGGGAACCCAAATGCTATTATTTTGACTCAATGTATCCGAATATAGGACTTCATGATTTAGAAAAAGCGGCTAACATGCAACATAAAGAAGCATGTTATGCTTATGGGTTAGTAATGTTCACTTCTCACCAAAGTGAGAAAAAGAACATCGGGCTACAACTATTAAACAAAACGTTCCCACAAGTGACGGAGTCGGTAATTGGGGTAAGAAATGAGGTTTTTAGGTTATTACGAGACTGTTGGTCATTACGTAACCTTCGCCCTTTTAACGACGTTACAACACGTTGTCATACTATCGGTCACAACGGTTACGTTCCGCAAGACCAAGGATGGGAAGTGGTATTAGTAAAACCAGAATGCATGACTTGTTTCTGGACGTATGAATTACGTGTCTTTGTTGCCTTTGCTGAACGCCTTATTTATTAACTAGAATTATCTTCGCAACTACTTTGTATCAAAGTTTTATGTGCTATATTTCATGCTATATGTAAAATAGCGGTATTGTAAGTTTGCAAGTTATTGTATAAAGGTTTGAATATGATATATATATATATTTTTTTTTGTGATTAGTTTTTCATATAGAATTGTAGTAGTTGAAATGGTATGTTAGCTACTAAGTATGAACTTAACGGGTAGGTACTACCCGAATTAAAGAGTATAAAACGCAAATATGAAGAAAGAGCTTTTATAAATAAGTTCATATTACGCTACGAAATACTATTGACTACTCTTGATATTCTATATGATTAACTCGTTTCATTTGACTATTTTGAAGGAAATGGCACCGACTACTCGACACACCTTGAATATGAGTGAAGAGGAATTTCGTGCCTTTCTTGCTTCAAACATAGCCGCAGTACAGGCTGCGCTACATACCAATAATAACCTTGGATCTAGCAGTACAGGAAATCGTGTAGGATGCACCTACAAAGAATTCACTGCCTGCAAACCTTTGGAATTTGATGGAACCGAAGGACCGATCGGATTGAAACGGTGGATCGAGAAGGTCGAATCGGTGTTTGCCATAAGTAAGTGTACTGAAGAGGAAAAAGTGAAGTAAGCTACGCATACCTTCACAGGTTCTGCGTTAACATGGTGGAATACCTATCTAGAACAAGTGGGACAAGATGATGCTTACGCACTTTCGTGGTCAGCATTCAAGCACTTGATGAACGAGAAGTACCGTCCCAGAACCGAGGTCAATAAGCTCAAGACAGAACTTAGAGGGTTACGAACCCAAGGATTTGATATTACCACGTACGAAAGACGATTCACAGAATTGTGCTTATTGTGTCCGGGAGCGTTCGAAGATGAGGAAGAGAAGATCGACGCGTTTGTGAAAGGATTACCGAAAAGAATCCAAGAAGATATAAGTTCACACGAGCCTGCCTCCATACAACAGGCATGTAGAATGGCTCACAAACTAGTGAACCAGATTGAAGAAAGAATTAAAGAACAGACTGCTGAAGAAGCCAATGTGAAGCAAGTCAAAAGAAAGTGGGAGAAAAACGGTGATAAGAATCACCAATACAACAACAACATCAATTACAACAATAATCGCAACAACTATCCCAACAATCGCAACATCAATCGCAACTACAACAAACGGCCCAACAACAACAACAACAACAACAACAACAACAACAACAACAACAACAACAACAACAACAACAACAACAACAACAGCAACTACAACAATCATCCCAACAACAATAATAACCGCAACAACAACAACAATCAGAAGCAGCTATCCCAAAGGTGTGAAAAGTATCACTCGGGGTTTTGCACCAAATTTTGCAACAAGTGTAAAAGAAATGGTCATAGCGCGGCGAAGTGTGAGGTCTACGGACCAGGGGTTAACAGAACGAAAGGAACAAATGGTGTCGGAACGAGTAATGGCGGAGCAAGTAGTATCGGAGCAAGTTATGCCAATGTAGTCTGTTATAAATATGGAAAACTGGGCCACATTATTAGAAATTGCCTGAACCATGAGAACACGAATGGACAAGTCCGCGGAAGAGTTTTCAATATTAATGCGGCAGAGGCACAGGAAGACCCGGAGCTTGTTACGGGTACGTTTCTTATTGACAATAAATCTGCTTATGTTTTATTTGATTCGGGTGCGGATAGAAGCTATATGAGTAGAGATTTTTGTGCTAAATTAATTTGCCCATTGACGCCTTTAGATAGTAAATTTTTACTCGAATTAGCAAATGGTAAATTAATTTCAGCAGATAATATATGTCGGAATCGAGAAATTAAACTGGTTAGCGAAACATTTAAGATTGACTTGATACCAGTAGAGTTAGGGAGTTTTGATGTGATAATCGGTATGGACTGGTTGAAAGAAGTGAAAGCAGAGATCGTTTGTTAAAAAATGTAATTCGCATTATACGAGAAAAAGGGAAACCCTTAATGGTGTACGGAGAAAAGGGCAACACGAAGCTACATGTAACAACCCGAACCAAACCACGACAATTCCCGTTAAATTTTACAACAAAAAAAAATTTCTGGTACAGTTCAATTGCGCGGCGCGCCAGGTGGGTGCGCGGCGCGCCAAACCACCTGGACAGCCCGCTGTCCCCGAAAGTCAATTTAACGAAAATGTTCGACTAGTTCCCGACATTTTTAGCCAAAACGCTTTCAACCATGAATTCATATATATAAAACTAGCACGTTTAATTAATAAAATTAAGTTTACGGAGTGGGTCCGACATCGACCCATATTACCACCTTAAGTACCAAAAATACAATTTTCGACTTTAAGATTTTAATACAAAACAAAGCCGAGCATGGCGATCGGGAATACACTACCCAATCCTAAACAATCCAAAAGCAAGTCACTAAAGCAACTATGCAAGTCTTCTAGTCCTCGCGCTTACCCGAGCCACCATCCGCATGCAATCTATAAAAAGAGTCAACAACGAGAGGGTAAGCTAATGCTTAGTGAATGATAATATACTACATACATATATATGTATAAAATGAATACGCCACACAAAACAAATACCGCATACCGAAGCATCCAAGTATAAAGCATCTACACTAAGCATACCGTACGATCTAAGCAACGAGCTAAAGATACAACACAAAAGATAGTCCACCAACGACAAAGTAAACATCGCCAAATAGCTACACCTGGAGGGTTAGCTACAACACAACAACACATTAATATAATACAATAATAATAATACACAAGGTTAACCCCTTAACCTCAATCACACGAACATTAGCCGAACAACCCGAGCCTTGTGAATTCGCACAACCCGAAATTCACTTCTCAACCATAAGATGACCGAACAACCCGAGTCATCGTGAATCCGCACTACCCGAGATCCACTACCTCAATAAGGTGACCGAACAACCCGAGTCACCATGAATCCGCACTACCCGAGATTCATTTCTCATTACTAAAGCCCACGGTCACGGGATTATAAAATCCACCACATCGGGGTCATCCACAACACAACCATATCAACCCTTCGCCATTAGGGTTATAACAACCAAATCACAACCATGTGTGATAATGTGCACACAAAATGTGCACCTCGCCAAAGATGGTCAACCAAAACGCACAACCGTGCCAATTGGACTTATACACAAGTCCATCAAGTCCACCTATATGTGAAGTGAGCTCTATAACCGAGAATCACTTCACCCGACCCGCACCCATCCTACACATACATATGCACATAGGATATTATCACTCACCTTGAAGTCTTGAAGAAAGCTTCCAAGTAATCCGCAACTCGTCAATGGAAAGTACCTATTCCATTATCACAAATATCACAACACAATTAGGATGGATTTACAAACCACCCAATTCGACCCTTAGTGCAATTTCGACCCAAATGCACTTCCAAGCACAAACCGTATCCGAACTAACCAATAATCACTAACACAAGTGAGAATGGTCATAATATGCTAAATAAACCCGAACTCAAGTGTTAAACACGTGTCATACCCATTTTGACACTTAAACCCTAATTTTGACCCATAAAGGTCAAAATCTCATCCTTTACAAGTTTGACACCAAAACACATTTAACTCGGTTTAATACTTCAACTTAATCCATTTTAAGTTTATAAACCTCCTTAATTCGCCAATCGGGTCATAATTACCACCAAAACCTAATTTGACCCAAAGTCACAATTAGTCACCCAAATTACCCTAAATGGGTTCTAATACTTCCATAATCACTAATCCAAGTGATTAAACTCCAAACCAAAGCCTAATCAAGGCCAAAACGTCATCCAACCCAAAACCCGCCAAGTGACAAGAATAACTAGTCACCATAAACCCATTTCATCACCTAAGTGGGTTACTCAACAAATTAACTCAAAACCCTAAATTGAATATCAAGTTAAACAAATGAAATTCGGAGTTTGAGCTTACCAATACCACCACAACGTAGCTAGGAACGAGGAGAACAACTTTAAAACCCGAGACTTTGAACGATTCGAGCTTCTTCCTCACCAAAACCTTCAATCTCTCTCTAAGCCTCTCTCTCTCTCTCTCTCTCTCTAAGAATGGATGAAGATGATGAGTGGATGTGAATGGGATCCAAAACTGATCCAAACTAGCTCATAAGCCTCACAAATTCGGCCCCATGTGATTTTACCCTTTTACCCCTCATTAAAGCAATTAAAAATAAAGAGGGTTCTGTCAGCAGCAATCGGCGCGGCGCGCCCCAACCCTGCGCGGCGCGCAACACAGCTGAACCAGATTCCTTTGCATATTAATTCCATATAAATATTAAACGAAGCCCGATCTCATATATCTTTTATAAACAAGTATACGAAATAAATATTCGGGTCTTACACTACATCTTATTAGTAATTTGAAGGCACAAAAATAATAAGAAAAGGTTGCTATGCTGTTCTAGCACACGTCGAGAAAGTACAAATTGAAGAAAAGAGCATCAATGATGTTCCCGTCGCAAAAGAATTTCCCGATGTATTTCCAAAAGAATTACCGGGATTACCCCCACATCGATCCGTTGAATTTCAAATAGATCTTGTACCAGGAGCTGCACCAATAGCTCGTGCTCCTTACAGACTCGCACCCAGCGAGATGAAATAATTGCAAAGTCAATTACAAGAACTTTTAGAACGTGGTTTCATTCGACCAAGCACATCACCGTGGGGAGCTCCTGTTTTGTTTGTCAAGAAGAAAGATGGTACATTCAGGTTGTGTATCGACTACCGAGAGTTGAACAAACTTAACATCAAGAACCGCTACCCACTACCGAGAATCGACGACTTATTTGATCAACTACAAGGCTTGTCTGTTTATTCAAAGATTGACTTACGTTCCAGGTATCATCAAATGCGGGTGAAAGAAGATGATATTCCAAAGACTGCTTTTACGACGCGTTATGGTCATTACGAGTTTATGGTTATGCCGTTTGGATTGACTAACGCACCAGCTGTGTTCATGGACCTTATGAACCGAGTGTATGGACCATACCTTGACAAGTTTGTCATTGTTTTCATTGATGACATACTTATTTACTCAAAGAATGACCAAGAACACGGTGAACATTTGAGAAAGGTGTTAGAAGTATTGAGGAAGGAAGAATTGTACGCTAAGTTTTCAAAGTGTGCATTTTGGTTGGAAGAAGTTCAATTCCTCGGTCACATAGTGAACAAAGAAGTTATTAAGGTGGATTCGGCAAAGATAGAAACTGTTGAAAAGTGGGAATCCCCGAAAACTCCGAAACACATACGCCAGTTTTTAGGACTAGCTGGTTACTACAGAAGGTTCATCCAAGACTTTTCCCGAATAGCAAAATCCTTGACTGCATTAACGCATAAAGGGAAGAAATTTGAATGGAAGGATGAACAAGAGAAAGCGTTCCAGTTATTGAAGAAAAAGCTAACTACGACACCTATATTGTCATTGCCTGAAGGGAATGATGATTTTGTGATTTATTGTGACGCATCAAAGCAAGGTCTCGGTTGTGTATTAATGCAACGAACAAAGGTGATTGCTTATGCGTCTAGACAATTGAAGATTCACGAACAAAATTATACGACGCATGATTTGGAATTAGGCTCGGTTGTTTTTGCATTAAAGACTTGGAGGCACTACTTATATGGGGTCAAAAGTATTATATATACCGACCACAAAAGTCTTCAACACATATTTAATCAGAAACAACTGAATATGAGGCAGCGTAGGTGGATTGAATTGTTGAATGATTACGACTTTGAGATTCGTTACCACCCGGGGAAGGTAAATGTGGTAGCCGATTCCTTGAGCAGGAAGGACAGAGAACCCATTCGAGTAAAATCTATGAATATAATGATTCACAATAACCTTACTACTCAAATAAAGGAGGCGCAACAAGGAGTTTTAAAAGAGGGAAATTTAAAGGATGAAATACCCAAAGGATCGAAGAAGCATCTTATTATTCGGGAAGACGGAACCCGGTATAGGGCTGAAAGGATTTGGGTACCAAAATTTGAAGATATGAGAGAAATGGTACTTAGAGAAGCTCATAAAACCAGATACTCCATACATCCTGGAACGGGGAAGATGTGCAAGGATCTCAAGAAACATTTTTGGTGGCCGGGTATGAAAGCCGATGTTGCTAAATACGTAGGAGAATGTTTGACGTGTTCTAAGGTCAAAGCTGAGCATCAGAAACCATCAGGTCTACTTCAACAACGCGAAATCCTGGAATGGAAATGGGAAAACATTACCATAGATTTCATCACTAAATTGCTAAGGACTGCAAGTGGTTTGGATACTATTTGGGTAATAGTTGACCGTCTCACCAAATCAGCACACTTCCTGCCAATAAGAGAAGATGACAAGATGGAGAAGTTAGCACGACTGTATTTGAAGGAAGTCATCTCCAGACATGGAATACCAATCTCTATTATCTCTGATAGGGATGGCAGATTTATTTCAAGATTCTGGCAGACATTACAGCAAGCATTAGGAACTCGTCTAGACATGAGTACTGCCTATCATCCACAAACTGATGGGCAGAGCGAAAGGACGATACAAACGCTTGAAGACATGCTACGAGCATGTGTTATTGATTTTGGAAACAGTTGGGATCGACATCTACCGTTAGCAGAATTTTCCTACAACAACAGCTACCATTCAAGCATTGAGATGGCGCCATTTGAAGCACTTTATGGTAGAAAGTTTAGGTCTCCGATTTGTTGGAGTGAAGTGGGGGATAGACAGATTATGGGTCCGGAGATAATACAAGAAACTACCGAGAAGATCATCCAAATTCAACAACGGTTGAAAACCGCCCAAAGTCGACAAAAGAGCTACGCTGACATTAAAAGAAAAGATATAGAATTTGAAATTGGAGAGATGGTCATGCTTAAAGTTGCACCTTGGAAAGGCGTTGTTCGGTTTGGTAAACGAGGGAAATTAAATCCAAGGTATATTGGACCATTCAAGATTATTGATCGTGTCGGACCAGTAGCTTACCGACTTGAGTTACCACAACAACTCGCGGCTGTACATAACACTTTCCACGTCTCGAATTTGAAGAAATGTTTTGCTAAAGAAGATCTCACAATTCCGTTAGATGAAATCCAAATCAACGAAAAACTTCAATTTATCGAAGAACCCGTCGAAATAATGGATCGTGAGGTTAAAAGACTTAAGCAAAACAAGATACCAATTGTTAAGGTTCGATGGAATGCTCGTAGAGGACCCGAGTTCACCTGGTAACGAGAAGATCAGATAAAGAAGAAATACCCGCACTTATTTCCAGAAGATACGTCAACACCTTCAACTGCTTAAAATTTCGGGACGAAATTTATTTAACGGGTAGGTACTGTAGTGACCCGAACTTTTCCATGTTTATATATATTAAATGAAATTGTTATTTACATGATTAAGTGTTTCCAACATGTTAAGCAATCAAACTTGTTAAGCCTTGATTAATTGAATTAGGTTTCATATAGACAATTGACCACCCAAGTTGACCGGTGATTCACGAACGTTAAAACTTGTAAAAACTATGTGATGACATATATATGGTTATATATATAGTTAACATGATATTATTATAAGTAAACATATCATTAAGTATATTAACAATGAACTACATATGTAAAAAACAAGACTACTAACTTAATGATTTTGAAACGAGACATATATGTAACGATTATCGTTGTAACGACATTTAATGTATGTATATCATATTAAGAGATATTCATACATCATAATATCATGATAATATAATATTTTAAAATCTCTTTTGATATTATAAACATTGGGTTAACAACATTTAACAAGATCGTTAACCTAAAGGTTTCAAAACAACACTTACATGTAACGACTAACGATGACTTAACGACTCAGTTAAAATGTATATACATGTAGTGTTTTAATATGTATTCATACACTTTTGAAAGACTTCAAGACACTTATCAAAATACTTCTACTTAACAAAAATGCTTACAATTACATCGTCGTTCAGTTTCATCAACAATTCTACTCGTATGCACCCGTATTCGTACTCGTACAATACACAGCTTTTAGATGTATGTACTATTGGTATATACACTCCAATGATCAGCTCTTAGAAGCCCATATAAGTCACCTAACACATTTGGGAACCATCATTTGGCAACTAGCATGAAATATCTCATAAAATTACAAAAATATGAGTAATCATTCATGACTCATTTACATGAAAACAAAATTACATATCCTTTATATCTAATCCATACACCAACGAACAAAAACACCTACAAACATTTTCATTCTTCAATTTTCTTCATCTAATTGATCTCTCTCAAGATCTATCTTCAAGTTCTAAGTGTTCTTCATAAATTCTAAAAGTTCTAGTTTCATAAAATCAAGAATACTTCCAAGATTGCAAGTTTACTTCCAAGTTTTCTAAATCCATTCCAAGTAATCATCCAAGATCAAGAAACCTTTGTTACTTACAGTAGGTTATCTTTCTAATACAAGGTAATAATCATATTCAAACTTTAATTCAATTTCTATAACTATAACAATCTTATTTCGAGTGGAAATCTTACTTGAAATTGTTTTCGTGTCATAATTCTGCTTCAAGAACTTTCAAGCCATCCAAGGATCCTTTGAAGCTAGATCCATTTTTCTCATTTGCAGTAGGTGTATCCAAGGAACTTGAGGTAGTAATGATGTTCATAACATCATTCGATTCATACATAAAAAGCTGTCTTATTCAACGTTATAAACTTGTAATCACTAGAACATAGTTTAGTTAATTCTAAACTTGTTCGCAAATAAAGTTAATCCTTCTAACTAGAATTTTAAAATCAACTAAACACATGTTCTATATCTATATGATATGCTAACTTAATGATTTAAAACCCAGAAACACGATAAACACCATAAAACTGGATATAGGCCGTCGTAGTAAAACCGGGGGCTGTTTTGGTTGGGATAATTAAAAGCTAAGAAGAACTTTGATTTAAAAGCTATACTTCTATAAAAATGATTTTTCTTATGAACATGAAACTATATCCAAAAATCATGGTTAAACTCAAAGTGAAAATATGTTTTTCAAAATGGTCATCAAGATGTCGTTCTTTCAACGGAAATGACTACCTCTTTAAAAAAATGACTTGTAACTTGTATTTTCGACTATAAACTTATACTTTTTATATTTAGATTCATAAAGTTAAGTTCAATATGAAACCGTGGCCACTAGAATCACTCAAAACGAATTAGAAACGAAGAAATGGCGAGTAAAACAAGATTGATAAAAACTACTCATTTTACCTACGTGAAAGTTAGTAATAAATCTATTCCAATCATAACCTAATCAACTTATGTTGTATATTATGTAATCTTGAGATACCATAGACACGTATACAATGTTTTGACCTATCATGTTGACCCATCTATATATATATATTGCGGAGCAACCATAGACACTCTATATGTGAATGTTGGAGTTAGCTATACAGGGTTGAGGTTGATTCCAAAATATATATATAGTTTGAGTTGTGATCAATACTGAGATACGTATATATTGGGTCGTGCATTGATTCAAGATAATATTTATCGATTTATTTCTGTACATCTAACTGTGGACAACTAGTTGTAGGTTACTAACGAGGACAGCTGACTTAATAAACTTAAAACATCAAAATGTATTAAAAGTTTTGTAAATATATTTTGAACATACTTTGATATATATGTATATATTGTTATAGGTTTGTGAATCAACCAGTGGCCAAGTCTTACTTCCCGACGAAGTAAAAATCTGTGAAAGTGAGTTATAGTCTCACTTTTAAAATCTAATATTTTTGGGATGAGAATACATGCAGGTTTTATAAATGATTTACAAAATAGACACAAGTACGTGAAACTACATTCTATGGTTGAATTATCGAAATCGAATATGCCCCTTTTTATTAAGTCTGGTAATCTAAGAATTAGGGAACAGACACCCTAATTGACGCGAATCCTAAAGATAGATCTATTGGGCCTAACAAACCCCATCCAAAGTACCGGATGCTTTAGTACTTCGAAATTTATATCATATCCGAAGGGTGTCCCGGAATGATGGGGATATTCTTATATATGCATCTTGTTAATGTCGGTTACCAGGTGTTCACCATATGAATGATTTTTATCTCTATGTATGGGATGTGTATTGAAATATGAAATCTTGTGGTCTATTGTTACGATTTGATATATATAGGTTAAACCTATAACTCACCAACATTTTTGTTGACGTTTAAAGCATGTTTATTCTCAGGTAAATACTAAGAGCTTCCGCTGTTGCATACTAAAATAAGGACAAGATTTGGAGTCCATGTTTGTATGATATTGTGTAAAAACTGCATTCAAGAAACTGATTTCGATGTAACATATTTGTATTGTAAACCATTATGTAATGGTCGTGTGTAAACAGGATATTTTAGATTATCATTATTTGATAATCTACGTAAAGCTTTTTAAACCTTTATTTATGAAATAAAGGTTATGGTTTGTTTTAAAAATGAATGCAGTCTTTGAAAAACGTCTCATATAGAGGTCAAAACCTCGCAACGAAATCAATTAATATGGAACGTTTTTAATCAATAAGAACGGGACATTTCATATGGTTGTTCCAAATAATATATATACATGGGTCGATATGATATGTCAAAACATTTGCATACGTGTCTATGGTATCCCAAGATTACATAATATATTAGAATATATGTAATACAATATAAGTTAGCTAGGATATGATTAATATAGATTTGTTGCCAATTTTCACGCAGCTACAATAAGAAAAATTATCCAATCTTGTTTTACCCATAACTTCTTCGTTTTAAATCCGTTTTGAGTTTTTGTAAAGGTAGTCATTTCAGTCGAAAGAACGACGTCTAGATGACCATTTTGAAAACATACTTCCACTTTGAGTTTAACCATGATTTTTGGATATAGTTTCATGTTCATAAGAAAAATCATTTTCCCAGAAGAACAACTTTTAAATCAAAGTTTATCATAGTTTTTAATTAACTAACCCAAAACAGCCCGCGGTGTTACTACGATGGCGTATATCCAATTTTACGATGTTTTCGTGTTTCTCGGTTTTAAATCATTAAGTTAGCATATCATATACATATAGAACATGTGTTTATTTGATTTTAAAAGTCAAGTTAGAAGGATTAACTTTTTTTTGCGAACAAGTTTAGAATTAACTAAACTATGTTCTAGTGATTTCAAGTTTAAACCTTTGAATACGGTAGTTTTATATATATGAATCGAATGATGTTATGAACATCATTACTACCTCAAGTTTAGTAGGTAAACCTACTGGAAGTGACAAGAAATGATCTAGCTTCAAAGGATCTTGGATGGCTTGAAAGTTCTTGAAGCAGAATCATGACACGAAAACAAGTTCAAGTAAGATTATCACTCGAATTAAGATAGTTATAGTTATAGGAATTGAATCCAAGTTTGTATATGAGTATTAACTTGATTTAGAATGATATCTTACTGTAAACAACAAGGATTTCTTGAGGTTGGATAATCACTTTACAAGATTGGAAGTGAGCTAGTAAACTTGGAAGTATTCTTGATTTTATGAAACTAGAACTTGTAGAATTTATGAAGAACACTTAGAACTTGAAGATAGAACTTGAGAGAGATCACTTAGATGAAGAAAATTGAAGAATGAAAGTGTTTGTAGGTTTTTTTGGTCGTTGGTATATGGATTAGATATAAAGGATGTGTAATTTTGTTTACATGTAAATAAGTCATGAATGATTACTAATATTTTTGTAATTTTATGAAATATTTCATGCTAGTTTTCAAATGATGGTTCCCACATGTGTTATATGACTCACATGGTCTGCTAAGAGTTGATCATTGGAGTGTATATACTAATAGTACATACATCTAAAAGTTGTGTATTGTACGAGTACGAATACGGGTGCATACAAGTAGAATTGTTGATGAAACTGAACGAAGATGTAATTGTAAGCATTTTTGTTAAGTAGAAGTATTTTGATAAGTGTCTTAAAGTCTTCCAAAAGTGTATGAATATATATTAAAACACTACATGTATATACATTTTAACTGAGTCGTTAAGTCATCGTTAGTCGTTACATGTAAATGTTGTTTTGAAACCTTTAGGTTAACGATCTTGTTAAATGTTGTTAACCCATTGTTTATTATATCTAAAGAGATGTTAAATTATTAAATTATCATGATATTATGATATATTAATATATCTTAGTATTATATATATACAGTTAAATGTTGTTACAACGATAATCGTTACATATATGACTCGTTTCGAAATTCTTAAGTTAGTAGTCTTGTTTTACATATGTAGTTCATTGTTAACACACTTAATGATATACTTAATTATGATTTTATCATGTTAAACATAGTGTATCAATATCTTAATATGATTCATATGTATTTAGTAAGACGTTGTTATAACGATAATCGTTATATATATCGTTTCGAGTTTCTTAATTCAATAAACTCATTTTTATGTATATCACTCATTGTTAATAAACTTAATGAGATACTTACTTATCATAATCTCATTTTAACCATATATATATCCATATATATATATATATATTATCATGTAGTTTTTAAAAATTTTTAACGTTTGTGAATCGCCGGTCAACTTGGGTGGTCAATTGTCTATATGAAGCACATTTCAAATAATCAAGTTTTAACAAGTTTGATTGCTTAACATGTTAAAAACATTTAATCATGTAAATATACCAATTTCATTTAATATATATAAACAAGGAAAAGTTCGGGTCACTACAAAATCCGAGACAAAAAGGGAGCAGAAAATCTCGCCGCTGATCATCTTTCTCGTCTTGAAAATCCCGAATTAGAAGTTCTAAATGAATCGGCCATCCAAGATAACTTTCCTGATGAATATCTATTGAAGATCGATTATAATGAAATTCCATGGTTTACAGACTATGCAAACTACTTAGTATGTGGATTCCTTGAAAAAGGGTTGTCATACCAAAAACGAAAGAAATTCTTTAGTGATATAAAACACTATTTTTGGGAAGATCCACATTTGTTTAAAAGTTGTCCCGATGGAATAATCCGCCGATGTGTATTCGGGGATGAAGCCAGTCAAATCTTAAACCATTGTCACACAGGACCAACATGAGGGCATTATGGGCCTCAACTCACGGCAAGAAAAGTCTACGATGCTGGATTTTATTGGCCTACAATTTTCAAAGACGTACACCTTCTTTGTAAATCCTGTGATGCTTGTCAAAGGGCCGAAAAAATAAGTCAACGTGATGAAATTTCATAAAATGTCATTCAAGTATGTGAAGTATTTGACATTTGGAGTATTGGCTTTATGGGTCCATTTCCAAAATCTCATAATAATCTCTACATTCTCGTTGCCATTGATTATGTATCTAAATGGGCGGAAGCACAAGCTCTCCTAACTAACGATGCAAGAGTTGTAGTCAACTTCCTAAAACGTCTTTTTGCAAGGTTCGGAACACCGAAAGCTTTAATAAGTGATCGGGGTACTCATTTTTGTAATAATCAACTAGAGAAAGTTCTCAAAAGATATGGAGTAACTCATAAAATCTCAACCGCTTATCATCCACAAACAAGTGGACAAGTTGAAAATACCAACCGAGCATTAAAACGTATTCTAGAGAAAACCGTAGGATCAAATCCAAAGGAATGGTCCATAAAATTGGAGGATGCACTCTGGGCTTTTAGAACAGCCTACAAAACTCCAATTGAAACCACACCTTTTAGACTCATTTACAGAAAAGCATGTCACCTTCCAGTAGAAATTGAGCACAAAGCATTTTGGGCTTTGAAGACATGTAATCTTGATTTTCATGAAGCCGGACGTCTACGGTTAAGTCAACTAAATGAATTAGAAGAATTGAGACATGAAGCATATGAAAATTCGCTAATCTATAAGGAAAGAACAAAGAAATGGCATGATAAAAGAATTAGAAGTTCAAAAGAATTTAAGGAAGGGGACAGAGTTCTTCTTTTCAATTCACGATTCAAGCTATTTCCTAGAAAATTGAAATCAAGATGGTCTGGACCATTCATAGTCAAAAGAGTTTTCCCATACGGAACAGTAGAGTTCATAAATTCAAATGGGATTGAATTTAAGGTTAATGGTCACAGAGTTAAACATTACATAGATAATCCAATGGAAGTTGAAG
The DNA here is from genome assembly GCF_046630445.1 of Rutidosis leptorrhynchoides. Classification (NCBI taxonomy): domain Eukaryota; kingdom Viridiplantae; phylum Streptophyta; class Magnoliopsida; order Asterales; family Asteraceae; genus Rutidosis; species Rutidosis leptorrhynchoides. The sequence goes on from NC_092340.1 coordinate 301,327,132, forward strand.
ATGAAGTTAATCACAATTTTGACACCACAGCTAACTAAGTGTGGGAAGATTCGAATCTTTTAATGGTAATATGTATTTCTGTTAGAGTTAGATTTTCTGTTTTCGTGTAGTTCACGAAAATGGAATCCGAATGGTCTTTCCCTAGCAGACCCTAAAGAACTAGTCTTCTCCCTCCATTCTGAATTTTTATTTTTTTTAGGTTTTACAAGATGAAGAATTCCTTTGATCTGAACCATGGTCTACTACTACATGCTTTGATTACTAAACGTAATAATTACACTTTTCCGAGTGAACTGGTATCATTCATAAGAGGAAAAATGGACGAAGTAAGGAGAGAACTCAGGAACAATCATAATAAGATACATTTTGGTAAAGGAAAATCAAAATCCGCAACAAAAAGAAGAGCACGACACCTTGAAAGATGTCATAAATGCGGAAAATGGTCACATGAAGGTAAATGTTCGAACAATCAAACATATTCAAATACCGAATTTGTTACTCTATGCAGAGAAGGACCGTTCATATGTTTAGAAGAAAAGTTATTGAAAAATCGAGGTTACGCTTATGTAGCTATGGAAAACCAAATCACACGAATCTCCTATGAGTCGGCTAAAGCAGGTCTCTGAGAATTCTATCTCACAGGTAAGTATGTACAGTTTTTATTTGTTTTTATTTATTGCTTTTAACCTTTTAATAATAAACGCTGAATCGTTCGCTATAAAGTATTAAATTGATATTCAATAAAATTAGGTATGCGAAACCGAAATTATTGATATCATACAAAAATTTATTACATCACTGCGAAATTTACCGTTTATTCTTAAGGTATAAATATCTTTAATCAATCAATCCAAAATATTTCAGAAATTCGTCAGGAGTAAAACTAAGTAAAATAGCCGAAATTACTTTACCCAAAAGAGGGGCGTATATTTTTGATAATATTTGATTGATTAAAGTGGGATAAAAGACCAAAAAGATTTTTATTTTTTTTACCATGTTTTTAAAATTAATATTATAAATTTTTAAATCAATATATTTAAGTTTGTAAATATTTAAAAACTAATATTTTTAATATAAGTTTGTAAAACTAAAATACATAAATATTAATAATATTTATATGAAATCTTATGCATTTTAAGTTTAAGTTTGGTGTGAATTTAAAAACAAAATTTACTTTATTTCATTAAGTTAAAAATTTGATATTTAAAATTCGTTGTGAGTTGAAGACTAGGTTATGGAACCGAAATTGCTTTACCCGAGGGCGGGACGAGAAATTTTAATATCATTATTTTTAATCTTATTGAATTAAAGTATGCCAAAAATATTTAAAAAACCCAAAAATCTTTGCTTTTAAAACAATCGCTTTAAAATGACAAATTTTAAATTTTGTCGAGGGACGGACTAGGTAAACGTACCGAAACGACCTCTTCCTAAATAAAAAGGAAAACAAAATTTTAAATAAATCACTTATTTGTTTTAAGAATTTAAAGGTTTTATATAATTAAAAAAAAGGATCAGACCCCATGCGATCGCATGGGGTTTCCTCTTCAAAGTCATGCGGTCGCATGACCCCATAAAACTGGACAGATAAAAAAACCCCACGAGCTGTTTTGTCTTCACAATACACACACACACATACACGAAAACTCTCACAAAACACCCCTAAAATCTTCACTTTTCAACCAAAATTAACCAAATTTCTTGCAATAATCCGTTATAGTCATGCCTATATTCAGATGGGGAGGCAGGAAGGTAAAGATTTCACCCCTAAAACTCTTTAAATTCGAATTTTAGTGATCTTGAGCTAATTTTTACCTAATTTGATTTTGTTAATTTCTAGTGTAATTGGAGTTAAATTGTTAGTATATTATGCAAGTATAACCTAGATTGATGCTATTTAACATGATTTGAAGCCAAAAACTTCAAAATTTTTAGAAATCTAGGGTTTGTGTTCTTGAGCAATTTGGGGTTTTTTGATATAAACAGGTTATGGCCGATTTTTGTTATGGATTATTGCTAAATTAAGTAGTGTAACATGTTTAGGTTGTTAATTGATCCAAACTTTAATCCTAAACATGATTTTTGAAAATTAAAGTGGACTTTTTAAGTCTAAAATTCATGAACTTGATTAATTTGATATAAATGTCATTTGAAACTTGTTTAATTGCTAGTAATGATTATTTTGACATGTTATTTGAGATAAAAGCTTATGAACTTTGTAAACATTTTCATATATGATTATTTGAAAATGTGTAGAATTGATAAAAATATGAAAATGAGTATAAGTTTAATATAGATTAAACATGTTATTGTAATTGTTTTAATTTGTTATTTTGCTAACACTAATGCATATTTGAATGCATAAATTTTGTGTTTAATGTGTTTTGCAGAGAAATACAGATACGGACGGTGAATCATCGTCTAGGCAACCTGATCCGGAACCACAGCCAGAGATGCAATATCATGAACCGGAACAACAACCTGAACAACAACAACATTATGATCAACACGTGCAATACTACGAACCAGTACCACAATTTTTTATTACCTACGTAGTATTTCCCGTTCACCATATAATAGAACACCCAACAATTCATGAAGAACAGTTGCATCCCAATTTAAGATTTGATAGAAGTTGGAGAGATTACCCGACGTACCAAAGTAACAAATTTAAGCTTTGGACCAAAAATGTAGAAGTACCAAGGGTAATAGATTGGAAGCCTTTGGAAAGGTTCCACCTAGCTAACCCAGTTAGGCAGCATCTAATTCAAAGGTATGGCAGCTCTTCTTTTTCCGATTGGAAATGTTTATTTACTACTCGTAGGCCTGTATATAAAGAGTGGTGTGTTGAGCTAATGAGTACTATAGCTTTTAATAAGGATGTAGGTAGGTTAGACGATAAGAGTTTTCTTAGATTTTTACTTGGCCGTAGGATGTACAGGATGTCCATGCTGGACATGGCCAGGGCTTTACAGATTTACACTCCCGCTAAATTACTATCACCTGATTGTACAAATTTGATTTATCATGGTGAGAGGGTAGATAGAAATTTTGACACTAACGCCATCTGGAGGCGTATGTCAAATTTTAATGTGTTTACGCGGGGAGGAAGACACTCCTATTTAGATATTAATAAAGCCGAGCTTCGTATAATACATAGATTCTTAGCAAACTCGATTACACAAAGAGGTAACAACAAGGAGAAAATGACCTTACACGATTTATTTTACCTTAAGTGCATTCGAGACACTAGAAGCTTTGTTAATATCCCCTACTGTGTTGGTTTTCATCTGTCCAAAATGGTGGAAGGTATACAGGACGGGGGAATAATAGGAGGAGGTATTTTTGTTACTCTCATTGGAGAGTAATTAGGTGTAGATAGGGAACAAGGGGGTCCAATTATGGTGGTTAGGGAACAAGACGAGACTTTAGGTTTGCAAGTCTATCAAGGTGCAAAGGTATTGACTAGGAGACGCAATCAGGAAATACCATATCAGGGCCACCAACTACAGGTAGAGAGGGGTTCGGATGAGGAGGTGGAGGAAGCAGATGACATTAGGGATGTCATTAGGGATAGTGCTACTGACGTTTTCCAGTGTATAGATGAGGTAGAAATGACTAATGAGGATAGGCATCGTCAGTATGAGCAGTGGCAAGTAGCGAATGAGTATGAGACTTCCAGGCGACGCCAACACGATAGCTGGAAAGTTCATCAGCACCAAATCATGAGCCAACTATCATATCAGGTACCAAATAACTACATCCCGACTCGACCTGCTTACTATCCACCACATCAGCCCGACATGCGACCACCCTATGACCTGTACGACCCCAATCAAGCCTACCAGGACACCTATCACCAACAATGGAACCCGACCGACTATATGAATTGGAATCCCTATCCAAATCAATAGTGTTCCATTGGTGATTTCTTATCTTTTATTATTTTTATCTATTTATGTTAAACACTTAACATTTTGATACTTTTATGTAATGTTTAATATTTTTATTATTGTATACTAATATTTCATTTTTGTAATTTGAAATTGTGATATTAAGTCCCATTTCAAATTACCATGCATGTTTATATTTGTATTGTATGTATTTTATCTCATGTACACAACAGGGTAAAACAGTGCATTTTCAAAGACTGACATTAAGTTCAGCAAAAGCTATTAATTTTGACGACAAAATGCAAAATATATGTGAAATAACAACAGACGGAATGAACAAATGAAGTGCACCATTTATCATTCAAAGCATACAACAATATGTTTGGAAACTTTGGTAAAATTTTAATCATCTTTTTACGCTAATCACCCTTAATAATTTAAATTGTTACTGATTTCTTGCAAATGAGGGCATTGCAAAATCTTAAGTGTGGGAAGGGGTTAAATTCTTTCGGGTTTTAAAATTTTAATTTAAACACTTGGTTACCATTAAAAATACTAGTAATGCAGTAGTTGTATTAGAATCTAGTGCTCTCTGATAATAAAGAACAACCCTAGTCTTATATACTGACTACCCAATTCTAGTAAAATTTTTAAAATTTTTAAATAAATGAATTCAAAATCATGTTTATACATATTTATGAACGATAAAACTAGGTGTTAACACCGAAATTATTGTTACCTCGGAATGAACATAAATTGAGAAACAACTCAAAATGCTTGAATTCATTTAAAATGGAATAGAGGAGAATAAAAAGGTAAAGAAAGGAAAATAAAAGCCAAGTGTGGAAAAAATTTACCAAGTTATTAAAACATATATCACATATTTTTGTACAAATAATTGAAGATACTTTTGTTTTGGACAATATTAATCAGTTTTGCCCAGTTTATTGTAATATAAATGAAATTTAAAAGGAAGTAAAGTCTTCCGAGAAAAAGACACGCGCTTTTTGATTTAGGTCAGGAAGTTGTCGTCCAGACCAGTTGTAGAGTCTACGAAAAACCTTGAAAAGTTTTCTCGAAAATCAGCTGGAAATCCACGGACCTCAGCATCAAACAGGGTCGCCAAGTGGTCAGACTTATCCTGACCATGAGGGGATCTGTCTCGCACAATGGGGGGTATCGTGCAAATTAGCTTATAAGACTAATGAATCAGATCTCCAGAATGGATAATCTCCTTAAAGATCAAAAATCAGCTTTTAAGCCTGATATTACTCAATCCTTGGGATTGACCTTAAAGATTGAGAATTACAAACTCATGGAATTCGATGATATCTAAACTCGAGCTTGAACGAGAAAATATTTTGATTAAATTACAAACCGATTTGTTTTTTGAAAACCCTATTTTCAATGCGTTCATTACCATTGAACGTAAAATCCTAGGAATTCACCTGGAATTCATTAGGTCACCTGAACCAAATCGGGTGTCAACCGTAAGAACGGTGGTTACATAGCATGGTCGAAGACAGGACCTTGTGCCAGACCGAAAAACTATAGGGTGATCTTTACTATTGCTCCTACAAAGGATAGTAATTGCATCCGACACGATATAGACCATAATCAAAAGCATGTCACGGGACATTGCCTTAACAGTTGCTTGTTCAACGCTTTCCTTTACAACCGGACGGTAGTTTACCGAAAGGTAATATACGGAGCAAGTAAACTGGACGTGTTGCTTTCCCAATACAAGGTTAGCAAGTGAGTGACACAAAACCATAAGTTTTGAGCTAAAATTTTTAAATCTGAAACCCACAAAACCCACAAAAACAATTTGCAAACACCGATGAAGGGTTATTCCGGAAAACTTATCTAGGGTAAAAGCTAGATTGAATTTTCAAAAAGATCAAATGTTTTCATAAAGATCCAATTTCCTTAAAAGATCTAAATTTTTATTGTCATGTGGGACTGTAAACCACATCGTTACTACCATTGTTCATACCGCCGTATTAAAATCACTGATGTAGAAAGTGTGTAGAATAAAGAAGTGATTCTAGTAAAGTTATATTCAAGTTCTATATTGCTTGAGGACAAGCAATGCTCAAGTGTGGGAATATTTAATAATGCTAAAAACGAACATATATTTCATAGCATTTTTCTTCAAGAAAGACAAGCTTTTAGTTGCAATTGTTCTATTTACAAGTGATATTCGTTTAAATAATAAAAGGTGAAGACAAAAGATAGATTCGACTATTTGAAGATGCAAACGACCAACACACTAAAGAGTACAAACTACAATCCAAGTGGTTCAATTTATTGATGAGAAACGTCTAAAAGTTACAAGAGTACGAGCCGCGAAACGCAAAGTACAAGATATTAAACAGTACGCAAGGATGTTCGAAAATTCGGAACCGGGACATGAACCAACTATCAACGCGCGACGCAACGGAGCTAAAATTAAAGTCAACAATGCACAAGAATATAATATAATATATAATTAATTATATAAAATTATATATATTATATTATATATTAAATAAATACGCTCAGCCCACGTTTTGGAATCATGTGTGAGCAGGAAAAGACTGCCTTGCGATCGCATGGCCTGGAGGCTTTAAAACCATGCGATCGCATGGTTCACTGTAGCTGGCCACATCTATAAATTGAAGCATTTTTCGGACGAAATAATTACACCTTTTTCTTTTCCTTTCTCTAATTCTCAATCTATATATATATATATATATATATATATATATATATATATATATATATATATATATATTATTTATAATTTTAATTTTAATTTAAAATTAATAATAATAAGGTTATGTTAGCGAATGTTTTAAGTTTGTAAGTCGAAACTATGTCCTTGTAACGCTATGCAATTAATACTCATTGTAAGTTATGTTCAACCTTTTTAAATTAATGTCTCATAGCTAAGTTATTATTATGCTTATTTAAATCGAAGTAATCATGATGTTAGACTAAATATTAAAGACGGGGTTATTGGGCTTTGGACCATAATTGGGGTTTGGACAAAAGATCGACACTTGTGGAAATTAGACTATGGGCTATTAATGGGCTTTATATTTGTTTAATTGAATGATAGTTCGTTAATTTAATATAGAGATTTATAATTTGACGTATCTATAAATAACCATATACACTCGATCGGATATGATGGGCGGGATATTTATAAATACTAATAATCGTTCATTTAACGGGACACGGGAATGAATTAATAGTCAATGGACTCATTAAAACAGGGGTGGATTACATACAAGGACACTTGGTGTAATTGTTAATAAAGTATTAAAACTTTGGATTGCACACAGTCGATATCCTGGTGTAATCATTAACAATGTATTAAAACCTTATTACAGTTTAAGTCCCCAATTAGTTGGAATATTTGACTTCGGGTATAAGGATAATTTGACGAGGATACTCACACTTTATATTTATGACTGATGGACTGTTATGGACAAAAACCAGATGGACATATCGAATAATCCAGGACAAAGGACAATTAACCCACGGTAATAAATTAAAATCAACACGTCAAACATCATGATTACGGAAGTTTAAATAAGCATAATTCATTTATTTTATATCTCATCGCACTTTTATTTACTGTCATTTTATTTATTGCACTTTTAATTATCGTACTTTTAATTATCGCACTTTTATTTATCGTCATTTACTTTACGCTTTAAATTAAGTTGTATTTATATTTAATATTTTACATTAGGTTTTAATTGTGACTTAAGACATAAAATCGATAAACCGGTTATTAAACGGTAAAAACCCCCTTTTATAATAATAATAATACTACTTATATATATATATATATATATATATATATATATATATATATATATATATATATATATATACAAATATAGTTTAAAAAAATATAGCGTTAAACTTGGCTAGCTCCCTGCGGAACGAACCGGACTTACTAAAAAGTACACTACTCTACGATTAGGTACACTGCCTATAGTGTTGTAGCAAGGTTTAGGTATATCCATTCAATAAATAAATAAATAACTTGTGTAAAATTGTATCGTATTTAATAGTATTTCGCAATAAAAATTTTACTATTTTGTATACACCTCGCATAACACCAGTGGACGAAATCAAAATTTTTCTGGGAATCAGATGAAGCCGCCGACTTCGTGCTTAATTCCGTGTAGTTTTTGTTTTTTCTAGATCTGTATAAACTATGTTTTTGTGATGATTATTTAAACTATTTTGAATCTATTATGTTTTAATGTACTTTTTTGCCATGCTTAATGATTAAATAACAAGATTTTAGGGTTGATCAACACTTAATCCAACAATCTATTATTCGATTCACTCTACTCATTTAGTTCTAGTCAATCAAACTTGGTAATTGGATTGCATGCAATTAAGTTAAACAACATTAGTAGTAATAAACTTATTGAATTTGAATCACACTTATATAATAGAATTTGATATTGTTAGGCTTAGTCAAAGAACCTTTGTTTGGATGTGTTTGATTAATGATTGCATGAAAACTAGGTAAAGATTAGCTTTCAGCTAGTAACTTGAGTTGATCTACTTGATGTTTAATAGTATATTTACTTGTCAATCTATTTGTATGTTGATTAATCCTCATCATAAGATTAAATTGATATGTATCATGTAATTGAATTGAACACTAAGAATTAAGATGTTAGCCTTGAACATCACATAGCTAGCATATGCTTTAAGTCCTACTTGTTAAATGATATGCAACACTTAGCTTAACCTGGTTAGGGATAATAGTTGGTCTATGATTATTATCTTGCTTAGTGTTAATATAAGTCATGAAACTTGCCTAATATGATTCCCTTAGAAGTTATTCGTTCATATAACTGCTTTTATTTATCCTTTAATTCTTAAAACTTTGTCATTTAATTTATCAAAAACGTATCTTCAATTTTCTCTTTCCTAAGAGATAAGAATCAAAACATAAACAACAAACCAAAAACATAAAAAATCTATTTTCTAGTTCTTTAATAAGAGCTAGACTACATAATAAACCAACTTAAAACTGCATTTACGCTCTCTTGGAAAGATAACCTAAAATACTATGTCTGATCGGGTCTTGTTACTCCTTAGGGTGTTAAAAGTGTATTAAATAAAGGTTATATAAATTTAAAAGTTTGAAAAGGCAAATTAAGCACTGCACACTTTTTTCACATCACTATCTTCTTTACTTATGGTTACTACACTACTTGTTGAGCACTCAAGGTGAGTCTACAGTCCCATATAAACTTTTCTTTTGGGATGAGTTACATGCTGTTTCTTAAACTATTTTACAAGTTGGACATGAGTACTTAAAAACATATACATACGAGTGTGATCAAAAAAACTCCTAGCTTGAATATCTTAATTACTTACATAAGCTCGAATCATAGGGACGGATCCGTTAGGTTTGGCAGCCTCACCACTACTACTGTGGTTCTTATTACATCGTACACATATACACATGATCAAGTGTATGATTTTATAGGGTAAAGGGAAATCGTGTAGTCGTAGACTATTCATGGTGTTAAAGCTTTATATTCAAGTGCTCATTGGATTGTATATACTTTTACAAATATATTATACTAAATCTTGTGGTTTAATACTTACAAGTTACAACTGATTACTTAAACTTCTAGATTCACTCAACATTATTTGTTTGTCCATTTTGCATGTTTTATCTCAGGTCCATAGACGACTAGTTTCACCTGTCCTAGAGGTGCATGACATATGTTTGAAGTTCTTCATGTTTATTTAAAGACTCTACTTTAATGATTTGCATTATAAACTGTTTATTTTATTAAACACTGTTACTTATTTCCACGGTACTTATGGTATTTTTTCATTGGTGAAGCCTTATGTTTTAAGTCAAACTTTTTATCAATAAATGCGAATACTTTTGAAAACGTCTCATTTAAAGGGCGTAACTGTTACTGTGGGACCCGATGATTACCACATATGAGAATTTGGCGGGGTGTTATATATGCATATCCATATACATTTAGTTTTTGTTCATCTATATCCATTTAATTTTAGCTCATTCAGACATATCCACATCCACTGCATTAATCGTGTTAATGAATATCCATTAGTTATTCAAGAAATGTTAAATTTTTTTGATATATAATGAAAACAAAAATGTAATATAACGAAAAAATTATAACATGACACAATAAATCCACCAAAAGAACTTGTAATTTAATACAATTTGTTGTATTAACCATTAATCATAGATAATGACAATTTTAATGTATAATTTATATGTTTATATGATTAGATATACATGTACGTTTATTGTTATATAACACAATGAATTTATTATATGAATGCAAACAAAATGCATGTGTAATGGTAAATTCAATTGTAATATTAAATATGTGTGTGTGTGTGTGTATGTATGCATGTATGTATGTATGTATGTATGTATGTATATATATATATATATATATATATATATATATATATATATATATATATATATATATATATATATATATATATATATATATATATGACTATGTATTTCGGGTGTTAATTGATATACCCATGGATGGAAGTTTTTCATCAGTATCCATACCCATATCCATTTAGATTCATCCATATCCGTATCCATATATGTATCCACATCCGTTAAAATCATTCATATCCATCAATAGTTGGGTGGATCAGATGAATATTCACTGGGTCGGGTGGATATTTTCATCCATAACTGAAAGCTGAGCTTATATTTTAAATTAAAAACCATAATTTAAGTTTTATAGGTGTTTGATAAACTAGTTGAAGCTTATTTATGTAAAATAACATTTAAGGACAAAGAATTAAGAATATATAATGATATATAAGGCGTAAGGATGTTATTTCACCTTTCATAAGCACCTAGCTTATTTTACATAAAGGACCTTATTCTTTTAGAGCTCATATTTTTTTATAAGCTCTTGAATAAAGTCCTAACAGACAATGCTGTTAGTTTGAATTTATGAAAAAAATAAGTTTATTCTTTTATAAGCTACCATAAACTAGTATGTGAGATATACTCTAAGTGGTTTTTAATTACGGGATTTGACTCGCGTAGAAAACTAGAAATTAAGTACATACCCATTAGCTAGTTTTTTTTTTTTTTTGCATTTATATTTTATTATATGTATATTCTATAATAATCGATAATTATATTATCCATTATAATTTTAAGTTTAAAACTCTAATTAACATAATATATAATATACTATTTATATAGATATAAATGTTAAAGTTTCATTTATCATTAAAAAGGGTATTTATCAACTTTGATACTCCAACAAAATAAAACTAGTATGTTTGCAAAATATATGAAACTACACTTATTTATCTTAAATAACATGAATTTGTTTGTTAAGTATACTTTTCAATTTCGTCCTTCATGTCGTCTTTTGAGTATCAGTATAATGATGTACGTCTAACCCCATGCATTACGCGTTGCGTCTGACATAGGAATTCGTATAGTTCACAATTTTAACTATGTGTGCTACACTATTTATTTACAAAGACCTATTCAACATGAAGATTCTGACAAGTAACTTCTTACGCTACGCTTTGGCATATCGTAGCGTAACATTTGACTAAAGTTACATGGTGACTTGATCTTAATCCACGTCAAGAAATGTGGATTAAATCGTGGTGCCCGGGTATCAAGTCATAACCGTCAAATTCTGAAAGGTTCACTTAGTGGGCGGTTATCTATGTGAGGTTATTTAATAACCGTCAATCCAGCAGCTATAAATACAAGGCTTGATGCTCATTCAAGACACTTTTAGGAACTCTATAGAATCCATCGGTGATTCTCATTTTTAGAGACTCAGCAAAAGATGAATAAAAGTTATCTTTTGGATATATATATATATGTGTGTGTGTGTGTGTGTGTGTGTGTGTGTGTGTGTTTATTATATGAAATTAGATGGATTCGTTTGTCTTAACAATTTTAGCCTTCACTCGTTGCGTTTTACTACTATAAGCTTATACTCATCATTATACTACAAAAACATATGTGTTTCACTTTCAATTTTAGAATATAAGTCTAATTCAGTTAGAATTTTAATATAACAAAAACCCTAGCCGCTCCGGTTCTTTCTCGGCTCTCACCGATGATCTTTGATTTCTGGCAAGCTACTGGCTATTTTCTCATGATATGTTATCGACTATTCTTTCCCCTGGCAGTCTACGTACCATGGTGGGTAAAAAGAAAAATAAAGCTCCGAATACAGCAACTAGGGTGCTAAGAAATCGTAAGGTGGGTGGAGAACAAAGCGATTCTTTAAAGGAGGGAGATGAAAACAATATGTCATCGGAATACGAATCTGATAAAGGCTCGACGCTAGATGAAAGCAAAACCTCAACAGAGAATACTGAAGCAAACCCTAATCAGGCTCATATTGCTGAGGAAGAAAGTAAAAAGGATTAGAGCAAGATGGATGATGATAGGATCAGAGTGCATAGCGTTGATTCCTGGGATACGATAGAGAATAAAGAAGATCACCCTGGTAATGTCCATGTTGATGGGAATCATACGGGTTTGCATGAAGGGCAAGAAAATACTACAAAGAATCCTGTTGTTTTCGATAAGGAGGTAAGTGCTATTAAGTCTGATGATACTACGAAAGAGAATGGCACCGTTAGACCAACAGTATCCTACGTCAACGCTGTGGCAGGGTCTGTGCAGAAGCTTGTTGTGAATTTTCGTTTGATTGAACAGGAGAAACCTTTGGAGGATGACGTTGATGTTATGATTCCTGTTAAATCTGTTGTCGAAGCAAATAAGAGATACAATAATACGTTGTATGGGTATTTCCTGGGTAGAAGGGTGGCGTTTCCTGTGGTCCAAAACTATGTGATGAATGCATGGAAGAAATTTGGTATAAAAAAGATGATGATGAATGCAAAAGGTTTCTTTTTCTTCAAGTTTTCACGGAAGAAGGGATGATGAATGTGCTACAAAATGGCCCTTGGATGATACGCACGATCCCTATTATTTTGAATAAGTGGACTCCGGATGTCTCGCTCACAAAAGAAGACCTTACGAAGGTTCCAGTTTGGGTCAAGCTTCATGATATTCCGTTGGCAGGCTATACCGAGGTTGGCTTAAGTGTTATCGCTTCAAAAATAGGGAGACCCATGATGTTGGATGCTTATACTAGTACAATGTGTTTGGAATCATGGGGTCATCCTAATTATGCGTGAGCAATGATTGAGATTTCAGCAACTAATAAGCTGACTGAGTCGATCAGAGTAGGTACTCCGAATAGGGAAGGTAAGAGAAGCACGTCTGATGTGGTTCGTATTGAGTATGAGTGGAAACCCCCGAGATGTTCTTGTTGTAATGTTTTTGGTCACAAAGATGCTCAATGCCCAAAAATTGTAAGCATTGCTCCTCCTAAAGTTACGCAGGTTGAAGAAGATGGATTTGTGAAGGTTGCTAATAAAAAACAGCCTAAGGTAAATGACAAAGGTAAGCAACAAGGATATATTGTGGGTCAAGGGAAACCGAAATTGTTTTATAGACCAAAGCTTCGAACTGATGATGGAAAGGATAACTTTTCTCAACCTTCTGTTGGAACTAGTAAGAATATTAGTCCTAACAAAGGAGGTGTTACTACTTCTAATTCTTTTAATGCTCTACATGATAATGAAGATGGTGACAAAAACACATTGGTAATGGAGCTGAGGGATGAAGATGATGATGTTCTTGACAACCAGGATGAAACATCGATGTTTATGGGGTCAAAAAAACCTACTGAGGGGGCAAGCACTCCCGGGTTAAGGGTTCTCAATGATTAATATTGCTACATGGAACATAAGGGTTTGAACCTAACCCCAAAACAAGAGGAGGTTCGTGATGTTGTTCGCAGTAATAAACTTTCGGTGTATGCTATATTGGAGTCCCATGTGTCTATTGCTAGGTTGAATGACATTTGTAACTTCGTTTTTCCTAGTTGGGTCTGGTTGTCTAATAATAGAGTGTGTGATCATGGCATGCGCATAATTATTGGTTGGAACCCGAATGAAGTTAGATTGATGATTCTGGCTATGACGGACCAAGTAGTGCATTGTGTGGTCAAGACGATGGATGATAAATGACAATGTTTTGTTTCTTTCATGTATGCGGATAACTATTATATTAAGAGAAGGAATCTGTGGGAAAGTCTGAAGTATCATAGTTGTTCGGTTAGTATCCAGCCATGGGTAATGCTTGGTGATTTTAATGTCTCTCTGGAAATTGAAGAGTCAACAGCTAGTTCATCGAGCTGCACGTTGGCTATGAGAGAGTTTCGGGAATGCATTGAAATTATTAATATGGTGGATGTTAATCATAGTGGCTTTCAATTCACTTGGAATCAACGTCCGAACTCCTCTTTAGGAATCTTCAAAAAAATTGATAGGGTGATGGCGAATGATGTGTTTATTAATAACTACACTAATGCTTATGTCATCTTCCAACCTTATCGTATTTCGGACCATTACCCTGCGGTCCTAAAAATTCCTATTGAGATGGAAAGAAAGCCAAGGCCTTTCAAGTTTAGTAACACCATTGCTAAAAGGGAAGATTTTATAGGCACTGTTCAGAGGGGGTGGAACGTGGATATCCAGGGACATTCGATGTATAGTGTTGTCAAAAGGTTACATCTCTTAAAGAAGCCTATGAGGAAGCTTATGTGGTTCAAGGGTGATATTCATGAACAAGTGATTCAAAGTCGAAAGGTGCTAGAAAATGCCCAAAAGGAGCTTGATGAATCTCCTGATCTTCGTTGATGTAGAGAAAAGGCGAGTATTGCCCTGAAGAGTTACAACCAACTGTTTCTAGAAGAGGAAAGCTTATTAAAACAAAAGTCAAAAATCGAATGGCTTCGTGTTGGTGACCGTAATTCAGCTTACTTTCATCGAGTTGTGAAAGGTAGAACGAATAGAAGTCGTATTGAAGCTGTCATGGGTGCGAATGATGTAATGGTAGAGGGTAGTGTTGTTCCGCCATTATTTGTTACTCATTATGAAAATTTCCTTGGAGTCGCTTCAGTGTGTGAGAAATTTCGTGACCCAGGTTCGTTATTTACATCTAGAATTAGCCAGCAAAGTGCAAATTATATGGTTCGTCCTATCACTGACGTGGAGGTTAAAGATGCTATGTTTGGGATCGGTGACAACAAATCCCCGGGTTCGGATGGATATACGTCTACCTTTTTTAAAGAAGCATGGGAGGTTGTTGGGAGCGATGTGACCCGTGCTATTAAAGATTTTTTCATCAATGGCCAACTTTTAAAAGAGGTAAATAATACTATCATTGCTCTTATTCCGAAGGTCCGAGCCCCTAGCAAGGTGACTGAGTACGGCATATCTCTTGTTGTAATGTGATTTACAAATGTATTAGTAAAATTATTACCGCAAGAATCAAGGCAAGTTTGGATGAGGTAGTGAGTATGAATCAATCTGCATTTATTCCGGGCAGGAGGATTGCAGATAATATTCTCTTAACTCAAGAAATCATGAAAAATTACCATTTGAACCGCGGCACTCCGAGATGTGCGTTTAAAGTTGACATCCAAAAAGCATATGATACGGTTGATTGGAATTTTCTTGAGGCTACTCTTATCTGTTTTGATTATCCGAGAAAAATGATAAAATGGATCATGGCGTGTGTTTCTAATTCCTCGTATATGATAAGTATTAATGGGGAATTGCATGGTTTTTTCAAGGGAAAGCGAGGGTTGAGACAAGGTGACCCAATGTCACCTTATTAATTTACGTTGGTCATGGAGGTTCTAACTCTAATGTTGAAGAGGAATGTTGTCCAATCTGATAATTTCCGTTTTCACCTGAATTGTGACAAATTAAAAATAATCAATTTATGTTTTGCTGATGACTTATTTTTGTTCTCTCATGCGGATGTCACCTCAGTAAAAATTATTAGAGATTCGATATAAGAGTTCAAGCATTGCTCGGGCTTAGCTCCTAGTATGCCGAAAAGTACTGCTTTCTTTTCTCATGTTAGTGTGGCTACAAAGAACCAAATTTTGGCTATCCTACCATTTGAAGAAGGTAGTCTGCCTATTCGATACTTGGGTGTGCCGTTGATATCCTCACGTCTAATGTATCGTGATTGTAAAATCCTTGTTGATAGAGTGCGAAAAAAAAATCGATGATTGGAAGAATAAATTTCTTTCTTTTACGGGGCGAGTTCAACTTATTATTTCGGTTCTCACGGCTATGCAACTTTATTGGTGTTCGGATTTTATTCTTCCGGATGCTATTGTTAATGATATTGAAAAGTTGATGCGGGATTTTCTTTGGTGTCAAGGTGAGCTGAAGAGGGGTAAGGCGAAGGTTAAGTGGGATGACGTTTGCCTCCCAAAAGAGGAGGGCGGTTTGAGTATTAAACGTCTTAAGTATTGGAATGTGGCCCTCATGGCGTCTCACATTTGGCGATTGTTAACACTTAAGCAATCTTTATGGGTCCGTTGGATACATTAATACAAGATTCGAGATAGAAATATTTGGGACATCAACATCGTTGCCGGGTCATCATGGAGTTGGCGTAGTTTACTTAGGATCAGACCTTTGGTGAGACAATTCTTCTCTTATCAAATTGGTAATGGTAAGATAGCTTCTGCATGGTTTGATGATTGGTGCTTATTGGGTCCCCTGTGTGACTCCATTCCTTTTGTTGACATCGAATTGGCTGGTTACCATAAGCTTAATAAGGTGAATGATATTGTGTCTAATAATTCCTTTAATTGGCCACATGATTGGAGTATAAAATTCCCAGCCTTATCCACTATTCCAACTCCTCATTTGAGCGATTTGGATGATCAAGTGGTTTGGAGGGGTGAATCTAATTCTGGTCGTGGTGGTTCTGTTGCGTGCATTTGGGAGTCGATTAGACCTCGGGCTCCCAAAGTTAGATGGTTTGAAGTGGTTTGGTTCTCTCAGTGCATCCCGAAACATGCATTTGTCATGTGGTTATTGATGGGTGAGCGTCTTAAAACTCAAGATAGATTAAAACCGTGGGAGGTACGAGCTAACCCGATTTTAAAGTGCTTGTTATGTAATGACATCATGGACTCTCATGACCACCTTTTTTTCAACTATTATTTCTCAAAACGGGTCTGGCATAACATATTGGGGTTGATTTGAGTTGATATTGGTGGCTCTAGCTGGAAGGAGTGTCGTGATTCTATCGTATGGGCTGCAAAGGGTAGATCAGCTGAATGGGTTGTGGCTAAACTGTGCTTTGGTGCTGCTGTATACCACATATGGCAGGAAAGGAATTCTAGGCTGTTTAAGAAACACAAACAAACTGAAGAACAGCTATTCGAAACCATTCGCTCCAATGTAAGATTGATGTTGACGGCGACTAATTTCAAGAATTCAAAAAAGGTTGAGCAAATGAAGATTGACTGGCAACTTGGATAGAGTGTGCTTTATCTCTTTGTTAGTGTTTTGGGTTTAGCTTTCTCGTGTCTGTAATAGCTTGTAGATTGCTAGTGGGCTGTTTATGCTTGGCTGCAAGTGTCTCTTGTAGCAGCTGTGCTTTATCGTTGTACTGTTTTGTTATTATTTATAATATTTGCCTGGGGTAACCCTTACCCAAAAAAAAAGAATTTTAATATAACATAATATAATATTATATTATATTATATAATATTAGTTTATTTTAATGTCTATTATTTTTTAAATTAATCTCTCTGTTGATCAATAAAAATCTAATTGCTATATAATTTTGAACTATAAAATACTAATAATAATGATTATAAATAAAGTATTGTATCATATTAAGACACTCATTATGTTTATTTGTTTTATAATCTTATATTACCATTACAATATGGTATAACATATGTTTCTAAATATATATATATATATATATATATATATATATATATATATATATATATATATATATATATATATATATATATATAGTTTCCTTTTATATATTCTTTAGTTAGATTAAAAAAATTGGACTTATAAAACCATGTGCATACATGGGTTTTGAAAGTAGAAAAAGTTGTAGTTGTTAGAATTTAGTATCCAATCAAGACAACTATTTTACATCAATTACTAACCCACGAAAGACAAAGAATAATCTAAAAGTATAAACAATAAAATCAAAGCATAGCGACACAAAGGTTTAACATGGTTATATCCAACTCTAAACACGAAGAAGAGTTTAGTCAACTGGCGCAAACTAGAGAAATTTTCACTAATAATTTTTGCACCTATTACAATGAGGTCAGGGGTCTATTTAGAGTGAAACATCAAACCTAGTATGGAGTAGTACATTGTTCCACAAGTTAACTTACCATTCAATCCAAAGACATTTCAAAAATCAATTACCACCTTTTGAACAAGTTGACTTTGCCTTCAAGTAAACAACATTTCTAACCTTTAAGTAAAACTTATCTCCCACACAATCTTAATTTTCTTTCCTTAGTTAAAGTTTGTATATCTCAACAATCTCCCACTTCGAGACTTGAACAAACCCATACCGATAACCCGTCTCGACTTCATTTAACCTACCCCCATCTATACAGTCAAGAAAGCTTCTTGGGACACGTACATTCCAACTCATCAAACTGATCAAGATAGTAGCTTTTGATAAAGAGCACTTCAACTACATTCGCCAAAATGTAAACAACCTCACTATCAGTTATATTGAATACCCACAAAAACTCCCGATTAGCTAACTACGACTCCTTTTAATATCACCAGATACACTATCCGGGACACGCCACACTTCACCACCGATTACCCGCCCGTGGGAAGGAATTCTTTCGATATCAAAAACACCGTTGAGTAATAATTCAATCTTTAGTTACTAGCTTAAGTCATCTCTCGGTTTCTGTGCCATCATTGAAGTGCGCGCGACTTCAATCACATGATTTAAACAGGAGACAAAATAGCATCAACTCAACGCTCTAGACACGTCCAACCCTGTCACCGAATTGTCAACGATCACCCTCGTACATAATTCCCTTCTATTACTAATTTTCCTTCCCAACTATCAGAAAATCTAATAGACACCCTCGTAGACTCTTTATCAAGGCTCTAGTGAAAACGCAATCACAACCTCGAAATCTACACTTTTCAACTTTCCGCTTTCACACTGGTACACTGACCCATCCTGATGTGCTAAATCTAACCTATAAAATTAAACTAGAAATTACTAAAAACAATTAGCACACAAGTAGACAACTATCTTAATCGTGCAATAAAAGCTATAGCAAGTCCTAGTTTGTTCCACATGGAGCAAGTGTGATTAAGAATTTTAAACTAATAATTATTCTAAAGAAATTAGAGGATTTTAAATTTTAAATTAAAACTTAAATTAAATAAACAAGAATTATACAAATACGAAATCAGATGAGATACGAATATCCACTTAGAGTCAATTCACCTAGCCCAGATTGCTTTATTAAGCTCAATTAAACACTGCAAGTGCAGGAAATTGATAATTCAAGTTGGTGTTCCTCACCTAAATTACCAATTTTGATATATAAGTGTGACTAAATCACGTTGGTGTCGCACACGTAAATTAAGCACACAATCAATTAATTATGGAACACTAAAGATTACAATTTAACTTAGATCGTTTTGGTATCCCTTTACAACCTCACAATAACTTTCAGTTAACCAACAATCAAATCACTAATAATCAATTTATAGTATAGTGTCCCTTATATAATTAGAATAGTTATCTAGTCAATTTATTAAAAAACTAACAAAATTCATCAATTCAAATAAATGACGTTATCAAATTAATAAATTCAATGATTCAATTAATTTGAAACCTTCAATAACAATGGTTAATTATAATCAAAAGCAATTTTAGACAGTTGAATAAATTAAAGATAACAATTCATCACCAGGTTTCAATCATCTAAGTAGACATGAGAAATTTAGCTAGACATAATCATGTTGAGAACAAATAAAATTTATATAACAGTCACAAGTATTCATTATATTAATTAAAAATAAAGAAAGAAGAATACCAGAATTGAATCTTTGAATGAAATTGCAATCCCCAATAATTTGAAAGCTTAAAACAATGTAACAACTCTTGAAAATTCGTAACTAAACCCTAAAAATCGTAACTGATACGTAAATAAAAATTAACCTTAAAGTTGGGATTAAATGGAGTATTTATAGGCTAAATTCGAAGTCAGAAACTGCCAATCCTCGCGTTTTGTGAGGCCACCCTCGCGTTCTGTGAGCTTACTAGAACTCGATAACAGTTTTTAAACATGAAAATGTGATCAGAACTTGGGAGCCGGTAACCAGTTGAGCCTCGCGTTTGGGATAGTTCCTCGCGTTTTGCGAGGTTTAAGTCCAGAACGCGAGGATTGTTGTTGTAACTGGTTTATTGTTTTGCTTGAACAATCGTCTTCAACTTGATCTCTTTATGATAAAACTTTGTTAAATCTTCATCAAAGTGCCATCAACCAATTCTTCAACACAAATCTTCACTTTTATCACAAACGAGCTCAAAGCCTTTAAAAAGGAGCCAAATTAATAGAATCAAGAACCGATAACGCGAATAAAAATATATAAACGAGCTATTATCACATCCTCATAGCTATGAATTTCACGGACGCATCTTCTCATCCTTAAGCACGCTTCCATTGTACGAGTAAGAACTAAACCACAGCTACCCAAGAAGAATCTTGTTCGTACCACCCTGTCAATTGCAAATTGCTTTGAAATTGGAGCGTAAAACAAGTACTCGAGTCTATAGTGTTCTGAATCAACTCACTAACCTTGCGAAAATTGGAGAAACACGTCGCACAACCATCTCTACAACTCTCACGAGTCGTCCGACTCCCAGTAACCCGATACTTCTGTCAGTTACCAAACTCACACTGAGTTCCCGACACTTTCAACAATATCTAAAAAGCTTTAAAGTCTGGGACTTACAAGATTATTCACTCCATCAATCACCTAAAGATTCTTAATTGGTCACCTTAAAGAAACCGCTCATTTGTTGAGCGAAACATTATCCAAACCTCGAGAACCGGTCGAACGTGTGCTATCCGACACCCTTCGACAACCAATTTCTTCAAGTAAGAGAAGCTCAAACCAGCCCGCATATTCCACATAGAATATCCGACCAAAACTTTTTGTCATCCCGTTTTATACCCGCAAGTGCCAAAAAAATTACGGAATGAAAAAGGAAAAGAGTAAAAAGTTGTAACGAAAAAGACAAAAATAAAAGTTAACAAAAAGACATATTATCTTCTTACCCTTGAAGTTGGGGTTAATTACTATGGATTCTTACTAGGAACAGTAACAAATCACCATGATTAGTATATGTCTCCAAAATTTTATATACGTTTATCTAAGTAAATCATATGTTTCCAAAAACTTTCTCACTGAATATTTTTTGAATATATGATATGTTTGATAACCAAGAAAAACAACTTACGTTTCACTGCGGGTGGTTTTGATCGGGTAATCGAAGAGGGTGATTTTGATTGGTTAATTCAACCTGAGAAATTAAAGGGATAAAAAAGGAAGAAAAAAAAGTTGTAAAGAAAAAAGCAAATTTTTTTTTTCTAATTAGATAAATTATCCTGTTGCCCCTGAAGTTGGGGTTAATTATGATGGGTTGTCACTGTGAACGATAACAACTCACCATGATTAGTATATATCTAATGTGAATGTTGCAGTTACAGTAAAAGTGGATTTTACAATCTACATAGAAAATAAATAACCGATAGTTATAAATGAGGATACATGATTAATAATTAATTATAATTAGTTAGATGTAATTAAAGATGAGCAATAATATCTAATATTTATATATATGCTTGTGTATACGTATAGATATTTGTCGTGTCGTCTTTGAGAAGGCTTGTTATTTATCATATTTATAGTGTAAATCTAATTATTACGGAGTATTTCATATGTATACGGTATAAAAACTGGTTTATACTTTTCAAGAAAGTATCTCACCATTGTCGATATTCTAAAATAACAGTTGTTGAAAATAACTTCAATTTTATGACATTTATATGTATCTAACAAAAATTTATCTATACAAACATCTTAGAGCTATAATTGAGAAATAGGTAGTTGATAAACGTTGGTTATAAAATCGACTTATTTAGTTAAAGTTATATTTAACCAGCTTGTTAATTTCATAGTAGTTGACAGATATACAAGAAAATTGACAATTATTATAAGATGATTATCCTATTAATCATTGTTTTATGACAAAAGGGGAGACCTCATATTATACCAGCATCTCTTTCGGTTCTTCGGTCACCTAGAGGTGTATATTCTCATTCTGTCTAGATTTTGGTATCATAAGTCATATTGCTTCTACTTTTTTTGGGAAAATCGGTCTTCGGGTATTTAGGCATGGTTTATGCCATGATCAGTGTAGGTGTTTCTTGATTTCTTGTTTGAGATCATCATATGTTATTGTGGGCTTAGACATTGGAGTATGTGACTCAAACGATAGTTTAATTCATTGTAAATGAATCCGTTGCTTGTCAAAAAATATAATATTTTTATATTGAGGCTAAGCTTAAACCCACACGAGTAAATTTAACAGAAAGAAGGGTCAGACTGGATTTAGTTATTTGTTCATTATGTTGCAACTCTCCAGAAAATCAGGATCATATTTTCACTGGCTGTAAATTGGTTCAACAATTATGGAGAGATATTCTAAATTGGTGGAATCTATAGGGTCAATCTCAAATGGAGTTATTAATGCTACTAGTATGTAACCTCTATAGTAGCTCGGATTCGATGAAAATTCTCAACTTGGATCCTAGATTAACACTCTTTTGACTTATTTAAATATGAAGAAACAAGATAGTCTTTACGCCAGATGTATGTCGAAACACAACACTAAATGAAGATATTTTGGATAGTCTAAAGATCATAACTCATATTTGGATATCTCAATTATCCACGAGTTTCAATGAATGGCGGGTAAATGTCAGGAGGTCAAGCGAT
The DNA here is from genome assembly GCF_046630445.1 of Rutidosis leptorrhynchoides. Taxonomy (NCBI): domain Eukaryota; kingdom Viridiplantae; phylum Streptophyta; class Magnoliopsida; order Asterales; family Asteraceae; genus Rutidosis; species Rutidosis leptorrhynchoides. The sequence goes on from NC_092340.1 coordinate 301,350,033, forward strand.
TGAAATTGCAGTTTTGTTAAAAAGTTTTTTTCCAAGTAGTATGAGAATGTTAAATAGGAGGTAAAGATTAATTGGAGATCAGGTAACCTATACGTTTTGATAGATGGATGTGTAGGAGGTTTGGCTTGTTTATTATCTACCATGGTGAATGTTATGTGATTTATGCCAATGTTTAAAATCAATAATATCTTTGGTATTTAAAATCAACTAGCTCCTCGATAAGCCGCAACTTATGAACCCTTACGTCCATTTGAAAAATTCTCAATCACCAAATGCTCTTACCACAAGATCCTAATGCTACCACTAAGTGAAACATCACTTATCTTCTAGATACCTTTAAGAAGATAGTTTACAAGTAAACTCACAACTAAGTTTACAATCTTTCTTGCTTGAATCACTCTAAATAGATTACAATAATATTTGAATGATATCAGTAAATGTATGGAAGTTTAAATGTAAGAGGTGAGTCTTCAAGTGCTCCAAGGTTTGGCTTTTATAGGAAAGAGAAATTCAAATCCGAACATCTGCGGCTCACCTCACGGTCGACCGTGGGTCGACCGTGCAAGCCCTGACCTCAGATTTTTGTAGCCGTTTGAGATCTTTAACTTTGCCTTTTTCTCTTATTGGAAAGCTGTAATTAGATGCCAAAAACATCTAAAAGACTTTAATTACCCCTTTTTATCTTGGAAACATTTTTTGAGGTTGACCTTGGCTTGAAAGAGGAAAGTCACATTGTACTAGAGGTGTGTCATCGATTTTCTTTTAAGGCAAATGCAGAATTTTGATACCATAACAACCACAAGCTTCCGAACTTCAAGTCACAAGTCTTCAAACCTTTTGTCCACATTACTTTTGCAATTATATGCACTCATTAGCTACTTGCAATCTTCTAAATTAAACTAACTTGTTTTATTTGAAGACTTTTGGGAGTTTACAATAAGCTCTTATTAAGCATGTAATTAATGCTTAATGGTTACTCAAGTTGAGAGCATCTCTTTAATTGGGACTTAATGACTATATTAAATGTTTCATTACTTTTAATTTAGATTTAAATAAATGCCCTTTGAAAAAGAACTTTTACCCATACTTGTGTGTGTAACATTAATCATAAGCCAAAAGTGTCATTAAGACGTCATTAAGTACGATTAACCAAGATTAGTGTTTTAGTGACCAAAACTCATTTGAATATGAAGGAGACAACTATTCTAAGCATGTTTAAATAAGTTTTGTAAATTATAGATGCCTCGAAGTAGTCAAACATTTTTCTGTAAAAAAACCGGACAGAAGATACTGCGGTCGACCCACGACTGACCATGGAGTCGACCGTGTACTTTGTTTCGTGAAACCAGGGTACAGGGCATCCCACGGTCAGACCCACGGTCGACCGTGGTACTAACCGTACTTCTTCAGTATTTTTTAAATGACTCTTTTGACTTAACGGTTTTGTGTATTGGTCGTTTGCTAGAGATTGTGTAGGCTTGTGAACTTGTGTTATTGTATACGTTGTTTAAGCACTTAAGACTTGGTGTCATCATCAAAACAAAGTGATTAAATTTTGAATATTAACATTAGATCACTAACCAACAGGGTTCCTTACATATTAATTCATACCTATGTGGCCAGATCGACTACGGAGAGGCAAGATCCTTTTGGTTCCAATAAAATTGGAGATTGTTCGAAAAATTCAACAACCAAGTCCGTGTATGATTGTCTTTCTTAAACACTACCAAATAGCACTTTTGTCCGTTTAAAACCTTTCTTAATCAAAATATAAGATTCCCCGGCAGCGGCGCCAAAAACTCTGTTACTCCTTATGATATGTCTAAATCGGACGGTGTTAACTGTGCAGTGTCGTTAAGTCGCAAACGTCGAAATTAGTTATCAGAAGAGAGACAATGATTTTTCTTTTATATTTAGCGAGACCTAAATTCACTCTAACTTTCTAGGGTGGAAGGTGTAAGTTAACCTAGGGTCGTGTTTCAGAATGGTTTAACGAATTGAAAATCAAGTGGATAACTGTCTTTGGTTAAATTACCTAGATAAAAGATAGTAGTTGGTTTTAAGCTAATAATTCTAATTACAGAAAGGTAAAATTCAATAGAGGGATATCCGGAGTGTTGGTTGAATGTGGGTTAATATACTAAACAATAAACTTAAGTATAATTAACCAAAGTGTAATTAACCAAAGAATATGTTTTGATAATGACACACACATACGCATAAGTGATGACTGACATCTTAACATAAAACACGCAAGGTTACTAATCCATACTTTATCTTGCAAACGACCAAGTCAAACATAGGTTAAAGAATGAAATTAAAAGTTCTGGTAAACACACGGTCGAGGTACGGTCAACCACATAGTCAACCGTGAAACCCCAAACTGAATTGCAACGCAGTTTTGTGAAAACAAGTTGCACAGTCGCCACCACGGTCAACCGCAGTGCGACCGCAGTTTCTTTTGTCACCGTTTTTGACCAAATAAAGTTTGACTAGTTCCCGACATCTATAATTCATGAAACTTTTCTCAACATGCTTAGAATAGATGCCTTCTCCATACTCAATTGAGTTTTGGTCATAAAAACACTAATTGTGATTAATTATGCCTAATGATATCTTAATGACAAATTAACCAAGATTAGGCATAACACATAAGTGTTAATCAACAACTTGTGATCTTAATTCTTATCTAAACATCCTTAGTATGATCATCAAGTACCAACACACTTAAGCCAATATCACTAGAACAATAATTGCTATTAGAAATGACTTAGTGATTAATTAAGGCTAAATGAAGAACAATGCTCTCAAGGGTAAACTAGAAATGACTTGTAATCCTAAAACACACTTAGATACATTTAGGATGGTCACCAAGTCCCAACTAGAGATTGCTCTTCCCTTGTGCATGTGTTGGACATTAATGTGTACTTACACATTTATCATGTAATGTGTTATATTGCACATTAAACTTATTAAGTGCTTGAATTATAAGTTGTGCAAGTATCTATATGATTGATCATAGAATAACTATCTCTTGATATGTGAGTATTACTTGCTACTTGCTAATAACGCTTAATACTCATAAACTTGTCAACTTGATTAATACGTTTGCCATGTGCTCATTAATTTGGATTCAAGTAACTAACCTACTCTAATAGATTAAGTGTAAAATGGTTTACAATGAAACTATAGTCAATTGTCTATTTGGTCTAGTCTAAGTAACTAAGTGTGATTGCTTGTTCAAGAATAACTTAATCTTAATGTCCCTACATACTTCATGATTATCTTATAGAGATATTATTCAATTAATCCCTAACTAAACTCAAATAAAACACGACTTGTGATTAATTGGAACTAGGAAGTTAATGATATAGTGACTAGCCTTTAGAATTGAACCAAGAGCATTAATGTGACTAACTAAGTCTTGACCAAACTGAAGTTTCCCTAAATATCAATCAAGACACTTCTCCAAGAATGTTGGGTTTGCCACTTTTGGAATGATTACTCACTTTCATGCAATAAGACCAAATCTCACACACTTAATGCATATAGTACTTGTATAGGATGTTTGGTTTCTTTTGCAGGTGCTAGAAGGAGTAAAGGTGCCAAAATGTGGTGTTCAAATCTGAGTCAAACGGCTATACAACGGATATCAATTTTGGACTGGAGCACGCACGGTCGCACCACGGTCGACCGTGAAGGCAACCGTGTGTCAACGGCTATTTTTTGAATCCCGCTATAAAAGGCAAACATTTAAGAGCATTTAAAGCTGACCCTCTTGCACATTTCAAAGGCTTATCTCCAGTGATCACAAGTGCATAAACTACTACTCAAATGTGATCAAGCAAGAGAAGATTCTATGATCTTATAGATATAGAATTGGGTTGTTGTAAACTTACTAATCAAAATCATTTATCTTGTGAGTTTACTTAATGTAATGTGTGTCCTAGTATTGTGATAGGATCATCATTGCAGAGTGTATAAGTCTTGAAACTTCAATTAGTGGAAGCATAGGCTAGCTTAGTGATCTACTTCCTTAAAGGGACTTAGGAAGTTGATTAATCTTATTTGGAGATTAATACTTGTCCAAGGTGAAGACAAGTTGATCTAGGTTGGAGTTGATCTTTCAAAGGGATAGAAAGATTAGGTTTGTTGTCTACTAAAGAAGATTGAAGACTTGTAAATCGGATCTCCACCGGGTTTGGAGAAAAGTGCTTAGTGAAGCAACAAATCTCGATTAGTGTAATCGGGGAGTGGATTAAGGTGGATTAGTTAACATCCACCCGAACCACTATAAATCCTTGTGTCTATGTTCTTTACATTACTTCATTTATTATTTGAACATATACACTACACACATCAAGTTTGAGTTGAGTTGGCTGATCAAAGTAAAATTGAATTTGGTGATCAATCAAAAAATTGGTAAAAACGTATTAAGTAACTATTCACCCCCCTCTAGTTACTTACACGGAGTATGCAGATCAGGGAAATGTTAACCAAGATATCAGTTTGGGCTAGGGAAAGGTAATTATGTTGATGTTAAAGCTATGATTAGAATAGTGTATATCTAGTTGGATGAGCCAATTACACAGACCTACTTATCTTTATACTCTCGGAGTTCTAGTTGAGCAGTGAGAAGTATGTCACTTTGTTTTATAATTGAAGGGTATATAAACCTCGGAGGTTATCCTTTGTAAAATACTAGATTTATTAGTGAGTTGAGTTCTAATCCTAACCCTCGTTATCATTTTAAGGAACATGCATGCGTGGGAGGCCAGCGCCACAGGCCGGTGTGGGAGGCAGGTGCCTGGCAAGCCAGTTGCCTAGCCCGGTGTTGGCCGATCTGGCAAGCCGGCACCACATTGGCAAGTCGGTGTGGGAGGCCGGTGCTGGGATGGTTTGCTGTTTTGCTTGGATCATCTTGCTCGTTCCCGAGATCGTAACTTGGTTTCCGGGGTCGAAACTCATCTTTCACCGTTTTCGCTCTAGAATCTTCGTTTTAGCTCCGTTTTACTTGATTCCTTTTGCATCACCTTTGTAATTTCTTAATCTAATATATTAACCGACAAAGCGATTATTTTGACGGTAAAGTTTGGAACTTTATTGATTTAGGGTTTAATATCGAGGGTAAAAACATGACTTTTTGGCCGATATCAGTATTATCTATAGTGTAACAACCCTGCTTTTTCCGTTACTTCCGTTAACCTTTCGTTAGTTTATTTAACGGCGCTTACTTGATGTTTATGTGTTTAGGTGTTATAAATGCGTACTTGATCCTTGGAGAGTTACAATAATTAATATGGGTTGATATTAATGCGAATAAATATTTCGGATAAAGGAATACGATAGAAACGATACGATTTTGATAACTGCTTTTTGAGCAACGAAACGCTCGGGTTTATTTTAATAATTAATTTATTAATTATTAACTTTTTAAAAACATTTAATTTATTGGGTTTTTAATAAATTAAGCGATTGGTTGCGTTTAACGATCGATTTAGCGTCCCGGGCCTTCGGTACGACTAAACGGCACTTAAAACGGACCACGAATACACGCTTTTGTAAAACGAGAGCCCGGGAATACCCCATTGGGCCATGTTGGCCGACTCCCCCATGTCTCCTCCCCTTTTGTTTAATTCTTGGGCCATTTGCTAGTGCTAGTCCATAAGATTAATTGTTAGGGCCTAATTTTAATACACTAGCTAAATCAAATCATCAGGTCATTATCCCCTAACCTAAAGAAATCGACCTCCTCCCTCTCCTGGCATCACCTCCTACATCGTGCATCACCATCATACCATAACCCTAAAAACTCAATTTTTTATTAAACCTCAAGAACAAAAGTTGCAATTCGTGTTATCCTCTACGCATTGGTGTAATTTATTTGACGATCAAAGGTATATTTAACTAAACCCTAATCCTAAAAATCTGATTTTAATTAAAGTTTCATAGTTATGTTGTCAATTGCTCAAATCTATACGCGTACGCATTAATTGTAATCGTTATATTGATTGTTTGATGCGTTAGGGTTTAAAAACGAATTTGTTTTTGCATGATCAGAAAAATTAAGTTTTTCAAATGTTAATTATTATGTTATATTCAGATTCCTTGCGAAAAACTATTGAGTTTAGGCTTTGGATTCGCTTGATTTCGTTTCTGGATGATCAAGTTATGCTTAATTGAAATTAACGTTGTGTTTTCATGATTGATCAGAAATCTGGAATTGATAGACAACGAATTGGCATGTGAAACTTATACCATTGGAAATATAATTAAAAAACACTCAATTTAGACTACGATATCATGTGGTTTGCTTATGTATAACCCGAGATATGCTTGAATTAGTGTAAAAGTAGTTTTATACAGCACTTGCATGAAAATAACCTTGTATGATAAAATGTGGTAACTTCTGTGATTAAAGCTTTGCATATTTGAAAAACTGAACATCCAACTTGCATGAATAAACTGTACAAATTGGCTAAACAAAATTTGCTAGATTTTTTATATGTGTTACTTTGACTTGTCCTTGAACTATGGCCACTGGTCTTGTATCAATTGCATGTCCCTAACTCCGGTTATAGCCAAAACGAAATCAGTGCGCGGTCAAAAACTGACTGGGCAAACCCCAAATGTACCCCTTCTGATTCCTAACTTTTAATTATCATATGAGACCCTGGCCGGACTTTTTGGAATCGATTTTTGAGTATACTTATGATCTGAAGTGTTCCATGTTTGCATGAATTTTGTACTATGAGATAATGTGCTAAGTATGCTACGTGTTCATGAACTTTGTGCACAACGATAAATTGAAATTGTGAAATTGACCATGTATGATCTAAAACATGTTGTTTAACCTAGGTTTGACATGTTGACCAACATTTGACATGAACCTACTGATGTTGACTTTATTTGACCACATTGACCAAGTTTGACTTCCGGTTTGACTTCGGTTGACTTTGTTTGACTTGCATGAATTATTTGACTATATGTTGACTGTTACTTTGAAAAGCGTCGAGTTGAGCAATAAGACAACTTATACTATGAAACCACCCTTATTTAAGATACATATATTGACCAACCTAAATACGTATACTTAGGTTGCATTATTCAGCTGTAAACCGTACAAGTTTTATCTTTCAATCCGAGCTTTATTCAAAGGTGAGTCTACAGTCCCGCTTTTTACATGTTTTCAGGGATGAGAATACACGCTGTTATATTTACATTTTTAAATGCTTTTGTATTGACACGAGTACTATATATGTGTACTGAGTTTGTTCACAAAGCCTCTAGCTTGAATACTTTTAACACCATCGGTGTAAGCACAATTTAGATGGACGGATCCGTTAGGTTGACAACCTCACCCGCTATGAAAACTGTGGTGCATTTATTTTGAACATTAGATACGCTCGAACAAGTGTATAACATTTTAGTAAGTAAAGGCGGGTATAGTGGCTTCTATACTCGGGTCATTGCTAGTATTCAGGTGCTCAGATTATGCAAACGTTAAAATCTCGTGGTCAAGGAAACTAAACTATTTTTCTGATAACTGTTTTTCAGATACTGTTACATAACTTTAAAATTGTAGCTTCACCAACATTATTGTTGATCCTGTTTTGCATGTTTTATTCTCAGGTATTAATTGCTTCCTATGTAGAATATTGTTGTTACATAGAAGTCAAGCTAAGCACTGGGACCAGAGTTAACATTCCGTTAAAGGGATTTTTGACGGGGTGTTAAAGATGGTATCAGAGCTGTGGCTATAGGGAACTAGGATACATTAGTGTGTCTAACCGTATGGCGTATTAGTGAAGTCTAGTCTATAGGCGTGTGTCTTGGACGACTTTTATACACCATACCTGCACTATTTGCTTCACAATGCTACATGTAGGGCTACACATTACACCACATACATATACGCCTTATACCATACAACATGGACTTGAACTAAATATACTATATCACGAAACACATACGTATACACGAAGCCAGATTTAACTAAATTAAGATGACTACGCCATCTTGAACTTATGGAGTGATGTCGAATGGAAATGTGAGATAGCGTAATGTAATGACCGGGATTACATTACGGTGATTCATATAGAAGTTCCGACATCACAAGATAAGGAATTGGGGCCGAGTCAAGTAGGTTACTTGGGTAAACAATGTTTAGAAAACAAACCGTGTAATCTTAAATGTGAGTAGAAACTTACACTATGCAAATTAATTGTATTATAACTTGTAATCTTGACACAACTCATCTCTGCTCGACACTGCCTGTGACGACCCCGTCAAAACACTTAACGGATCCGTCAGTTGGTCCCATAGCTTGATCGGACTTAAATGAATTAAATAAACAAAGTTGCATTCTTTTATTTCAAAATGTTGCCCAAAAAGGAAACAAACCCAATTAAGTAGTTTAAAATCAACCAACCATAGTAATGAACCAAAAGTTGACACAAAACCTTGCCAACAAACCCACAATTTAAATTATCCAAAAATAGAATGCCAACTTAAGTTTCATAATTGTTTCAATAAAAATCTGCCCAAATGCATGCAGACTCTTCTAAAAACAGCGAAAGCATCAAATAACTCAAGTACCTGTGAAAACATGCAAGTAAACTGTCAACACAAAGGTTGAGTGAATTATAGGTTTAAATAAATAAATAAACTTTAGACCACAAGATTTAAAAATGTTAGAAAACATTAAACATTATTCCATTATCAATGAGCCACCTGGTAACCATTTAACCCTTTATTTACCCTTGCCAAACACAATAAAAAAAAAATATACACTTGGACAGTGTATCTACAACAAATTACGAAGTACTAAACATTCCGATTATAAATTGCTAGCGCGACTAGCTCGAAATGGGGTTGTCAAACCCGATAGATCTATCCGTAGGATTCGCGTTCACCGGTAGAAACCAATGATTACAGTTACCAGACTAGGGAATATTTTTGTCCAACTCACAATGAATAATTAAATTTAACTGTTACTTGTGTCTAACCGTAAATAAAAATCTGCATGTAATCACATCCCAAAAAGTATACTTTGAAAAGTATGTAAAAACGGGACTATAACTCACCTTAAATAGCAACTGAAGAAATCTCACAATCAAGCGAACAGCAAGTAAAGTAAAGTGATCAAGAAAGATCACAACGCCGACCTATAAATAAAGCAGGTCGAAATAAATAACTAACTTATGTCAAGTCTTAGTATGATAGCTATTGTACATGTTGCAAGTAGACATAGAACATTACTCAGCAAGCATCGGTTTGATTGGAACAGCATAAGGACACACGCTTTCTATTTTTAGAAAGTTTCTATTTTTAGCAGGTTTCCATTTTTGGAAAGTTTTCTATTTTAGGAAAGTTTCTATTTTAGGAAAGTTTCTATTTTTGGAAAGTTTCCAAATTTAGAAATTTCTATTTTTAGAAAGTTTTGAAGTTAGGAAAGTTTCCTTATTTAGAAAGTCAACAGAAGTCAACTGAAAGTCAAAGTCAACCGAAAGTCAACTCAAAAGTCAACATTAGTCAAACATAGTCAACATTAATTTGAAAAGTGTAAATTATAATAATAACATAGGTTATAATGTTTATTAAAGTCAAAAGTGTATAATAATGTCTTAACATAAGTTTAATTAAATAAAATGAATTATTAAAGTTAATATAAGTTGAAATGTTATAATTAGTATAACATAAGTATTTAATTAATTAATTAAATATTAATCATATTATAAATATTATTAATAATAATAATCCTTAAATCATATCATAAGTATTATAGATTAATAATGAATTATTAATTATATCATAAGTTTCTAATTAAAATTATTAAATCATAAGTATTTAATAATTAAATCATAATTAAATAATAATTAAGTCTTATAATAATTAAATAATAATTTATTCTTTATTATAAGTCTTATAATAATTTCTCAAAAATAAAGTTAATACTTATCATAAGTATTTTCCTTTAATAATAAAAGTATTATTAATCATAAGTTTAATTAAAATGTTAATTAAATCATAATTAATAATTAAATGATATAATAAATATTTATATCATAAGTCTTAAATAATAATAATTACTTCTTTTATCAAAAGTAATTAATTAATAATGAAATCCATTAATTTTAACATAAGTTTAATCATTAACCATAAGTTATAAGTTTAAAAGTTCATCGGGTCGTATCTTGAGCCCCGGGCGTCGGTTTCGGGCGAGCCACATATGCATTTCCGCCTACTCAAACCACCCAACACAATTATGAACTCAAGAACACTCCAAGAACAGTCCCTAGGTCGTGGATATCAGCCATGACCACACTTGGAAAAATCAATTTACTCAAAACAGTAATTCGGGCACAACGGGTGAACCGTGGCTCGGATATAGGTGACCCGAACATGAAAATTCGTCTCACCATCAGTCCTAACCAAATGACACACCCTAAAGACACCAAGGATGGTCACAAAGTCGGACCCAACCTTGTTCATGCCAAGAACACCTTTCAATCTTTAACAAAAATCAAATTAAGCATATCTAGGGCTCCGGGAATCGAAACGACATGAATCCGGAGTCTAAAATTAATGTCTTGATGAGAGGAACTCATTTATATACTTTATTTTAACATTCTTATCAGTTACAAAGTCAGAAAACACGAATCAAACTGCTGTCCAAAATTTACAAACCGAAAACATATACAAACGAGTAATTCTACGCATCCAAACAACATTACAACAACTAATATACATCATACTAATAATATAAACTCAAAATACAGAAATATAAATAGAAATTAAAAGTTCTAGGGTTAGGGTTTATACCCAAATCGAGAATCAAAGAATATAATCGCGTAGAGAACGAAGAGAGGAACACGTTTACGCTAGCTATCTCTTGATCCAAGCTTGAAAATTAATGAAGATGATGATAATGGTGGTGGTAGGCGACGGCTAGGAGGCAAGGGAGAAGAGGGAGAGAAAAACTAAATTAGGTTTAGATGAAAGTAGAAGTAAAATTGCAAAAATGGGAAAACAAGAGCCAACACTCCCTCCCCTTGGGAGTGTTCGGCCGAATTTGCAAGGGGGTGGGCCCCTTAGTGGGCCAACTTGTCCATTATTGAAAAACGTGCAATTCCTGATGGCCCGAATGCCCGAACGAATCCCGAAACGCGAAAACACGCTTACGCGATTAAAAATCCGGAAAGATAACAAACGCGCGACGAAAAATAAATATAAATACACCTATTAATAATCATAAGTCTTAAATAATAATAATTACTTCTTTTATCAAAAGTAATTAATTAATAATGAAATCCATTAATTTTAACATAAGTTTAATCATTAACCATAAGTTTTAAGTTTAAAAGTTCATCGGGTCGTATCTTGAGCCCCGGGCGTCGGTTTCGGGCGAGCCACATATGCATTTCCGCCTACTCAAACCACCCAACACAATTATGAACTCAAGAACACTCCAAGAACAGTCCCTAGGTCGTGGATATCAGCCATGACCACACTTGGGAAAATCAATTTACTCAAAACAGTAATTCGGGCACAACTGGTGAACCGTGGCTCGGATTTAGGTGACCCGAACATGAAAATTCGTCTCACCATCAGTCCTAACCAAATGACACACCCTAAAGACACCAAGGATGGTCACAAAGTCGGACCCAACCTTGTTCATGCCAAGAACACCTTTCAATCTTTAACAAAAATCAATTTAAGCATATCTAGGGCTCCGGGAATCGAAACGACATGAATCCGGAGTCTAAAATTAATGTCTTGATGAGAGGAACTCATTTATATACTTTATTTTAACATTCTTATCAGTTACAAAGTCAGAAAACACGAATCAAACTGCTGTCCAAAATTTACAAACCGAAAACATATACAAACGAGTAATTCTACGCATCCAAACAACATTACAACAACTAATATACATCATACTAATAATATAAACTCAAAATACAGAAATATAAATAGAAATTAAAAGTTCTAGGGTTAGGGTTTATACCCAAATCGAGAATCAAAGAATATAATCGCGTAGAGAACGAAGAGAGGAACACGTTTACGCTAGCTATCTCTTGATCCAAGCTTGAAAATTAATGAAGATGATGATAATGGTGGTGGTAGGCGACGGCTAGGAGGCAAGGGAGAAGAGGGAGAGAAAAACTAAATTAGGTTTAGATGAAAGTAGAAGTAAAATTGCAAAAATGGGAAAACAAGAGCCAACACTCCCTCCCCTTGGGAGTGTTCGGCCGAATTTGCAAGGGGGTGGGCCCCTTAGTGGGCCAACTTGTCCATTATTGAAAAACGTGCAATTCCTGATGGCCCGAATGCCCGAACGAATCCCGAAACGCGAAAACACGCTTACGCGATTAAAAATCCGGAAAGATAACAAACGCGCGACGAAAAATAAATATAAATACACCTATTAATAATATGATCATAAAATATCATATTTAAAATATTTAGGATTTAAAAATCCCGAAAGCTCGACCGTTGGTTTTAAAACCGAAAAGATTCGCCGGATGGAAATCCGCGAGACGTAGAAACGTATAAATTAAAATATGAATACATATATTCACATAACACATAATAATTAATATATATATATTATTACAAAAATAATAATATAGGTCATAGAAATGACGTGGCACACTAACAGTTAACGGTCGTTAAATAATTAACGGAAAAAGATAACGGAAAAAGTAGGGTCGTGACACTGCCTGCCACCACCGATCACTACTTGTCACTACAAGGACACTACTTGAACACACTCGTCATCTCATACCACTACTCAGTACTGTTTATCACTGATAACTACTACTCAACTCCGCCTCTCACTGCTAGTCGTGACTGATCACTACTTCTCACTGCTTGTCATTACTAAATACTACTTACTACTACCCCTTGCTACTTGCTACTACTCAATACTACTCATCACTTCTTATCACTACTAAGTAATACTTGACACTACCAACACCTCCGCATTTTACTACTCGCTACTGTGCATCACAACTCATTTCTGATATGTCTTTAGAGGAGGAATTCCTGATAACAGCCCGCACAATGCTTAGTAGATATTGTCCACTTGATTACCAACTTACCTATCATTCAGCCACCCGCCGTCCATGGTTTTGTTATCTAACACGAGCCTACCGACTGATGACCATTATACCTTATTGGGAGCATTAGAATACATGTGCATATACTTATGATGCGAGCATGCTATCTAACAACTTATACGTCACTACTATCATCACTGCTTATCGCAACACATCGCTACTTATCGCTAACGCCATCACTCATTGCTACCAGTAATACTACCCGTTACCAAATCCCTCTTCATTTTGTTCCAACGTACTTTTCTTAAGCGGCAATCATTTTCATTATACCCACAAATATTACCAACCAACTTTGAACACATTGACGCGAACCACACTTCACCTGTTTCCCGCGAGACACACACGTCTGGGAGTTTGTACCAACCCTTTTCGATAAATATCAGATTTTGTTTGAGTTGCCATACACCTTGTTCATTTTCGTTTTCCAATGGAACTCGTCACGTTCTCACTCATCAACCATAATGTTTATATATGCTATCAACACCGATGCTGAGAGAAGCCTTACACTAGAGAAGTTTGGTCGCAACGTTTATAACCCTGTACCTTCCTTAGACAACGTGTACTCTATAGAACTATTAAACTAGGAAGTTTTAACCTCGTGGTTGAAATAAACTGGTTATCTGACGATACAACCGAGGCAGCTATGACCAGAAGGCTATTCGAATTCCTTTTACCAATGATAATAGTGTACGGAGAGGAGATCAGTACACCGTCAAGTTACACTAATTACTCGAAGGTCCAGAAGTACATGAGATGAGAATGTCTCGCAAATCTGGCACATGTGAGTAAAGATGAATCGACATTTAAGAGACCCGAATATGTCCCGACTATTAGAGAATGTCCTAGGGTTACACGTCCACCACACCGTGAAGTCGAATTTCCTATTGATTTGGTGCCAGCAGCTGCACCCGTTACGCGCACAATATACGGACTTGCACCTTTAGAACTACAAGAGCTTCCCATGGTGAAGAACATCAGGGTTGTAATGCCCTAATTTGTGACATGTACTAGAAGGTGTGTCACATAACCACGAATTCCCGAGTTGGAGCTCCAGTCTTGTTTGTTAAAAAGAAAGATGGGTCGATGAGGTTGTGTATCGACTATAGACAATTGAACAAGTTGACGATCAAGAATCGGTATCCGCTAACGAGGATTGATGACTTATTTGATCAACTACAAGGATCTAGTTGTTATTCGAAGATTGATTTGAGATCCGGGTATCACCAATTGAGAGTCAAAGAAGCTGATGTTCTGAAAACAGCGTTTAGAACACGTTATGGACATTATGAGTTTACAGTGATACCGTTTGGTTTGATGAATGCACCGGCAGTGTTCATGGATCTCATGAACCGTGTGTGTAAGCCATACCTAGATAAATTCGTCACTGTGTTTATTGATGACATATTGGTGTACTCCAAGAACAAAGAAGAGCACGAACAACATCTACGTTCAATTTTGACTAAGCTTAGAGATGAGCAGTTGTATGCAAAGTTCTCTAAGTGTGACTTTTGGTTACCAGAGATACAATTTCTTGGCCATGTTGTAGGGGCCAATGGAATACAGGTCGACCCAGCAAAGATTGAGTATGTTAAGAATTAGGAAACTCTAAAGACGCCAACTCAGGTCCGGCAATTTTTGGGTCTAGCTGGTTACTACCGGAGATTCATCGAAGGATTCTCTAAGATCGCCCAACTATTGACCGCATTGACTCATAAGGGCAAGAAATATGAGTGGTCTGAACCGCAAGAGTCCGCATTTCAGTTGTTGAAAGAGAAGTTAACAACTGCACCAGTATTGTCTCTACCCAAGGGAAGTGAAGATTTTGTTGTTTATTGTGATGCCTCACGTCAAGGAATGGGTTGCGTGCTTATGCAACGAAATAAAGTTATTGCTTATGGATCGCGTCAGTTAAAGATTCACGAGCAGAACTACACTATGCACGACCTTGAACTAGGAGCTGTTGTCTTTGCACTTAAAATGTGGAGGCACTACCTGTATGGAACCAAATTTACTATCTTCACCGACCATAAGAGTTTACAGCACATATTCGATCAGAAACAACTCAACATGAGACAACGACGTTGGATGGAACTACTTAATGATTATAACTGCGAACTTCAATACCATCCGGGCAAGGCGAATGTTGTGGCGGATGCTTTAAGCAGAAAAGAGCGAGAGAGACCTCTTAGGGTTAAAGCTCTTAACATAGTTGTCCGTATGAATCTCACATCACAAATCCGTGAAGCACAACAAGAAGCTGTGAAGCAAGAAAATGTCGATGTTGAATTTCTCAGAGAAATGGATAAGATATTTGACATCAAGGAGGACGGAACACGGTACTTTGCTAATCAAATCTGGGTACTAAAGTTTGGTGGATTGAGAGAACTAGTGTTGGAGGAAGCACACAAGTCAAGGTACTCAATTCATCCGGGATCAGATAAAATGTACCAAGATTTGAAGGCGTTTTATTGGTGGCCAAATTTGAAAGCTGACATTGCTACCTATGTCGGAAAGTGCTTGACTTACGCTAAAGTCAAGGCTGAGCATTAGAAGCCATCAGAATTATTAACTCAACCAGAGATTCCCCAGTAGAAGTGAGAAGGTATTACAATAGACTTCATCACGAAACTGCCGAGAACTATGGGAGGTTACGATACTATTTAGGTTATCGTGGAGCGTCTCACAAAGTCTGCACATTTCTTACCGATAAGAGAAACTGATAAAATGGAGAAGTTGGCTCAGATCTACATTAAAGAAGTCGTCTCTAGGCATGGAGTGCCTATATCTATTATATCCGATCGCGACAGTAGATTCACTTCCAGGTTTTTGGCAGTCGTTACAGAAACCAGAGTTCATGTGGGAGCGTGAAGACCAGATGAGACTGAAATACCCGCAACTGTTTTCCGAGGAAACTACTTCAGCGAACGATCACTAAAATTTCGGGACGAAATTTTTAATAACAAGTGGGTAATGTAACAACCCTGCTTTTTCCGTTACTTCCGTTAACCTTCCGTTAGTTTATTTAACGGTGCTTACTTGACGTTTATGTGTTTAGGTGTTATAAATGCGTACTTGATCCTTGAAGGGTTACAATAATTAATATGGGTTGATATTAATGCGAATAAATATTTCGGATAAAGGAATACGATAGAAACGATACGATTTTGATAACTGCTTTTTGAGCAACGAAACGTTCGGGTTTATTTTAATAATTAATTTATTAATTATTAACTTTTTAAAAATATTTAATTTATTGGGTTTTTAATAAATTAAGCGATTGGTTGCGTTTAACGATCGATTTAGCGTCCCGGGCCTTCGGTACGACTAAACGGCACTTAAAACGGACCGCGAATACACGCTTTTGTAAAACGAGAGCCTGGAAATACCCCATTGGGCCATGTTGGCCGACTCCCCCATGTCTCCTCCCCTTTTGTTTAATTCTTGGGCCATTTACTGGTGTTAGTCCATACGATTAATTGTTAGGGCCTAATTTTAATACACTAGCTAAATCAAATCCTCGGGTCATTATCCCCTAACCTAAAGAAATCGACCTCCTCCCTCTCCTGGCCTCTCCTCCTGCGTCGTGCATCACCACCATACCATAACCCTAAAAACTCAATTTTTGATTAAACCTCAAGAACAAAAGTTGCAATTCGTGTTATCCTCTACGCATTGGTGTAATTTATTTGACGATCAAAGGTATATTTAGCTAAACCCTAATTCTAAAAATCTGATTTTTATTAAAGTTTCATAGTTATGTTGTCAATTGCTCAAGTCTATATGCGTACGTGTTAATTGTAATCGTTATATTGATTGTTTGATGCGTTAGGGTTTAAAAACGAATTTGTTTTTGCATAATCAGAAAATTTAAGTTTTTCAAATGTTAATTATTATGTTATAATCAGATTCCTTGCAAAAAACTATTGATTTTAGGCTTTGAATTCGCTTGATTTCGTTTCCGGATGATCCAATTATGCTTAATGGAAATTAACGTCGTGTTTTCGTGATTGATCAGAAATCTGGAATTTATAGACAACGAATTGGTATGTGAAACTTATACCACTGGAAAGATAATTTAAAAACACTCAATTTAGACTAGGATATCATGTCGTTTGCTTATGTATAACCCGAGATATGCTTGAATTAGTGTAAAAGTAGTTTTATACAGCACTTGCATAAAAATAACCTTGTATGATAAAATGCGGTAACTTCTGTGATTAAAGCTTTGCATATTTGAAATGTACACAAAAATAACTTCATCTTTCATGTAGATATCATAGGCTAATTGTATCTAGATCTTCGGATAATCCCGTGCGAATGTGACTAACTAAACTAGAATCGAATCTGTAAATTGCTCTCTGTTTTATACTCTGTGGATTGTTTTTATTGATTGAGTATGTAAGCTTCTGGAATATGAATTTTAACATGATATGTGACTTATTTTTAGTTTATGTCAATCTCTGAAACCTTATGCATTGGGCACAATAGAGCCGTACTTTATGTGAATTCTGATTTGAGCTGAAAAACTGAACATCCAAATTGCATGAAAAAACTGTACAAATTGGCTAAACAAAATTTGCTAGATTTTTGATATGTGTTACTTTGACTTGTCCTTTAACTATGGCCACTGGTCTTGTATCAATTTCATGTCCCTAACTCCGGTTATAGCCAAAACGAAATCAGTGCGCGGTCAAAAACTGACTGGGCAAACCCCAAATGTACCCCTTCTGATTCCTGACTTTTAATTATCGCATGAGACCCTGGCCGGACTTTTTGGAATCGATTTTGAGTATAATTATGATCTGAAGTTTTACATGTTTGAATGAATTTTGTACTATGAGATAATGTGCTAAGTATGCTACGTGTTCATGAACTTTGTGCACAACGATAAACTGAAATTGTGAAATTGACCATGTATGATCTAAAACGTGTTGTTTAACCTAGGTTTGACATGTTGACCAACAATTGACATGAACCTACTGATGTTGACTTTAGTTAACCACATTGACCAAGTTTGACTTCCGGTTGACTTTGTTTGACTTGCATGAATTACTTGACTATATGTTGACTGTTACTTTGAAACGCGTCGAGTCGAGCAATAAGACAACTTATACTATGAAACCACCCTTATTTAAGATACATATATTGACCAACCTAAATACGTATACTTAGGTTGCATTATTCAGCTGTAAACCGTACAAGTTTTATCTTTCAATCCGAGCTTTATTCAAAGGTGAGTCTACTGTGACGATCGCTCCAAATCCATATGGACGAACACATCATTCATTGATTTCATTGCGAGGTATTTGACCTCTATGTGATACATTTTGTAACATTGTATTCGTTTGAAAAGGTATTTCATAAATGAATATATAAATTCCAGGTTTTTAACATTTGATGATTCCTACGTATAGACAATCACCATTTAAATGGTTTACAATAATACATCTGTTGACAATACAGTCAAAATAAGATACATGGTAATGGTTTGGTGAATGCAAGTTTCTTGTATATAGCATGTATGACTCCAAGCACATATCTTGTATCACGTATAAGCAAACAGCGGAAGACTTCTAGAAACCTGAGAATAAACATGCTTCAAGTGTCAACACAAAGGTTGGTGAGTTCATAGTTTTAATATTACACATAATCCGTATATCAATGTGGATTACAAAAGTTCAGTTGTTTTATTCAAAACGTTTATCAATAGGTTTTACATAAAAGGTGGATCACAAGATTTCAGTTGTTTCATCCGAAACGTTTATCAAAATATTCTACGAAATTGAGCACCCTGGTAACTAAACTTAACGTATATATAATTTGTACCCTTTGTATAATCATCTTAATAATACACGCAAACCAACGTGTACGCTTCTCAAATAGCATACGTCCGTTAAAAGGCTAGCGCTCTAGCTCGGACGGGGATATCAAGCCCTATGGATCCATATACTACTACTCGCGCCCACCAGTTCTTATAACTGGCAGTTAACAGTTACCAAAGCTAAGGGATTTTCGGTTCAAACTCAGCGTAGAATTTAGTATGTACTTGTATCCATTGCGTTTAAAATAAATTGCATGTATTCTCAGCCCAAAAATATCTATTGCAAAAGCAATTAAAAAAAGGGATCAATGAAACTCACGCATATAAATATTGTATATCGGTTAATAAAGCATTTGCATGTATTCTCAGCCCAAAAATGTAGAGAGTAAAAGGGATCTTATGAAACTCACACATATAAATATTGTATATCGGTTAATAAAGCATTTGCATGTATTCTCAGCCCAAAAATGTAGAGAGTAAAAGGGATCTTATGAAACTCACACATATAAATCTAGTATTTTCAGTATTTATAAACAGTCGCATGTATTCTCAGCCCAAAAATATATTGAGGAAAAGGGATCATATGAAACTCACTGTTTTATATTGATATACAATATTGCAGGAAAGCACGTAGAAGCATCGGAGATGATAAACACGAGGTTTGATTCACAAAAATACCCCCGAACATTACCCATAACCTCCTTGGTAATAACCCATATTTTCCTTAGCTCTAGCTCGCTCGGAAACTCGTTTTGAAAATTACTTGGACAGCACTTCGTCTTAATATTTTATGTACATTATTATTTTTGTATCGCAAAAATAATAACATTAATAATAAAAATAATAAGATTAATAATAATCTTATTAATAATAATAATAATAATAATAATAATAATAATAATAATAATAATAATAATAATAATAATAATAATAATAAATAAATAAAATAAATACGGAGTAATATATGTTAAAATAGAAGCA
This sequence comes from Rutidosis leptorrhynchoides, assembly GCF_046630445.1. Classification (NCBI taxonomy): domain Eukaryota; kingdom Viridiplantae; phylum Streptophyta; class Magnoliopsida; order Asterales; family Asteraceae; genus Rutidosis; species Rutidosis leptorrhynchoides. The sequence goes on from NC_092340.1 coordinate 301,369,959, forward strand.
GAATGATCGAGTTTTTATAGGTGTGGCCTGTCCCCAGACCCCATGCGATCGCATGGTTCTGAAGGCCATTGGCCATGCGATCCCATGGCCCATTTTTCCAGCTCACATAATTTTGTCCTAATGCTTGTCGACATAATTAAATAATATATATAATATATAATTTAAATTAATTAATTATATATTATATTTTATTCTCGTGCATAGTTGATTTGTAATTTTTGTTCCGATAAGTCGTACATCATCACCTGACTTATGTCCCGGTTCCGGTTTTTCGAATGTCCTTTCGTACCTTTAGAAAACTTGCATTTTACGTTTCGTGTCACGTACTTTTGTCAAAATATAGCCTTAAGTTATCCATAAACTATACCACTCAAAGTATATCTTAAACTTTAGAGTGTTTTGGTCATTTACTTCTATAAATCATCGTCTCACTATTTGTTAAAATACATTTTTAAAATAGTGTTTTAATGTAGCAAAGTTGCTGTAGCAAAGTCAATTTTTACTGTAGCAATTCACTGTAGCAAAGTAAATTTTACTGTAGCAAATAGTGATTTTCGAAAACACTGTAGCATTTTGGGTACTGTAGCAATTTGAAAATACTGTAGCAAATTAGTTTTTTTACTTGTTCATCTTAAACGTTTTAGTTAACTTATCTAAATATCAATCGAATCAATAATCGAATGTTACTATCGTTTACTAAATAACTTGAAATCATATATATTCAAATAGATATATAAACCAATAAGTTTAATGTACGGTAACATGCAATTAAAACTTTGTTACGTTTTCAAGTTATAGTATATATATGTATCTATTTACATATAATGGTTCGCGAATCGTTGAGAACAACTGAAGGGTATTTGAATAGCTTAAAATTCTTGAGATTCAGTTTTACAGACTTTACTTATCGTGTCGAAATCATTAATCATTTAAGATTAAGTTTAAATTTAGTCGAAATTTCCGGGTCATCACAGTACCTACCCGTTAAAGAAATTTCGTCCCGAAATTTGAGTGAGGTTGTCATGGCTAATAATAAAAATGTTTTCATGACGAATATGAGTTGGTAAATAGAATTTTATCACCGTTGAATAATATGGATAAAACAATCTGATTTCTCGAAGCGTATGAGAGAAGTTATCGTAAAAGAGTGAAATGAAAGAATAGAGATTCGTCTTAACTTTTGAAGTAGTAACGATTGATTTCCGGAATTTAAGGAATAGAAAATCTTCATAATCTAAATAAGATTTGATTCTTCGAGAATTAAGGAAATTTTGATTTCCTTTGATTAAATGCGTAATCTACCTCGATTGCTATGTCTGATATTTCGCTATAAATTGACCTCTTCCGTTTCATTTATTTTCACCACTCCTACTTTCTTTCCCAATTAATACATTCAAAAAAAATTGTGAAAATGCTTAATCCAGTTCTGGTTCTTGACCTAATATTGACGTTTGCCACACCCATCCTTCTTTTCCAGCTCCCACCAGAAGAATCTGTTTATTTCTATTATGCTCTAGGGATAGTTGTATTTATCATTCTCCCGTGTCTTTAGATTGCTATACGCATTGATATACACGGTTTGTAAATTTATGTGTTTTTATCTGGCTTTTATTTTCCATTATATTTCGGAGCTTCATGCTTTCGTTTTCTCTTCCCGACCTTAAGTCAAGCGGATACTGGTCCATAATTCGTAGCTATACATTTCAGAATGAACATAGTTAATGTTCTAAGAAGGTAATCGTAATGGTACGATCTTGATTTGTCAAATTACCAGAATATCCGGAAAAGACCGAATCATCAAGAAAATATTTTCTTGACATGTTTAGAGGTTAAATAGAATAAAAGAGTTATGTAACATGGTTCATTATGAGGGTGGAATCTGTGAACCTTTATCACGTTCCATTAGAAACTCAGCATGACTTACTGTAATATAATCACGTTGATCAAGTGTCATTATATTATACTAATTCATGCTTCAGTTCCCAACACTACTTCAAAACATTCAAATTTTAAACTTGAAGGCTTCAGAATTTAGAAACTAAAATAGTTTCTTTTATGATGTAATACAGATAGCGCGAAGAGATGAATGATTTTAGATAAGAATGCTTATGAAAATATCTTCAGAAATATCGAGGATATTTATAATAAAAGATACGATGATATCTTAGAATTTCTAATATCGAAGAATGATGAAGAAGATTTGTTCGTAACGGATTTTGAGTTAGTAGCAAGGTATTCGTTAATGACTTCAGCAGATACTGAATCATTTGTATTCTTTGAAGGCAGGTTTAGTCTTTGTGATTTATCCACAGCCCTCCTTCATATTTTGCTCAATCCGTTTTCCAGTTTCAAACCTTCTCTTTTTCTCAGCTTTGCCACCATACTATTCTTTATCATCAAACTTTTGACTGTTAAGGTCGTTTACAGTTTTTGCTGCTTCATCAGCATTGTTCCAATTTCAGAGAACTAGTTTCATAGTTTGGGGTGTTTTTCGAAAACTTCACATTCGAAGTATGTAATTCGAGGAGGTAGACGTTATATGTACACATATAACTGTTGGCGTAGACGTGCTGCAAGATTTCAAAATACTGATTGCAAATTCCCGATAGTTGGAACGGCAACTATTGTTACAAGATATGGATGAGTACATGATAGGGTTTCAATGTATATATAGTGATTTCCGGAGAGATTCAAATAGCAGAGTGACGGAGTCGCTGGTACATTTACTGCTAATATGGTGGAACATAAAAGGTTCCCCAGTAACAAAAACGTATATGCCAAAGTTATAAGTCTGAAAGGTCGTCGTTGACTAGTTGAATGGGTGATAATACTGGATACTTTTAAAAAGGAATTGCAAGGTTATTTTCAGTAATAATAATGCCGAAGGATTTATCACAGATACGTGTTAAAGTTTTACTTAGGTTTCGAGAGCTTTCCAGATATATGATTATAAGTACAAATCTTTCTTCTCGTAGATATCGTGTAGTTGGTTTGTCTTCTTGTTTGTTCATTAGTTGAAGTGTTTCTAAGAATTTCGATGGGTTTGAACGCAAAATGTAATCATATGATGTTCTAGTACTGTTCTGAATTCAAAGCATGGTTTTCGAAGCATGGTTTTGAAAGATGTAGGAATCTAAGAGTGATGTTTTTCGTTTAATCTTGACTTGGATTCTGATCTATCGAAATCAGAATATGAAATTGAATGAAAATGGTTATTCTGCGATGAATAGATAAGTATATCTATAGGTTTGAGCAGTATAGTTAATGATTGCTGAATCAGAATTGAAGAATGTATAGTGTAACATATTAATGTGGAATTTATATATTTCTAGGGTATTACCTACCCGTTAAAATATTCTCATCATTAACAGTTTGTACAAAAGGATTTTCAATTACAATCTTTATGAAAATATATGTATGTATATTTCCTTCAGATGTAATATAGATTTAATGAGTTATTAAACTCATTTGGTTTTCGGTTGGAACTAGAAACGAATAATCTCTTCTATATTAAAGATTACATAATCGTCGCAGGATATTTCTCCAATGAAGTTATGAATTAATACTTCATCGTTTATGGTTATTAGTATTCTTCGGTGCCTACGGTGCGTATGAGGTTGATACTCGCGGGACAGATTGTGAGGTTAAGGTTTACGGTGCGGATGTTGTTGTTGGTGGTACTGGTACTGTTGTTGGTTGTGCTGCTGGTTCTGGTGGTGCTACCGGTGCTGCCTGTGATGCCTGCAAATTGTGCATCATATTCTCCAAAGCCACAACTCGAGCGCGAAGCTCGTTAACTTCTTCTATTATTCCGGGATGATTGGCGGTTGGTACGAGTGGATGAATAAAGTTTAAAATTCTAGTTATCATATAATCGTTGCGAAATATCCTGGAAATGAGGGTAAAGATAGTGTTTCGAACGGGTTCGCCTTTAAGTGCCTCAGGTTCCTCACCAAGAGGTGAATTCGGTTGGTGGAAAGGATCACCTTCCTCTTGTCTCCATTGATTAAGTTGATTACGAACCCATCCCCAATTCATCCAGAATTGGTGATGACTGATTGGTTGATTCATTCCAGTTACACTGCTTTCGGAACTCAGGTGGAAATTCATATCGGAATCCGAAGAACTCGAATTACTTGCAGAATTCATCTTACACGGTTAGATAAATAATTTTCGATGTGAAATGATTTTCGGATATCGGATGATATTTTAATTATATAGAATACCTTTATATAGTACAAAGGATCCGTAAATTACGGAGAAACTTTCGGAAACTGTCAAGTAAAGGTAACAGTAACAGATACGCTAAGATATTCATTTTGTCTATACACTAGTCATGCAATCCATGCAATAAGGTGTGTCTAGACTACAAATGATAAGCAGGTAATTTTCCACACAAGGAATGATAAGCAGGTAATTTCTAACAAAAAAAATTATAAGCAACAACTTTTATCATGCAGACATGGTCGAAGTCCAGACTCACTAATGTATCCTAACAATAACCGGTTAGACACACTAATGCAAATTCTAGTTCGCTAAGACCAACGCTCTGATACCAACTGTGACGATCGCTCCAAATCAATATGGACGAACACATCATTCATTGATTTCATTGCGAGGTATTTGACCTCTATGTGATACATTTTGTAACATTGTATTCGTTTGAAAAGGTATTTCATAAATGAATATATAAATTCCAGGTTTTTAACATTTGATGATTCCTACGTATAGACAATCACCATTTAAATGGTTTACAATAATACATCTGTTGACAATACAGTCAAAATAAGATACATGGTAATGGTTTGGTGAATGCAAGTTTCTTGTATATAGCATGTATGACTCCAAGCACATATCTTGTATCACGTATAAGCAAACAGCGGAAGACTTCTAGAAACCTGAGAATAAACATGCTTCAAGTGTCAACACAAAGGTTGGTGAGTTCATAGTTTTAATATTACACATAATCCGTATATCAATGTGGATTACAAAAGTTCAGTTGTTTTATTCAAAACGTTTATCAATAGGTTTTACATAAAAGGTGGATCACAAGATTTCAGTTGTTTCATCCGAAACGTTTATCAAAATATTCTACGAAATTGAGCACCCTGGTAACTAAACTTAACGTATATATAATTTGTACCCTTTGTATAATCATCTTAATAATACACGCAAACCAACGTGTACGCTTCTCAAATAGCATACGTCCGTTAAAAGGCTAGCGCTCTAGCTCGGACGGGGATATCAAGCCCTATGGATCCATATACTACTACTCGCGCCCACCAGTTCTTATAACTGGCAGTTAACAGTTACCAAAGCTAAGGGATTTTCGGTTCAAACTCAGCGTAGAATTTAGTATGTACTTGTATCCATTGCGTTTAAAATAAATTGCATGTATTCTCAGCCCAAAAATATCTATTGCAAAAGCAATTAAAAAAAGGGATCAATGAAACTCACGCATATAAATATTGTATATCGGTTAATAAAACATTTGCATGTATTCTCAGCCCAAAAATGTAGAGAGTAAAAGGGATCTTATGAAACTCACACATATAAATATTGTATATCGGTTAATAAAGCATTTGCATGTATTCTCAGCCCAAAAATGTAGAGAGTAAAAGGGATCTTATGAAACTCACACATATAAATCTAGTATTTTCAGTATTTATAAACAGTCGCATGTATTCTCAGCCCAAAAATATATTGAGGAAAAGGGATCATATGAAACTCACTGTTTTATATTGATATACAATATTGCAGGAAAGCACGTAGACGCATCGGAGATGATAAACACGAGGTTTGATTCACAAAAATACCCCCGAACATTACCCATAACCTCCTTGGTAATAACCCATATTTTCCTTAGCTCTAGCTCGCTCGGAAACTCGTTTTGAAAATTACTTGGACAGCACTTCGTCTTAATATTTTATGTACATTATTATTTTTGTATCGCAAAAATAATAACATTAATAATAAAAATAATAAGATTAATAATAATCTTATTAATAATAATAATAATAATAATAATAATAATATAATAATAATAATAATAATAATAATAATAATAATAATAATAATAATAATAATAATAATAATAATAATAAATAAAATAAATACGGAGTAATATATGTTAAAATAGAAGCAGAATGATCGAGTTTTTATAGGTGTGGCCTGTCCCCAGACCCCATGCGATCGCATGGTTCTGAAGGCCATTGGCCATGCGATCGCATGGCCCATTTTTCCAGCTCACATAATTTTGTCCTAATGCTTGTCGACATAATTAAATAATATATATAATATATAATTTAAATTAATTAATTATATATTATATTTTATTCCCGTGCATAGTTGATTTGTAATTTTTGTTCCGATAAGTCGTACATCATCACTTGACTTATGTCCCGGTTCCGGTTTTTCGAATGTCCTTTCGTACCTTTAGAAAACTTGCATTTTACGTTTCGTGTCACGTACTTTTGTCAAAATATAGCCTTAAGTTATCCATAAACTATACCACTCAAAGTATATCTTAAACTTTAGAGTGTTTTGGTCATTTACTTCTATAAATCATCGTCTCACTATTTGTTAAAATACATTTTTAAAATAGTGTTTTAATGTAGCAAAGTTGCTGTAGCAAGGTCAATTTTTACTGTAGCAATTCACTGTAGCAAAGTAAATTTCACTGTAGCAAATAGTGATTTTCGAAAACACTGTAGCATTTTGGGTACTGTAGCAATTTGAAAATACTGTAGCAAATTAGTTTTTTTACTTGTTCATCTTAAACGTTTTAGTTAACTTATCTAAATATCAATCGAATCAATAATCGAATGTTACTATCGTTTACTAAATAACTTGAAATCATATATATTCAAATAGATATATAAACCAATAAGTTTAATGTACGGTAACATGCAATTAAAACTTTGTTACGTTTTCAAGTTATAGTATATATATGTATCTATTTACATATAATGGTTCGCGAATCGTTGAGAACAACTGAAGGGTATTTGAATAGCTTAAAATTCTTGAGATTCAGTTTTACAGACTTTACTTATCGTGTCGAAATCATTAATCATTTAAGATTAAGTTTAAATTTAGTCGAAATTTCCGGGTCATCACAGTACCTACCCGTTAAAGAAATTTCGTCCCGAAATTTGAGTGAGGTCGTCATGGCTAACAATAAAAATGTTTTCATGACGAATATGAGTTGGTAAATAGAATTTTATCACCGTTGAATAATATGGATAAAACAATCTGATTTCTCGAAGCGTATGAGAGAAGTTATCGTAAAAGAGTGAAATGAAAGAATAGAGATTCGTCTTAACTTTTGAAGTAGTAACGATTGATTTCCGGAATTTAAGGAATAGAAAATCTTCATAATCTAAATAAGATTTGATTCTTCGAGAATTAAGGAAATTTTGATTTCCTTTGATTAAATGCGTAATCTACCTCGATTGCTATGTCTGATATTTCGCTATAAATTGACCTCTTCCGTTTCATTTATTTTCACCACTCCTACTTTCTTTCCCAATTAATACATTCAAAAAAAATTGTGAAAATGCTTAATCCAGTTCTGGTTCTTGACCTAATATTGACGTTTGCCACACTCATCCTTCTTTTCCAGCTCCCACCAGAAGAATCTGTTTATTTCTATTATGCTCTAGGGATAGTTGTATTTATCATTCTCCCGTGTCTTTATATTGCTATACGCATTGATATACACGGTTTGTAAATTTATGTGTTTTTATCTGGCTTTTATTTTCCATTATATTTCGGAGCTTCATGCTTTCGTTTTCTCTTCCCGACCTTAAGTCAAGCGGATACTGGTCCATAATTCGTAGCTATACATTTCAGAATGAACATAGTTAATGTTCTAAGAAGGTAATCGTAATGGTACGATCTTGATTTGTCAAATTACCAGAATATCCGGAAAAGACCGAATCATCAAGAAAATATTTTCTTGATATGTTTAGAGGTTAAATAGAATAAAAGAGTTATGTAACATGGTTCATTATGAGGGTGGGATCTGTGAACCTTTATCACGTTCCATTAGAAACTCAGCATGACTTACTGTAATATAATCACGTTGATCAAGTGTCATTATATTATACTAATTCATGCTTCAGTTCCCAACACTACTTCAAAACATTCAAATTTTAAACTTGAAGGCTTCAGAATTTAGAAACTAAAATAGTTTCTTTTATGATGTAATACAGATAGCGTGAAGAGATGAATGATTTTAGATAAGAATGCTTATGAAAATATCTTCAGAAATATCGAGGATATTTATAATAAAAGATACGATGATATCTTAGAATTTCTAATATCGAAGAATGATGAAGAAGATTTGTTCGTAACGGATTTTGAGTTAGTAGCAAGGTATTCGTTAATGACTTCAGCAGATGCTGAATCATTTGTATTCTTTGAAGGCAGGTTTAGTCTTTGTGATTTATCCACAGCCCTCCTTCATATTTTGCTCAATCCGTTTTCCAGTTTCAAACCTTCTCTTTTTCTCAGCTTTACCACCATACTATTCTTTATCATCAAACTTTTGACTGTTAAGGTCGTTTACAGTTTTTGCTGCTTCATCAGCATTGTTCCAATTTCAGAGAACTAGTTTCATAGTTTGGGGTGTTTTTCGAAAACTTCACATTCGAAGTATGTAATTCGAGGAGGTAGACGTTATATGTACACATATAACTGTTGGCGTAGACGTGCTGCAAGATTTCAAAATACTGATTGCAAATTCCCGATAGTTGGAACGGCAACTATTGTTACAAGATATGGATGAGTACATGATAGGGTTTCAATGTATATATAGTGATTTCCGGAGAGATTCAAATAGCAGAGTGACGGAGTCGCTGGTACATTTACTGCTAATATGGTGGAACATAAAAGGTTCCCCAGTAACAAAAACGTATATGCCAAAGTTATAAGTCTGAAAGGTCGTCGTTGACTAGTTGAATGGGTGATAATACTGGATACTTTTAAAAAGGAATTGCAAGGTTATTTTCAGTAATAATAATGCCGAAGGATTTATCACAGATACGTGTTAAAGTTTTACTTAGGTTTCGAGAGCTTTCCAGATATATGATTATAAGTACAAATCTTTCTTCTCGTAGATATCGTGTAGTTGGTTTGTCTTCTCGTTTGTTCATTAGTTGAAGTGTTTCTAAGAATTTCGATGGGTTTGAACGCAAAATGTAATCATATGATGTTCTAGTACTGTTCTGAATTCAAAGCATGGTTTTCGAAGCATGGTTTTGAAAGATGTAGGAATCTAAGAGTGATGTTTTTCGTTTAATCTTGACTTGGATTCTGATCTATCGAAATCAGAATATGAAATTGAATGAAAATGGTTATTCTGCGATGAATAGATAAGTATATCTATAGGTTTGAGCAGTATAGTTAATGATTGCTGAATCAGAATTGAAGAATGTATAGTGTAACATATTAATGTGGAATTTATATATTTCTAGGGTATTACCTACCCGTTAAAATATTCTCATCATTAACAGTTTGTACAAAAGGATTTTCAATTACAATCTTTATGAAAATATATGTATGTATATTTCCTTCAGATGTAATATAGATTTAATGAGTTATTAAACTCATTTGGTTTTCGGTTGGAACTAGAAACGAATAATCTCTTCTATATTAAAGATTACATAATCGTCGCAGGATATTTCTCCAATGAAGTTATGAATTAATACTTCATCGTTTATGGTTATTAGTATTCTTCGGTGCCTACGGTGCGTATGAGGTTGATACTCGCGGGACAGATTGTGAGGTTAAGGTTTACGGTGCGGATGTTGTTGTTGGTGGTACTGGTACTGTTGTTGGTTGTGCTGCTGGTTCTGGTGGTGCTACCGGTGCTGCCTGTGATGCCTGCAAATTGTGCATCATATTCTCCAAAGCCACAACTCGAGCGCGAAGCTCGTTAACTTCTTCTATTATTCCGGGATGATTGGCGGTTGGTACGAGTGGATGAATAAAGTTTAAAATTCTAGTTATCATATAATCGTTGCGAAATATCTTGGAAATGAGGGTAAAGATAGTGTTTCGAATGGGTTCGCCGGTAAGTGCCTCAGGTTCCTCACCAAGAGGTGAATTCGGTTGGTGGAAAGGATCACCTTCCTCTTGTTTCCATTGATTAAGTTGATTACGAACCCATCCACAATTCATCCAGAATTGGTGATGACTGATTGGTTGATTCATTCCAGTTACACTGCTTTCGGAACTCAGGTGGAAATTCATATCGGAATCCGAAGAACTCGAATTACTTGCAGAATTCATCTTACACGGTTAGATAAATAATTTTCGATGTGAAATGATTTTCGGATATCGGATGATATTTTAATTACATAGAATACCTTTATATAGTACAAAGGATCCGTAAATTAAGGAGAAACTTTCGGAAACTGTCAAGTAAAGGTAACAGTAACAGATACGCTAAGATATTCATTTTGTCTATACACTAGTCATGCAATCCATGCAATAAGGTGTGTCTAGACTACAAATGATAAGCAGGTAATTTTCCACACAAGGAATGATAAGCAGGTAATTTCTAACAAAAAAAATTATAAGCAACAACTTTTATCATGCAGACATGGTCGAAGTCCAGACTCACTAATGTATCCTAACAATAACCGGTTAGACACACTAATGCAAATTCTAGTTCGCTAAGACCAACGCTCTGATACCAACTGTGACGATCGCTCCAAATCCATATGGACGAACACATCATTCATTGATTTCATTGCGAGGTATTTGACCTCTATGTGATACATTTTGTAACATTGTATTCGTTTGAAAAGGTATTTCATAAATGAATATATAAATTCCAGGTTTTTAACATTTGATGATTCCTACGTATAGACAATCACCATTTAAATGGTTTACAATAATACATCTGTTGACAATACAGTCAAAATAAGATACATGGTAATGGTTTGGTGAATGCAAGTTTCTTGTATATAGCATGTATGACTCCAAGCACATATCTTGTATCACGTATAAGCAAACAGCGGAAGACTTCTAGAAACCTGAGAATAAACATGCTTCAAGTGTCAACACAAAGGTTGGTGAGTTCATAGTTTTAATATTACACATAATCCGTATATCAATGTGGATTACAAAAGTTCAGTTGTTTTATTCAAAACGTTTATCAATAGGTTTTACATAAAAGGTGGATCACAAGATTTCAGTTGTTTCATCCGAAACGTTTATCAAAATATTCTACGAAATTGAGCACCCTGGTAACTAAACTTAACGTATATATAATTTGTACCCTTTGTATAATCATCTTAATAATACACGCAAACCAACGTGTACGCTTCTCAAATAGCATACGTCCGTTAAAAGGCTAGCGCTCTAGCTCGGACGGGGATATCAAGCCCTATGGATCCATATACTACTACTCGCGCCCACCAGTTCTTATAACTGGCAGTTAACAGTTACCAAAGCTAAGGGATTTTCGGTTCAAACTCAGCGTAGAATTTAGTATGTACTTGTATCCATTGCGTTTAAAATAAATTGCATGTATACTCAGCCCAAAAATATCTATTGCAAAAGCAATTAAAAAAAGGGATCAATGAAACTCACGCATATAAATATTGTATATCGGTTAATAAAGCATTTGCATGTATTCTCAGCCCAAAAATGTAGAGAGTAAAAGGGATCTTATGAAACTCACACATATAAATATTGTATATCGGTTAATAAAGCATTTGCATGTATTCTCAGCCCAAAAATGTAGAGAGTAAAAGGGATCTTATGAAACTCACACATATAAATCTAGTATTTTCAGTATTTATAATTAGTCGCATGTATTCTCAGCCCAAAAATATATTGAGGAAAAGGGATCATATGAAACTCACTGTTTTATATTGATATACAATATTGCAGGAAAGCACGTAGACGCATCGGAGATGATAAACACGAGGTTTGATTCACAAAAATACCCCCGAACATTACCCATAACCTCCTTGGTAATAACCCATATTTTCCTTAGCTCTAGCTCGCTCGAAAACTCGTTTTGAAAATTACTTGGACAGCACTTCGTCTTAATATTTTATGTACATTATTATTTTTGTATCGCAAAAATAATAACATTAATAATAAAAATAATAAGATTAATAATAATCTTAATAATAATAATAATAATAATAATAATAATAATAATAATAATAATAATAATAAATAAAATAAATACGGAGTAATATATGTTAAAATAGAAGCAGAATGATCGAGTTTTTATAGGTGTGGCCTGTCCCCAGACCCCATGCGATCGCATGGTTCTGAAGGCCATTGGCCATGCGATCGCATGGCCCATTTTTCCAGCTCACATAATTTTGTCCTAATGCTTGTCGACATAATTAAATAATATATATAATATATAATTTAAATTAATTAATTATATATTATATTTTATTCCCGTGCATAGTTGATTTGTAATTTTTGTTCCGATAAGTCGTACATCATCACTTGACTTATGTCCCGGTTCCGGTTTTTCGAATGTCCTTTCGTACCTTTAGAAAACTTGCATTTTACGTTTCGTGTCACGTACTTTTGTCAAAATATAGCCTTAAGTTATCCATAAACTATACCACTCAAAGTATATCTTAAACTTTAGAGTGTTTTGGTCATTTACTTCTATAAATCATCGTCTCACTATTTGTTAAAATACATTTTTAAAATAGTGTTTTAATGTAGCAAAGTTGCTGTAGCAAAGTCAATTTTTACTGTAGCAATTCACTGTAGCAAAGTAAATTTTACCGTAGCAAATAGTGATTTTCGAAAACACTGTAGCATTTTGGGTACTGTAGCAATTTGAAAATACTGTAGCAAATTAGTTTTTTTACTTGTTCATCTTAAACGTTTTAGTTAACTTATCTAAATATCAATCGAATCAATAATCGAATGTTACTATCGTTTACTAAATAACTTGAAATCATATATATTCAAATAGATATATAAACCAATAAGTTTAATGTACGGTAACATGCAATTAAAACTTTGTTACGTTTTCAAGTTATAGTATATATATTTATCTATTTACATATAATGGTTCGCGAATCGTTGAGAACAACTGAAGGGTATTTGAATAGCTTAAAATTCTTGAGATTCAGTTTTACAGACTTTACTTATCGTGTCGAAATCATTAATCATTTAAGATTAAGTTTAAATTTAGTCGAAATTTCCGGGTCATCACATCTACAGTCCCGCTTTTTACATGTTTTCAGGGATGAGAATACACGCCGTTATATTTACATTTTTAAAGCTTTTGTATTGACACGAGTACTATATATGTGTACTGAGTTTGTTCACAAAGCCTCTAGCTTGAATACTTTTAACACCCTCGGTGTAAGCACAATTTAGATGGACGGATCCGTTAGGTTGACAACCTCACCCGCTATGAAAACTGTGGTGCATTTATTTTGAACATTAGATACGCTCGAACAAGTGTATAACATTTTAGGAGGTAAAGGCGGGTATAGTGGCTTCTATACTCGGGTCATTGCTAGTATTCAGGTGCTCAGATTATGCAAACGTTAAAATCTCGTGGTCAAGGTAACTAAACTATTTTTCTGATAACTGTTTTTCAGATACTGTTACATAACTTTAAACCTGTAGCTTCACCAATATTATTGTTGATCCTGTTTTGCATGTTTTATTCTCATGTATTAATTGCTTCCGCTGTAGAATATTGCTGTTACATAGAAGTCAAGCCAAGCACTGGGACCAGAGTTAACATTCTGTTAAAGGGATTTTTGACGGGGTGTTAAATATAGTAGCTCGGATTCGGTGAAAATGCTCAACCTGGATCCTAGATTAACACTCTTTTGACTTATTTAAAGATGAAGAAACAAGATAGTCTTTATGCCAGATATACGTCGAAACACAATACTAAATGAAGATATTTTGGATAGTCTAAAGATCATATCTCATATTTGGATATCTGAATTATCTGCGAGTTTCAATGAATGACGTTTAAATTTCAGGAGGTCAAGCGATTGAAATTGAAGTTTTGTTAAAGTTTTGCTCAAGTAGTATGAGAATGTAAAATAGGAAGTAAAGATTAATTGGAGATCAGGTAATCTATATGTTTTGATATATGGATGTGTATGAGGCTTGACTTGTTTCTTATCTGCCATGGTGAATGTTGTGTGATGTATGCCAATGTTTAAAATCAATAATATCTCTTGTATTTAAATTATATATATATATATATATATATATATATATATATATAAAATATCTTTGGTATTTAAATAATATATATATAAGGCGTGTTTGACACATGAATTTCTAGGTGTTTAAAATCATACAATTTAGCTTTATTTGGCACACTAAGTTTTAGAGCTCATGAAAAAGATAAGCTATGAAAAATTTAGTTAGCTAAAATAGTTTATGAAAATAATAACTAGAAGCTTATGAAGAGTGAAATTACATTAATACCCCTAAATCATAACATATCATTTATTTTGTTTTTTTGTTTCATTTAAACGCTTAAGCTTTCAACTAGAAGCTAATTTCATCCAAACAAACTCTATTAGGACATCAAATTGTTTTTTTTTTTTTTTTTGTATGAAATTGTCACATTATAATATATTATATTATATATATATATATATATATATATATATATATATATATGTTAGATTGAAGGTAAATTATTGAAGGCTCGCTACCTTGTGCTTTCACTGCTTTGTAATAACTAGAAGCTTATGAAGAGTGAAATTACATTACTACCCCTAAATCATAACATATCATTTATTTTTTGTCTTTTTGTTTCATTTAAACGCTTAAGCTTTCAACTAGAAGCTAATTTCATCCAAACACACTCTATTAGGACATCAAATTGTTTTTTTTTTTTTTTTGTACGAAATTGTCACATTATAATATACTCCCTCCGTCTCAATTCTATTGTCCATTATTTCATTTTGAGATGTCCCAAATTAATTGTCCAGATTCTTTTTTAACCAATCAAAAGAGGTTAATCTGCAGAGAGAAGATATATTATTGGTGGAGAATAAAGTTAGTGGTATTTTCTAAAACTGTGTATTTTTTGTCTGGAAACAATAGATTTGGGACGGAGTGAGTATCATATTATATATATTAGATTGAAGGTAAATTAATAAAGGCTCGCTACTTTGTGCTTTCACTGCTTTGTAATATATGACACATTTAGTAACTTACTTATTAATAATAAATATTTTATTATACTCTTCGACTCATTTAAAATGTTCAAATCATAGTTTTGAATTGTCATGCTTACTTTTTGTAACAGATCAGATAAATATAAATATACTCTGTACTTAACTTGAGAAAAATTAAATTAACAAGAAATCAACAACTTTATTAATTATTATTTATTATTTATTATTCAGTTAAAAATAAACACGAAAGCTCATCTATCATTAAAAGAAAAAAAGTGAAGAAAACTTTTTTGAATATCTCATTAAAGAGTAAAAATATAAAAACCGAGAAATAAGAAAAGACTTTTTATAGAGAGAGAAATGAAAGATTGTATGAATTGAAAAGAGTGAAGAGTCAACCAACCGACCTCTTTTTACTGTAAAACCTTTTTATTTTTTATTTATACTTTTTTTATTTATACTTATTTTTTTTTTGTAAGGCTTTCAAGGCTCCACACACATTATCTCCTTTCTTCTTCCTCAAACCCATTTTCCTCTCTCTTGCCCACATATACATACATACACACTATTTCTATCTCTCTTCACAAAATACAAAAAATCTTTTTTGTTTTCTATAATCTCTCTTTTTCTTTTTAGCTCATGATCCAAAACCCAAAGTCAAGCATGCAGATAGCTCTTTTCTTTTACACACTTTTAGGGTTTCATCACAACACTTCATAAATCGCCCAAAAAAATAATTTATAGACAATAGTATGTGTGTTTGAGATAGAGAGAGTACCCATTTTTCATTTTATGCTTCAAAAACTTTTTTTTTTATTCATATAAAATGTTTTGTGGGATTTTAAGTATTGGGTATTGGAAAAGTTTAAATCTTTGAAGTGGGATTGTGTTTTTTTGGAATATAGATTGTGGGTTTTTGAGAGAAGGTGTAATATCATGAGTTTTGGGGGTTTTCTTGACAACAGCCACGGCGGCGACGGTGGTGCTACTGGTGGTGGTGGTGGTGCTAGAATCGTCGCCGACATTTCATATAATATGCGCGGCGGTGCTATGTCCCAACCACTTTCTAAATCCATGTTTTCTTCCCCCGGCCTCTCACTTGCTCTTGTAATAACATTTATTTACTACTGTTTATTATCATTTCTATTATTACACACTCTGAGCACATCATAAAAACACACACTTAACTTAACTTTATTTGTTTTTTATTTTTTGGTAGCAAACGACGATGGAGGGTGGTGGTGGTGGTGGTGGTGGGGTTGGGGAGATGGGTAGAATGCCGGAAAGTTATGAGGCCGGCGGAGGTGGCGGTGGCGTTAGGCGGAGCCGGGAAGAGGAACATGAGAGTAGATCTGGTAGTGATAACATGGACGGTGTTGGCTCCGGTGATGATCCTGACGGTGACGATGGAAAACCACCGAGAAAGAAAAGATACCACCGTCATACTCCTCAACAAATTCAAGAACTTGAAGCGTAAAGATTCATTCATTTTATTTTTATTTTGTTATACTGTACTTTTTTTTAACAAAAATAGGTTTTATGGATAAAAGTTCCATTTCTTTGAAAAAAGTTTTGATTTTTCTTTATGGGTTTTTCTAGATTGTTTAAAGAGTGTCCTCATCCTGATGAAAAACAAAGATTGGAGCTTAGTAGAAGATTATGCTTAGAGACTAGACAGGTTAAGTTTTGGTTCCAAAATCGACGTACCCAGATGAAAGTAAGTTTAAATTTTGAGTATTTTGATATTTATAATGATGAATATGTAAAAAAGATTGAAGCTTTATGCTAAAAATGCTTGATTTTTATGCTTGTTAGACACAATTAGAGCGACATGAGAATTCGCTTCTTAGGCAAGACAACGATAAGCTACGAGCTGAAAACTTGGCGATTCGAGAGGCAATGAGGAACCCAATTTGTACAAATTGTGGTGGTCCTGCTATGATTGGTGATATTTCAATCGAAGAACAACATCTAAGGATTGAAAATGCTAGATTAAAAGATGAATTAGATCGTGTTTGTGCAATGGCTGGTAAATTTCTTGGTCGCCCGGTTTCTTCCATGGTTCCACCAATGCCGAACTCAAGTTTAGAACTCGGTGTTGGTGGTAATAATTTTGGTGGGGGTGGGCCTTTAGGCCCATCGGATTTCGGTATTGGGATTTCTAGTGCTTCATCGGTTGTGCCGTCTTCAAGAGCGAGTAATAATGTGATGGGGATTGATCATTCTCTTGAACGATCGATGTATCTTGAGCTGGCTTTAGCTGCTATGAATGAGTTGGTCAAATTAGCCCAAACTGATGATCCACTTTGGATTCGGTCCTTAGAAGGGGGTTGTGAAATTATGAATGAAAACGAGTATTCTCGGGTTATTACTCCGTGCGTAGGGATTAAACCAGATGAGTATGTTTCTGAGGCCTCGAGGGAGACTGGAATGGTGATCATCAATAGTTTGGCTCTTGTTGAAACACTTATGGATACGGTAGTTAAACATCTATTATGTTTCTATTAGTCATTATAACCTTTTTTGTGAATTTTGATCTAATTAATCTTTTTTGTTTAATTAGAACAAATGGGCAGAAATGTTTCCATGTATGATTGCTAGAGCTTCAACAACAGATGTGATTTCAATCGGTATGGGAGGAACACGAAGTGGTGCACTTCAACTGGTAATCTTTTTTTAAAAGTCTGTATTTTTTATTTTCCGTTTATTATATGCTATCACTTAACGATCAGTTTGTTAACATAATCAATTTTTAGATGCACGCCGAGTTGCAAGTTCTTTCACCATTGGTCCCGGTTCGGGAAGTCAATTTCCTTCGGTATTGCAAGCAACACGCAGAGGGTGTGTGGGCCGTAGTTGACGTGTCAATCGATTCAATCCGAGAAAATACATCGTCGTTTTCAAGTTGCCGAAGGCTTCCTTCCGGTTGCGTTGTTCAAGATATGCCTAATGGCTACTCTAAGGTAATATCGAGTCCACTTTTGACTTTTAAAAGTGAAAATGTTACATTAATGTTTTTAGTATTTTTTTTTTCTTTCTTGAAATGGTTTTAAATATATATGACTTTCAAAAGAATAATGTGATTGTCATTCCTTATTGATAACTACAACGATTTCTATTGATTCCGAAGTAAAAGAATCGGGCGGTTTGGCTATTAGGAGTCGAAGTTTTTTGCATTTATGGAGTTTATAAAGTAGGTGTGCCTGGCCTTGGTCTTAAATGAGTTTGTTGTCATATCTCATTACCAAAAACCTTAAAGTTTGAATGCTTACCTAAATATACAACTTTAAATGCACATCTTACAATTTGTTAGGCTCCATGTACAAATTTAGTTTACGATCACATAGATAGTCTACAACTTTGGGTGCACATTGTACAACTCTACTTGCACAATGTACTACCTCGAGTCTTTTTTAATGTTTACTTGTTTAGGCACGAATGCAACATTATAAAAGTGAGATATAGGATATATAGGAAGGCTCACCTAAAATACAAGGTTTGATGTATAATGCAATAATTTAGTTACACAACGTACATTTCCTTTTCCCGTGCCTTTTGTATTATGTGTTTTTTCTTCATATTCCGTGGCTTATCCCTTGAATTGCTACAATAAAATTTTTAGACCGTAGTCGAGAAACATTAACGTGAACCTAGATTTACAAATATACATGCATATAGTACAACTTCTTCCCAACTTCTTGATTTGTGTGACGTCCCTTTCTTGTTACTCATCGACAAGATTCATTTCCACACGAATTTTATAATTCAAAATGAACCTTCTCAAATACTATTTTATTCATCTTAGATGCTGTTTTTGACTTATCGAAGCGTTGGTACTCCTTAAATCAAGCATATGAAATCAGAATCTATTAATTTGTATCGGTTCTTGTAATTTGTATTATAATATCGAATAGAAACATCTAACTACTTGATTTTCCGAGCCTTGCGACACATTTATTATTCAAATCACCTTGATCCCTATTACTTTTAGTACTTAATATCTTCGTTTGTATAAAACAATTGTTTTGATAGTTCTATTCCTATTTTTCTGAGTTTTTTATATGCCTTCCACTCGTCCACTTTGACCATTTTTGTGTTATTTTCTTTGTATTTTATTGCGTAAGTTCTCGTAATAGTTTAAATTATTAGTATCTTATGATTTACGAGAATTGATAGTAAGGTTTCTATGAATATATAATGTCTCTCATCGAGCCCGTTTCCAAGATTAGTCTTCTACTCTGATGTTAACTTATTTCAGCTTTAGACTATTAAATAATTTTGGTGAAAAATGAAAATATCCCCAATGTGGCTACGTTTACGTAGTCAAATTATTTGATTTCCCTCCACACTCTATCATTGTTGAATAATATACTTAACATGATACTGAATAAAATATTTTTTTCCATTTTTTTTTGCTTCGTAATGCAGTTTTTTTAAGATTTTTTTGGGATCTGATGTATTGTATGTTGAAGGTTACGTGGGTGGAACATGCGGAATACAATGAACGTTTGGTGCATGAGCTTTACAGGCCGTTGATTCGTGCTGGCATGGGTTTCGGTGCACAACGATGGGTCGCCACCCTTCAACGCCAATGTCAATGCCTCGCCATGCTCATGTCTTCCGCTGTACCTTCCGGAGATCACTCAAGTACGTTTTTTTATTTTTTATTTTTTATTTTTTCACTTTTACAAAAGTTTCAAATATGTTTGCTTGCATTGATACGAGTCTATAAATATATTAGTACCTAGTATATTTATATTATATTAATTATTCATTATTCGTACTTATAATTTAAGAAATAAAAAATGTACACACAATGGTTTTTTTTTTTTTGTGAGTTTTTTGTAACATTACATTTCAAGGTTCCAGTTAAGATTTATTGTTTGAACTTATTTCTGGTGGAGTAACAACACTACATGGATATGGTACAAATCGCGCAATTGGTTTAACCTTATTTTTACATGCAGCAATAACACCTGGCGGAAGGAAGAGTATGTTAAAGCTAGCACAACGAATGACGGATAATTTCTGTGCGGGAGTTTGTGCTTCGACAGTTTATAAATGGAACAAACTTTGTGCAAGTAATGTCGATGAAGACGTTCGGGTTATGACCCGACAAAGTGTAGACGACCCGGGTGAGCCACCAGGTATCGTTTTAAGTGCAGCTACATCGGTTTGGTTGCCCGTTTCTCCTCAACGACTGTTTGATTTTCTTCGTGATGAACAACTAAGAAGCGAATGGGATATTTTATCAAATGGTGGGCCCATGCAAGAAATGGCTCATATCCCTAAGGGCCCGGATCTCGGCAACCGCGTATCACTTCTTCGTGCTAGCGTAAGATTTCTTATCTTGATTATTTTCTATAATTTTATGCTATTATTGCTTTGATAAATGTGGTTATGTTTTTACTGTTGTTGCATATATAGGTCGGCTAGAAAAATGGTAATATGATAAAGAGGGCATGGGCAAAAGGGTAATTTGACATGTAAGGGGTCTATTTCAGATCTAACGTACAGACTTAACTTTATTATAAAAAGTTTGGTTAAGTAATTTATCATCTGAAATATAAGTCCAGAAAGTCAAAACATACACACTGTGTGTGTGCATGTGAGAGGGGACAGTAGAGACCTTTCTGGGTTCAGATTGTACGTCACCGTTTTGGTTTTTGGGAAGTTTTCCAAAGCAGTTGACTCAATTGGACAACGACCACACAATGACTATTTTATCTTTTTAAAATTTTTTATTTTTTTTTACTAGTATGTACAAAATACTTATTTTTATCAAGTTAGAAGTAATTTTTTTAATTTTTTTGTTATTGTGTTACTTGTTTATTAGACCCTATATAATCACTAAGATTTCTACCGTAACTAACTGCCTTATCAGCGTTACATCAACACTATCTTTATGAAATGAAAACTGAAAGAGAACTAAACCATAGTTCCAAAACACACTTTAAAAAAAATTGGACCCACTATATTCATTAAATAATCAAAGTACGTATATTAATACACAATATACAAATACGATAAAGTATCGTTATCATTTCCGCCCTTCCCAGCACAAAATGTATCTCGAAAGAACTTTTGAGAACTAGATTACTAATATTGGAGTGACTGGTGAGAACTGATGAGAACTTGTTGATTTTGTTATTGATATCAATAGTCTTATCGGACCAATCATGTTTTGACATGTCGGGATTATAAAATATATATAGTAATAATAAATGTAAATATATTTTATTAAAACAATAGAAGGGTATTTTAGTCATTTTTTATTTCAAAGGACAGTTTATGCCTCCATGCAACAAGATAGATTGAACTCGGGGACTGGATCCCTAAAAGTATGTAGAAGTTGGGGACTATATATGTAATTAACTCTATTTTTATTACAGGCAATGAATGCTAGCCAAAGCAGTATGTTAATCCTCCAAGAAACATGTATCGACGCAGCGGGATCACTGGTGGTGTATGCTCCGGTTGATATTCCTGCTATGCATGTGGTGATGAACGGCGGAGATTCTGCTTACGTGGCGCTTTTGCCGTCAGGGTTTGCGATAGTCCCAGATGGACCAGGTAATAGTGGTGGTGGGTCGGAAACAGATAATGGTGATGGTAATGGTAACGGTGGGTCAGGCGGATCTTTGTTGACGGTTGCTTTTCAGATTCTTGTTAATAGTCTTCCAACAGCCAAGCTTACTGTTGAGTCGGTGGAGACGGTTAATAATTTGATATCGTGTACGGTTCAGAAGATCAAAGCGGCTCTTGCGTCTGACCGATAATATAATGGCGTTTTGGGGTGTTTGAGACGAAATTATTGCCTTATTGGGTATGATTAGTAACGTTTTGTCATCGCAATAAATTTCGTGGTGGTGTTATGGTGGTGAAATGTGAATGATAGTTTTTTTTTTAAGAATTTTTGGAGTGAGTCAAGAACGAACCGTGCTTGTCAACCCTTGCTTTTCTGGAAGAATGGGCGGTCGATTAGCACAAGCTGCATCTGTACAGGAAAGCGAAGGTGGTGGTTCGGGTATTGACTCGGTCAAATTTGGTCGGGTTGGATTCTCGATAATGTGACTATGTTGGGGTGTTATAAGAAGGAATTTCAGTTTTTTGTTTAATACTACGTATAATTTTTTGTATGAAAGGCTTGTTACTCATGGGTGATTGGGTTCTTGATATTTATGAATTTATGACTAATCATAATTTGTGGGGTAATCTTTCTGTTAGTTTATATTTTGGAACAAGTATAGCTACTTCTTGCTAGTTATAATTAGGGGTGTTCATAATATCCCAATCAGAATCCGAATAATCCGAAAATTCGATCTGAAAATATCTGAAAAATCGGATATCCGATTTTTCGGATTCGGGTTTCGGATAGCACTTTTCAAAATTTTCGGATATCCGATATCTGAAAATATATATATTAATAATTAAATAATATATATAAATATAAATATAAATTTATTATAATTATAATAGGGCAGTGGGCCGTTAATTATAATGGGGCAAATTGAGTATAGTGCAAAAGGTAAAAGAAAAAACTCTAGATCTAAATATTTCTCTATATGAATCACATCTTCATCGCATCTTCAGTCGGTATCTTCAACTTTAGATCTAAGATTAAATAAGAAGATAAGGATGAGTTGATCTACAAGTGGGAAAGAGCAAACAGCTTCTTGCTTCCATACATCATAAAGTTTCGAGCTTGGGTTTCAAGTGATTAAAAGAAAGATGGACATAAGAAGAAAAGTCGTGGAATCTCAAGTCAACAAAAGGAATATAATTAACTTTTTTGTTGTTTTGCTGGAGGTCATTACATTAAGATCACTTTAATTTTTCAATAGAAGTGCTGTTTTTTCCTATTGTTCTAGAGATGGTGATGTGCTGTTTCTAACCTTATTTTGTTATTTATCATTCGGTTCATATGTTTGTCT
Source organism: Rutidosis leptorrhynchoides (assembly GCF_046630445.1). Classification (NCBI taxonomy): domain Eukaryota; kingdom Viridiplantae; phylum Streptophyta; class Magnoliopsida; order Asterales; family Asteraceae; genus Rutidosis; species Rutidosis leptorrhynchoides. The sequence goes on from NC_092340.1 coordinate 301,393,051, forward strand.
CTAGGTAGTTCCTAGCTAGTCTAAGGCGAATCTCATTGTAAATATTGTATTCGATGTATATATTTCTTAGTATTTCCAACAAAATTTTCTTTTAAAAAAATCGGATATTTGGATAATCCGATATCCGAATCCGAAATTTCGGATATCCGAAATTTCGGATTCGGATATCGGATGACCAAAACCACTATCCGAATTTTCGGATATCCGAAATTCGGATATCCGAATTTTCGGATATCCGGTTTTGAACACCCTTATGTCACGGACTTATCTCGATAAGCTCACCGTGCGACACTTAGTCTCTACTAAGTCAGCCTAGCTCGGACCTTCCAATGATTCAAGTGACTAAAATAGAACAAAATAGAGAACAAGTGGGAATTTAAAGAAAATGCTTATATTGATTATGAAAGCTTTACAAGAGAGAATACTTGAGTTTTGAGGTGTGGCGTGCCAAATGAGGCCACCCCTATTTATACTACTCTTACATCAAATTGAATGGTTATGATTAAACTAAATCAATGGCTATGATCTAAGTACTAGAAACTTCATGACCTAGAAATATCTATGGAGTTTCCATACCATTCCATGAAAGAATCAAGGAGAGAATTCTAGATATCTTCAATATGCTTTTTGGGCCTTCCATGATTTGGATTATAAACTTAGTGGGTTGGGCCACAAAGTTGTTGGGTTGTGACATTCTCCCCCACCTAAGCTCGCGACGTCCTCGTCGTGTGATCCTCGTGATACTTCTTGATTTTGTCTGTGAACTGCCATAATAAGTCTTCGGCTTCCCAGCTTGCTTCACTATCGGGCAAGTTACGCCACTTAACTAGGTATTCTCTATAGCTCGGCACACCTCGTCTACGTACAGTTCGATGCAACAAGATATCTTCCACTTCACAATCGAACGAAGTCGCAACTGCCATTGGTGCTCGTTTGGAAACTCCTTGTTCCGGGTCTTCCTCGTCTCGTCTCCATGATAAGGTTTCAGAAAACTTACGTGGAATACTGGATGGATCTTTAACTTGGGTGGTAGTTCAACTCGATATGACACTTTTCCAACACGTCCAATCACCGAGAAGGGGCCTTCGTATCTCCGGATTAGTCCCTTGTGCACCTTCCTAAATGCTTTGAACTGTTGCGGTAGAAGCTTTACCATTACTTTATCCCCAACGTCGAACTCGACGTGTCGTCTTTTCTCGTCCGCCCGCTTCTTCATTTTCTTGGCCGCTTTATCTAGTGATGCTCGTGCCAAGTCCGCTTGTTCGTGCCATTCCTTCATCGTCTTATAAGCTGCTGGACTATTTCCATCATATGAAGCGGCTAAGGCATTTGGAGTTAATGGTTGATGCCCCGTCACCAATTCGAAAGGACTCTTTCCCGTGGACTCACTCCTTTGTATTTTGTAGGAGAACTGGGCAATATCTAATAGTTTGGCCCAATCATGTTGATTAGCACTTACATAGTGTCGAAGATAGAGCTCTAACAACACATTCACCCTTTCCGTTTGTCCATCTGTTTGGGGATGGAAACTCGTAGAGAAGTTCAAGTCCATTCCCATGATCTTGAACAACTCTGTCCAAAAGCGCCTCGTGAACCTCGGATCTCGATCGCTTACTATCACATGTGGTATTCCCCAATACTTCACCACATTCTTGAAAAATAGTTTTGCGGTTTCATCCGCGGTAACTTCGGATGATGCGGCTATGAAGGTACCATACTTAGAAAACCGGTCTACCACGACTATAATACTCCCACACCCTTCCGACTTGGGTAAGCAAGTAATGAAGTCCATGGAAACAATCTCCCATGGTCCTTTCGGTGTAGGTAGCGGCTGTAATAGTCCTCCTGGTTGGCGTTGCTCTATCTTGTCTTGTTGGCATATTAGGCATGTCCGCACGTACGTCTCTACGTCGTCTTCCATCCTTGGCCAATAATAAGTGCCTTCTACTAATGCCAGCGTCCTCTTGATACCTGGATGACCAGCCCACTTTGAATCATGACACTCCTTCAAGATTGTCCGTCTAAGATCACCCCACTTAGGCACATATAACCGGTCTCCTTTGGTGAATAATAGATCTCCCTTGAGCCAAAACCTTCGTGTTTTTCCTTCTCGATCCAATGCAACAAGGTTCTTGGCTATAGGGTCATGCTCTAATCCCTCCTTTATACGATCTTGAAGGAAGAATTGTGGTTTTGTGATCGCTACAAACTCCGCCTTACGACTTAGGGCATCAGCTACCACATTGGCTTTCCCAGGCTTATACTCCAACACATAGTCAAATTCGGATAGGAAGTCTTGCTAACGAGCTTGTTTGGGACTCAACTTCTTTTGGGTTTGAAAATAACTCGTTGCCACATTATCCGTCTTGATCACGAACCTTGATCCCAAAAGATAATGCCTCCATGTCCTCAAACAATGAACCACCGCCGTCATCTCCTTCTCCTGCACAGTGTACTTCCTTTCTGTCTCGTTAAGTTTTCGGCTTTCGAACGCGATCGGGTGACCCTCTTGCATTAGAACTCCTCCAATAGCAAAGTCCGATGCGTCTGTGTGTAACTCGAACGGAATGGTCACATCCGAAAGTCTCAACACCGGTTCTTCCATGACCGCTCCTTTCAACTCTTCAAATGCTGCTTGACATTTCTCATCCCACAACCAAGCTTTATTCTTCTTTAACAATTCTGTCAATGGAGCCGCTTTCACCTACTATCCCTTGATAAAACGACGATAGTAGTTTACTAAACCAAGGAAAGATCGTAAATCAGTCACCTTCGTTGGTGCCTCCCACTCTTGAATTGCCTTGACCTTAGCCCCGTCCATGAGTAACTTCCCATTTTTAATTCGATGTCCAAGAAAATCCACCTCCTCTAATCCGAATGAACATTTCTCTAACTTCACATACAACTCGTTGTCCCTTAGTACTTGGAATACTTGCTTCAAGTGCCTCACATGATCTTCCATTGTGTCGCTATACACGACTATGTCATCCAAGTACACCACGACGAACATATCAAGGAAGTGGTAAAATAATTTGTTCATCAAAGTACAAAATGTGGCAGGGGCATTGTTAAGCCAAAGGGCATGACTAGGAATTCATAAGCGCCATACCTCGTCACACAAGTGGTCTTAGCCTCATCTCCTTCGGCAATTCGAACTTGATAGTATCCCGACCTCAAGTCCAACTTGCTGAAGTATCTCGCTTTCCCAAGTTGATCGAACAAATCAGCAATAAGAGGAATTGGGTATTTGTTCTTAATAGTTACCTTGTTCAGTGCTCGATAGTCTATACACATTCGTAAGGACCCGTCCTTCTTTCTTTGAAATAGCACCGGCGCACCATAAGGGGCTTTTGAGGGACGGATATATCCCGCATCCAATAACTCCATAAGTTGTCTCCACAACTCCTCCAACTCGGGTGGGGGCATTCGGTAAGGGGCTTTGGAAGGTGGTTTTGATCCCGGCTCCAACTCGATCGCATGGTCTATCTCCCTCCTAGGTGGTAGCTTCCTTGGTAACTCCTTAGGCATGACATCCTTGAACTCATCAAGGACTTTCTCAATCTCCTTGGGTACCTCTAGTTTTCCCTTTTCTTCGGCCGTCTCTTGCCTTGCTACCGCTAAATAGCAAGTCTCATTCTTGTTGTATCCTTTCTTGAATTGCATGCCCGAAAGTGACTTGGATGCACTCTTGCTTCCACGTTCGGTTGACACCATACAAGTTTTCCCACCATCCAAGATACACAGTGAGTTAGCGAACGGCATAGGAAAACCGCGTACCTTATCTAGGAACTCCATCCCAAGTACTAACTTGAAGTCGTCTATAGGCACGACTGATAGATCAATCGTTCCTTCCCATTCTCCAATCTTTACTTGCACATCTTTAGCCACCCCACTAATCGGTTTAGCATCCGCGTTCACCGTCTTCATCATTCCGCCCTCCTTTATCTCTTTAATCCCCAATCTCTTAGCTTCCTCGGTGGAGACAAAGTTATGAGTTGCTCCCGTATCTACCAAAGCTCGTACCTGGTTTCCTTTAACATAAACTTCCACGAATTGGAGTCCTTTAGCCATTACCCTGGGTACCTCCATCTTAGCCTTGATAGCGTTGAGTATTTGCATCGATCCCATGCACACATCCTTATCCTGACAACCCGCCTTTTGAGCTTCCATAGCATGAAGACTAGCTTTCTTCGGACAATCTCGGGCTCTATGCGGTCCATCACATATGAAACATCCATCATTCTTGTAAGAAGTTTTTATGCTCTTGTTATTCCCGATTGGTGGCTTACGTGTATTATCATTCCTTGATTGGGCGGGCTTATTGTAGTGACCCGAACTTTTCCATGTTTATATATATTAATTGAGATTGATATTTACATGACTAAATGTTTCCAATGTGTTAAGCAATCAAACTTGTTAAGAATTGATTAAATGAAATAAGTTTCATATAGACAATTGATCACCCAAGTTGACCGGCGATTCACGAACGTTACAAAATTGTAAAAACTACATGTTGTGGTATATATAGACATATATATATGGTTGACATGAGATTATGATGAGTAAGTATCTCACTAAGTATATTAACAATGTGTGATATACATAAGAAATGAGAATACTAAGTTAAGAAACTCGAAATGATATATATAACGATTACCGTTATGATAACGTCTACTAAATATATATGTATCATATTAAGATATTGATACACTATATTTAACATGATAAAATGATATTTAAATATATCATTAAGTGTGTTAACAATGAACTACATATGTAAAAACAAGACTACTAACTCAAGAATTACGAAACGAGACTTATATGTAACGATTATCGTTGTAACGATATTTTAATGTATATATCATATTAAGAGGTATTCATACATCATAATATCATGATAATATAATAATTTAACATCTCATTTGATATAATAAACATTGGGTTAACAACATTAATTGAGATCGTTAACTTAAAGGTTTCAAAACAACACTTACATGTAACGACTAACTAAGACTTAACGACTCCATTAGAATGTATATACATGTTGTGTTTTGATATGTATTCTTACACTTTTGAAAGACTTCAAGACACATATCAAAGTACTTCTACTTAACAAAAATGCTTACAATTACATCCTCGTTCAGTTTCATCAACAATTCTACTCGTATGCACCCGTATTCGTACTCATACAATACACAGCTTTTAGATGTATGTACTATTGGTATATACACTCCAATGATCAGCTCTTAGCAGCCCATGTGAGTCACCTAACACTTTTGGTGGCCGGGTATGAAAGCCGATATTGCTAAATATGTAGAAGAATGTTTGACGTGTTCTAAGGTCAAAGCTGAACATCAGAAACCATCAGGTCTACTACAACAACCTGAAATCCCTGAATGGAAATGGGAAAACATTACCATGGATTTTATTACTAAATTGCCAAGGACTGCAAGTGGTTATGATACTATTTGGGTAATAGTTGATCGTCTCACCAAGTCAGCACACTTCCTACCAATGAGAGAAAATGACAAAATGGAGAAGTTGGCACGATTGTATTTGAAGGAGGTTGTCTCCAGACATGGAATACCCGTCTCTATTATCTCTGATAGGGATGGTATATTTGTTTCAAGGTTCTGGCAGACGTTGCAACAAGCATTGGGGACTCGTCTAGACATGAGTACTGCCTATCATCCACAAACTGATGGGCAGAGTGAAAGAATGATACAAACGCTTGAAGACATGCTACGAGCATGTGTTATTAATTTCGAAAACAGTTGGGATCGACACCTACCGTTAGCAGAATTTTCCTACAACAACAGTCATCATTCTAGTATTAAGATGGCGCCGTTTGAGGCACTTTATGGTAGAAAGTGCAGGTCTCCGATTTGTTGGAATGAAGTGGGGGATAGACAGATTACGGGTCCGGAGATAATACAAGAAACTACTGAGAAAATCATCCAAATTCAACAACGATTGAAAACCGCCCAGAGTCGACAAAAGAGAGCTACGCGGACAGTAAAAGAAAAGATATAGAGTTTGAAATTGTAGAAATGGTCATGCTTAAGGTTTCACCTTGGAAAGGCGTTGTTCGATTTGGTAAACGGGGGAAACTAAATCCAAGGTACATTGGACCATTCAAGATTATAGATCGTGTCGGACCAGTAGCTTACCAACTGGAGCTACCTCAACAACTCGCGGCTGTACATAAAACTTTCCACGTCTCGAATTTGAAGAAATGTTTTGCTAAAGAAGATCTCACTATTCCGTTGGACGAAATCCAAATCAATGAAAAACTTCAATTCATTGAAGAACCCGTCGAAATAATGGATCGTGAGGTTAAGAGACTTAAGCAAAACAAGATACCGATTGATAAGGTTCGATGGAATGCTTGTAGAGGACCCGAGTTCACCTGGGAGCGTGAAGATCAGATGAAGAAGAAATACCCGCATCTATTTCCAGAAGATTCGTCAACACCTTCAACAGCTTAAAATTTCGGGACGAAATTTATTTAACGGGTAGGTACTGTATTGACCCGAACTTTTCCATGTTTATATATATTAATTAAGATTGATATTTATATGACTAAATGTTTCCAACGTGTTAAAAAATCAAACTTGTTAAGACTTGATTAAATGAAATAAGTTTCATATAGACAATTGATCACCCAAGTTGACCGGCGATTCACGGACGTTATAAAATTGTAAAAACTACATGTTGTGGTATATATAGACACATATATATGGTTGACATGAGATTATGATGAGTAAGTATCTCACTAAGTATATTAACAATGTGTGATATACATAAGAAATGAGATTACTAAGTTAAGAAACTCGAAATGATATATATATATATATATATATATATATATATATATATATATATATATATATATATATATATATATATATATATATATATATATAACGATTATCGTTATGATAACGTCTACTAAATATATATGTATCATATTAAGATATTGATACACTATATTTAACATGATAAAATGATATTTAAATATATCATTAAGTGTGTTAACAATGAACTACATATGTAAAAACAAGACTACTAACTCAAGAATTACGAAACGAGACTTATATGTAACGATTATCATTGTAATGATATTTTAATGTATATATCATATTAAGAGATATTCATGCATCATAATATCATGATAATATAATAATTTAACATCTCATTTGATATAATAAACATTGGGTTAACAACATTAATTGAGATCGTTAACTTAAAGGTTTCAAAATAATACTTACATGTAACGACTAACGAAGACTTAACGACTCCATTAGAATGTATATACATGTTGTGTTTTGATATGTATTCTTACACTTTTGAAAGACTTCAAGACACATATCAAAGTACTTCTACTTAACAAAAATGCTTACAATTACATCCTCGTTCAGTTTCATCAACAATTCTACTCGTATGCATCCGTATTCGTACTCGTACAATACACAGCTTTTAGATGTATGTACTATTGGTATATACACTCCAATGATCAGCTCTTAGTAGCCCATGTGAATCACCTAGCACATGTGGAAACCATCATTTGGCAACTAGCATGAAATATCTCATAAAATTACAAAAAATATTAGTAATCATTCATGACTTATTTACATGAAAACAAAATTACATATCCTTTATATCTAATCCATATACCAACGATAAAAAACACCTACAAACACTTTCATTCTTCAATTTTCTTCATCTAATTAATCTCTCTCAAGTTCCATCTTCAAGTTCTAAGTGTTCTTCATAAAATCCATAAGTATAGTTTTATAAAAATCAAGAATACTTCCAAGTTTGCAAGTCTACTTCCAAGCTTTCTAATCCATTTCAAGTAATCATCTAAGATCAAGGAACCTTTGTTATTTACAGTAGGTTATCTTTCTAATTCAAGGTAATATTCATATTCAAACTTTGATTCAATTTCTACAACTATAACAATCTTATTTCGAGTGAAAATCTTATTTGAACTGTTTTCGTGTCATGATTCTGCTTCAAGAACTTTCAAGTCATCCAAGGATCCTTTGAAGCAAGATCCATTTTTCTCAATTCCAGTAGTTTTATCCAGAAAACTTGAGGTAGTAATGATGTTCATAACATCATTCGATTCATACATATAAAGCTATCTTATTCGAAGGTTTAAACTTGTAATCACTAGAACATAGTTTAGTTAATTCTAAACTTGTTCGCAAACAAAAGTTAATCCTTCTAACTTGACTTTTAAAATCAAATAAACACATGTTCTATATCTATATGATATGCTAACTTAATGATTTAAAACCTGGAAACACGATGAACACCATAAAATCGGATATACGCCGTCGTAGTGAAATCGGGGGCTGTTTTGGTTTGGATAATTAAAAACTATGATAAACTTTTATTTAAAATTTGTTCTTCTGGGAAAATGATTTTTTATATGAACATGAAACTATATCCAAAAATCTTGGTTAAACTCAAAGTGAAAGTATATTTTTTAAAATGGTCATCAAGATGTCGTTCTTTCGACGGAAATGACTACCTCTTTAGTAATTGACATGTAACTTAAATTTCTGACTATAAACCTATAATTTTCTTGTTTGAATTCTTAAATTAGAGTTTAATATGAAACCATAGCAATTTGATTCACTCAAAACGGATTTAAAATGAAGAAGTTATGGGTAAAACAAGATTGGATATTTTTGATCTTTTTAGCTACGGGAAATGTTTAACAAATCTATACAAATCATATCCTAGCTAACTTATATTGTATTATACATGTATTCTGATATATTATGTAATCTTGGGATACCATAGACACGTATGCAAATGTTTTGACATATCATATCGACCCATGTATATATATTATTTGGAACAACCATAGACACTCTATATGCAGTAATGTTGAAGTTAGCTATACAGGGTTGAGGTTGATTCCAAAAATATATATACTTTGAGTTGTGATTTAGCCTAAGATGTGTATACACTGGGTCGTGGATTGATTCAAGATAATATATATCGATTTATTTCTGTACATCTAACTGTGGACAACTAGTTGTAGGTTACTAACGAGGACAGCTGACTTAATACACTCAAATCTTTAAAACATAATAAAAATGGTTGTAATTATATTTTGATCATACTTTGATATATATGTACATATTTGTATAGGTTCGTGAATCGATCCGTGGCCAAGTCTTATTTCTGAGGAAGGAAATATCTGTGAAAGTGAGTTATAGTCCCACTTTTAAAATCTATTACTTTTGGGATGAGAATACATGCAGGTTTTATAAATGATTTACAAAATAGACACAAGTACGTGAAACTACATTCAATGGTTGAATTATCGAAATCGAATATGCCCCTTTTATTAAGTCTGGTGATGTTATGCGAGGTGTATATGAAATAGCTTATATTTTACTAGGAAAAACTATTAAATATGATACAATTTTACACAAGATATTTTTTTATTTATAGAATGGATACACCTAAACCTTGCTACAACACTTATAGGCAGTGTACCTAATTGTACAATAGTGTAGTTTTTAGTAAGTCTGGTTCGTTCCACAGGGAAATCTTTTAAACAAAGCTTAACGCTATATTAGTTTTATCTTATAAAAATACAAATATATATAAGTAATATTATTATTATAAAAAGGGGGTTTTTTACCGTTTAATGACCGGTTTGTCAATTTTTAAAACTTTAGTCGCAGTTAAAACCTAATGTAAAATATTAAATAAATAAAAGACTTAATTTAAAGCGTAAAGTAAATAACGATAATGAAATTGCGATAAATAAAAGTGCGATAAAATAAAATTACGATAATTAAAGAGTACGAAAATTAAAAGTGCAATTAAATACAATAACAATAAATAAAAGTGCAATAATTAGAAGTGCAATTAAATATGAAAATAAAGAAATTATGCTTATTTAAACTTCCGTAATCATGATGTTTGACGTGTTGATTTTAGTTTATTCCCATGGGTTAATTGTTCTTTGTCCTGGATTATTCAATATGTCCGGCTGGTTTTTGTCCATAACAGTCCATCAGTCATAAATATAAAGTGCGAGTGTCCTCGTCAAATTATCCTTATACCTGAAGTCAAATATTCCAACTAATTGGGGACTTAAACTGTAACAAGGTCTTAATACTTTGTTTAATAATTACACCAGGATATCGACTGCGTGTAATCCAAGGTTTTAATACTTTGTTAACAATTACGCCAAGTGTCCTTGTACATAATTTCACCCCTGTTTTAATAATTCTATAGACTATTAATCCATTCCCGTGTCCGGTTAAATGAACGATTATTCGTACATATAAATATCCCGCCCATCGTGTCCGATCGAGTGTATATGGTTATTTATAGGGACGTCCAATTGTAAATCTTTATATTAAAATTAACAAACTATCATTTAGTTAAACAAATATAAAGCCCATTAATAGCCCATAGTCTAATTTCCACAAGTGTCGTTCTCTTGTCCAAACCCCAATTATGGTACAAAGCCCAATTACCTAATTTTAATATTTTTAGCCAAACATCACGATTACTTCGGCATTAAATAAGCATAATAATAACTTAGTTACAAGACATTAATGAAAATAACATAAACATAACTTACAGTGGGTGTTATTAGCGTAGTGGTACACGGACAGAGTTTCGACTTACAAAACCTTAAAACATTCGACTAATCGATCCTTATTATTATCACTAACTTAAAATTAAAATTACAAATTGAGATTACGATTTGGAGTGATACTTGATACATAAAAAATGGGGAAAGAAAAATATATATAAATATAAAAGGTATATCAAAACCGTCGAATTGCATGGGCTTTTATAGAATTCTATGCTCCGTGAGTGCGGTTGATTTTACTCTTCAGAGCTCCGCGAGTGCGGAGCCTACAATTTCAGCTCACCAAACCAGGATCCTAAGCTGCCGACAGTTTTTATAATATAATATAATATATATATTAATTTTAAGAATTAATTATATATTATATTATATTCATGTGCATAGTTGACTTGTAATTTTTAGTCCGTTGCGTCGAGCGTTGAGAGTTGACTCTGGTCCCGGTTCCGGATTTTCGAACGTCCTTGCGTACAATTTAATATCTTGTATTTTGCGTTTCGAATCTTGTACTCTTGTAATTTTGAGACGTTTCTCATCAATAATTGGAACCTCTTTGATTGTACTTTGTACTTTTGAGCTTTTTGGTCGTTTGCATCTTTAATTCGTCGAATCTGTCTTTTGTCTTCACCTTTTATTATTTAAACGAATATCACTTGTAAATAGAACAATTGCAACTAAAAGCTTGTCTTTCTTGAGGGATAATGCGATGAAATATATGTTCGTTTTTAGCATTATCAAATATTCCCACACTTGAGCGTTGCTTGTCCTCAAGCAATATAGTCTTGAATAAAAACATACTAGAATCACTTCTTTATTCTTCACACTTTGTACATCAGTGATTTCATTACGGCGGTATGAACAATGATAGTAACGTTGTGGTTTATAGTCCCACATGACTATAAAAATTTAGATCCGTTAGGAAATTGGATCTTTATGAAAACATTTGATCTTTTGAAAATTAAATCTAGCTTTTACCCTAGATAAATTTTCCGGAATAACCCTTCACCGGTGTTTGCAAATTGTTTTTGTGGGTTTGGTGGGTTTCAGATTTGAAAATTTTAGCTCAACACTTGCGGTTTTGTGTTACCCACTTGCTAACCTTGTATTAGAAAGCAACACGTCCAGTATACTTGCTCCGTATATTACCTTTCGATAAACTACCGTTCGGTTGTAAAGTAAAGCGTTGAACAAGCAACTGTTATGGCAATGTCCCGTGACATGCTTTTAATTATGGTCTATAACGTGTCGGATGCAATTAGTATCCTTGGTAGGAGCAATAGTAAAGCTCACCCTTATAATTTTCCGGTCTGGCACAAGGTCCTGTCTTTGACCATACTATGCAACCACTGTTCTTACGGTTGACACCCGATTTGGTTCAGCTGACCTAATGAATTCCAGGTGAATTTCTAGGATTTTACGTTCAATGGTAATGAACGCATTAAAAATAGGTTTTCAGAAAACAAATCGGTTTGTAATTTTGATCAAAATATTTTCTCGTTCAAGCTCGAGTTTAGATATCATTGAATTCCATGAGTTTGTAATTCTCAATCTTTAAAGTCAATCTCTAGGATTGAGTAATATCAGGCTTAAAAGCTGATTTTTGATCTTTAAGGAGATTATCCTTTCTGGGGATCTGATTCATTAGTCTTATCCAGCTAATTTGCACGGCGTCCTCCCTATTTTACAAGACAGATCCTCTCATGGCTAGGATAAGTCTGACCACTTGGCGACCCTGTTTTATGCTAAGGTCCGTGGATTTCCTGCTGATTTTAGAGATGACTTTTCTAGGTTTTTCGTCAACCTACAGCTGGTCTGGACGACAACTTCATGACCTAAATCAAGAAGCGCGTTTCTTTTTCGGAAGACTTTACTTCCTTTTAACGATAGAATTGATTCATCGTGTAGATCCATCTTTCTTTCAAATATATTATAATAAATCGGGTAAAACTGTTTAGTTTAGTCCAAAGGAAAAGTATCTTCAATTATTTGTTACAGAAATATGTGACATATGTTTAAGATAACTTGGTAAATTTTTCCACACTTGGCTCTTATTTTCTTTTATTTGCCTTTTTATTGTCCTCTATTCCATTTTAAATGAATTCTAACATTTTGGTTTGTTTCTCAATTTATGTACTTTCCGAGGTAACAATAATTTCGGTGTTAACACCTAGTTTTATCGTTCATAAATATGTATAAACATGATTTTGAGTTCATTTAATTGAAAATTTTGAAAATTTTTACTAGAAATGGGTAGTCAGTATATAAGACTAGGGTTGTTCTTTGTTATCAGAGAGCACTAGATTCTAATACAACTACTACGTTACTAGTATTTTTAATGGTAACCAAGTGTTTAAGTTAAAAATTTTAAAAATCCGAAAGAATTTAACCCCTTCCCACACTTAAGATCTTGCAATGCCCTCATTTGCAAGAAATCAGTAACAAATTAAATTATTGAGGGTGATTAGCGTAGAAAAATGATTAAATTTTACCAAAGTTTCTAAACATATTGGCGTTTGTTTGCTGAATGATAAATGGTGCACATCATTTGTTCATTCTGTCTGTTGGTACATCACATTTGTTTTTCGTTTTGTCGTCAAAATTAATAGCTTTTGCTGAACTTAATGTTAGTCTTTGAAAATGCGCTGTTTTACCCTGTTTTGTACATGAGATAAACTACAAACACATATATACATATTTTTGAAGTTGGGTTTTCACACCACATTCAAAAATTATTAAAATCTAATAAAGTTAGAAAATTATAAAAGCTATTATAATAATAAAATAAGAAATAAGAAATAAGAAAATTAAGAATTAGTAACATTACAATAAAATAAACAAAATAGAAAATTACGGATGAGGAGGATGGTTCCAGTATGGGTCCCAAGCGTATCCATAGATGCTGTAAAATGTTTGGGCCGGGTCATATGTAGGATATGGTGGTCGGCTCTCTAAAGTCCAAGGAGCAAATTCGGGCATAACGGTAGGAATGTAGTTTCTACCTACGTGTGTACAATGACTTACGATTTGGCTTTGATGATACTGCCAATCTTGAAATGCTTTTTATCTAGCCATTTCATACTTGTGTCGAGACATAAAAATTTGCATTTCCATCATTGAATTACCCCCTCTCGGTTGACCTTGCTGTTGATCTCTCTCAACCTGTGGATGCCTGCCATCATAACGTGCTGCCGCGTTGTTTCATTTTTTAAGACCTTAGCACCATGATAAACACGCAAATCTATTCTATCGCGGGGTTCTGGTTCTGCCATTAATATTCCCCCCGACTTCTATCCACACCGAGATATTCAGCAATTAAAGTAATAAAAATACCACCTCCTATTATGCTACCACGCCTCATACCCCTAACCATAGTCAATAAATAATAACCCACACAAAAAGGTATACTTACAGCGCTTTGTGGGTCTCGAATACACATGTGGTAAAACAAATCCTGTTCATTTACCTTTTCCTTATTCTTACCTCGTTGTGTAATCAAATTGGCTAAAAACCTATGGATTACTCTTAATTCAGCTCTATCAATATCAAGATAAGAGTATAATCCCCCCTGGAATCGGCGATGGCTAGTCATCCTACTCCATACGTCATTCGTATCAAAATTCTCTTCCACCCTCCTACTATAAACTATTAACCTCTGACAATCATAAGATGCTAGCTCCTCGGGCGTATATATACGTAAAGCCCGAGCCATATCTAGTAAAGACATATGGTGCATCTCCCCTCCTAATAAAAATCTAAGAAAACTACGATCGGTTAAAGTATCTACCCGATCATTTATTTCAATAGTACATAATAACTCTATACACCATTCTTTATACACAGGTCTACGCATGTTGAATAAACGTACCAAATCACTAAAAGTAGAATTACCATACCTTTGAGTAAGTAATTCTCTGATTGGCTCGGCTAATTCCACTACCTCTAATGGTTCCCAATCTATAACTCTGGGTACCTCAACATTATTAGACACAAGGTTGTGCAGGTTCTTTTGATATTTTGGATAGTCTATCCAATATCTATCAAATCTCAAATTCGGATGTAAATCTGCCTCATGAATGTTTGAATATGAAACAATTGGGTGAGGCATATCTTGTCGGTATTGGTTATTAATTTCCTGTTGATCTGCATCTTCCGGAGGAGCATTGCGAGCCTGGGATGAAGATTCACCCCATTCAGTCTGCAAAATATATCAAACACAATTTTTGTGCATCCAAATATGCATTAGTTTTAGCAAAGTCATAAATCTAAACAATTACAATGATATGTTTAATCCACATTAAACTCTATACACATTTTCAAAATATTAACAATTCTACACTTTTACAAATATACATATATGAAAATTTATACAAAGTTCCTTCGCATTTATCTTTTAAAACATGTAAAAAACAATCATTATAACAATTAAATAAGTTCCTCATGGCATTCATATCAATTAAATCAAGTTCATGCAATTTTGGTTCAAAAAGTCCACTTTAATCTTCATAAATCATGTTTAGGATCAAAGTTTTGATCATTTAGCAACCTAAACATGTTACACTACTCAATTTAGCATAAACTAACAACAGAATTTGGCCATAACCTGTTTATATCAAAAAGCCTTAATTTTGCTCAAGAACACAAACCCTAAATTATTCAAAAATTGAAGTTCAAAGCTTCTAATCATGTTAAATAGCATCAATCTAGGTTATACAAGCATAATACACAAATAATTTAAGCATTATTACACTAGAAAGCATCAAAATCGAATTAGGTATGAAATTGTTCAAGAACACTAAAAATTCGGATTAAATGGTGTTTAGGTGTAGAAATTTACCGATTTCCTTGAGTAATTCCTTGATAATAGTCTCCTCATTGTAATTTTAGCAACAAATTTGACGATTATTGGTGAAAAATTTCAATTTTGAGAGGTTTTTGTGTGTGTTTTTCGTGGAAAATGGGTGTGGTGGTGAAGGGGACTGGTCTGTTCGACCAGATATGGTTCTGGTTTTTTTTTTTGACCTCCGCGAGTGCGGTGGTGGGGCCATTTAAACCTCCGTGAGTCGCGGTGGTTTTTTTTTATATATAAAACCTTATACTAATAAAACATAAATTAAATTTAAAATTTTGTTTTTCCTTTTATTTAGGACGAGGTTGTTTCGGAACGATGTCCTAGTCCGTCCCTCGACAAAATTTAAAATTTCGTCATTTCAAAACATTGTTTTAAAAGCAAAGATTTTTGGGTTTTTTTAATGTTTTTGGCATACTTTAGTTCAATAAGATTAAAAATAATGATAATAAAAGTTCTCGTCCCTCCCTCGGGTAAAGCAATTTCGGTTCAACGACCTAGTCTTCAACTCACGACGAATTTTTAGAAATCAATTTTTAACTTAGCGAAATAAAGTAAATTTTTGTTTTTAAATTCACACCAAACTTAAATTTAAAAATATATAACTTTAAAAATTCATATTAATAAAATTTAAAGATTCACACTAAACTTATATTATATTTTTATTTTTATACATACAAACTTAAAAATATTAATTTTTTCAAATATTTTACAAACTTAAATATATTGATTTTAAAAAGTTCACAATATTAATTTATTTTTTAAATATTAATTTTAAAAACATGGTAAAAATAAAATTAAAAATCTTTTTGGTCTTTTATCCCACTTTAATCAATCAAATATTATCAAAAATATACGCCCCTCTTTTCGGTAAAGTAATTTCGGTTTTATAACCTAGTTTAACTCATGACGAATTTTTGAAATATTTTGGGTTGATTGATTAAAGATATTTATACCTTAAGAATAAACGGTAAATTTCGCAGTGATGTAATAAATTTTTGTATGATATCAATAATTTCGGTTGCAAGAATTAATTTTATCGAATACCAATTTAATACTTTATAGCGAACAAATTAGCGTTTATTATCAAAAGGTTAAAAATAAAAATAAAAATAAAAACTGTACAAACTTACCTGTGAGATAGTATTCTTAGTGATATGCTCTAGCCCACTCATAAGATAGTCGGACTAATTGGTTTTCCATAGCTACATAGGCGTAACCTCGAGCATTCAACATTTTTTCTTCTAAACATATGAACGGTCCATCTCTGGATAAAGTAACAAATTCAGTATTTGAATAGGTTTGATTATTTGAACATTTACCTTCGTGTGACCATTTTCCGCATTTGTGACATCTTTCAAGGTGTCGTGCTCTTCTTTTCGCTGTGGATTTTGATTTTCCTTTACCAAACTGTAGCTTATTATTTTCGTTTCTGGATTCTTTTCTTACTCCGTCCAATTTACCTCTGATTAATGATACTATTTCACTTGGAAGTGTGTCATTATTACGTTTAGTGATCAAAGCGTGTAGCATTAGACCATGGTTTAATTCACAGGAAGTCTTCATCTCGTAAAACCTAAAAAAAAATAAAAATTCAGAATGGGGGGAGAAGACTAGTTCTCTAGGGTCTGCTAGGGAAAGACCATTCGGGTTCCATTTTCGAGAACTACACGGAAACAGAAAATCTAACTCTAACAGAAATACATATTATCCTTTAAAGACTTGATTCTCTCCACACTTAGTTAGCTGTGGTGTTGAAATTGTGATTAACTTCGTTGTCAACTTCCATCGGACTATCTATGTAATGTTTAACTCTGTGACCATTAACCTTAAATTCAATCCCATTTGAATTTATTAATTCTATTGTTCCGTATGGGAAAACTCTTTTGACTATAAATGGTCCAGACCATCTTGATTTCAATTTTCCAGGAAATAGCTTGAATCGTGAATTGAAAAGAAGAACTATGTCTCCTTCTTAAATTCTTTGGAACTTCTGATTCTTTTATCATGCCATTTCTTCGTTCTTTCCTTATAGATCAACGAATTTTCGTATGCTTCATGTCTTAATTATTCTAATTCGTTTAATTGACTTAACCGTAGATGTCCAGCTTCATGTAAATCAAGATTACATGTCTTCAAAGCCCAAAATGGTTTGTGTTCAATTTCTACTGGAAGATGACATGCTTTTCCGTAGACGAGTCTGAAAGGTTTGGTTCCAATTGGAGTTTTGTAGGCTGTTCTAAAAGCCCAGAGTGCATCCTCTAATTTAATGGACCATTCCTTCGAATTTGATCCTACGGTTTTCTCTAAAATACGTTTTAAAGCTCGGTTGGTATTTTCAACTTGTCCACTTGTCTGTGGATGATATGCGGTGGAGATTTTATGAGTTACTCCATATCTTTTAAAAACTTTCTCAAGTTGATTGTTACAAAAATGAGTACCCCGATCACTTATTAAAGCTTTCGGTGTTCCGAACCTTGCAAAAAGACGTTTTAAAAAGGTGACTACAACTCGTGCATCGTTAGTTGGGAGAGCTTGTGCTTCCGCCCATTTAGATACATAATCAATAGCAACGAGAATGTAGAGATTATTATGAGACTTTGGAAATGGACCCATAAAGTCAATACCCCAAATGTCAAATACTTCACATACTTGAATGACATTTTGTGGCATTTCATCACGTTGACTTATTTTTCCGGCCCTTTGACAAGCATCACAGGATTTGCAAAGAAGGTGTGCGTCTTTGAAAATTGTAGGCCAATAGAATCCAGCATTGTAAACTTTTCTTGCTGTAAGTTGAGGCCCATAATGCCCTCCTGTTGGTCCTGTGTGACAATGGTTTAAGATTTTACTAGCTTCATCTCCGAATACACATCGGCGTATTATTCCATCGGGACAACTTTTAAACAAATGTGGATCTTCCCAGAAATAGTGTTTTATATCACTAAAGAATTTCTTTCGTTTTTGGTACGATAATCCTTTTTCAAGGAATCCACATACTAAGTAGTTTGCATAGTCTGCAAACCATGAAATTTTATTATAATCTATCTTCAATAGATATTCATCAGGAAAGTTGTCTTGTATGGCCGATTCATTTAGAACTTCTAATTCAGGATTTTCAAGACGAGAAAGATGATCAGCGGCGAGATTTTCTGCTCCTCTTTTATCTCGGATTTCAATATCGAACTCTTGTAAGAGTAAGATCCAACGGATTAATCGTGGTTTGGCATCTTTTTTTGAAAATAGGTATCTAAGAGCAGAATGGTCAGTATAGACCACCGTTTTAGCTAGAACGAGATATGAACAAAATTTGTCAAAAGCAAAGACAATAGCAAGGAGTTCTTTTTCAGTAGTTGTATAATTCGTTTGTGCTCCTTGTAACGTCTTACTAGCATAATATATAGGTTGAAATCGTTTTTTAATCCTTTGTCGTAAAACGACTCCCATTGCAAAATCACTTGCATCGCACATTAGTTCAAACGGTAAATTCCAATTTGGAGTTATCATAATCGGCGCATTAGTGAGTTTCTCTTTAAAAATATTAAAAGATTTGATGCATTCATCTGAAAAGATGAATGGAGCATCCTTTTCTAGGAGTTTATTCATAGGAGTGGCAATTTTAGAAAAATCTTTTATGAAACGTCGGTAAAAACCGGCATGCCCTAGAAAACTCCTAACTCCTCTAACATTGGTGGGATGTGGAAGTTTAGCAATTACATCTACTTTAGCTCTATCCACTTTAATTCAATCTTTTGAAATTTTATGACCAAGAACGATGCCTTCTTTAACCATGAAATGGCATTTCTCCCAATTAAGAACTAGATTTGATTGTTCACATCTAATAAGCATTCGTTCAAGATTAACTAGACATGTTTCAAAAGTATCACCAAAGACTGAAAAGTCATCCATGAAAACTTCCATGCATTCTTCTATCATGTCGTGAAAAATTGCCATCATGCACCTTTGAAAGGTTGCAGGGGCGTTGCAAAGTCCAAATGGCATGCGTTTGTAAGCAAAAGTACCATAAGGGCACGTGAATGTGGTTTTTTCTTGGTCCTCGGGTGCTATTGGAATTTAAAAATATCCGGAAAAACTATCAAGAAAACAATAGTAACTATTTTCGGCTAATCTTTCCAACATTTGATCAATAAAAGGTAAGGGAAAGTGATCTTTTCTGGTGGTGTCATTTAATTTTCTATAATCAATACAAACACGCCATCCTGTTACAGTCCTAGTAGGAATAAGCTCATTTTTCTCATTTGTGATGACATTCATGCCACCCTTCTTAGGTACGCATTGAACTGGGCTTACCCATGGACTATCAGAAATTGGATAAATTAAACCTGCATCTAGCAGTTTAATAATTTCTTTCTTAACAACATCTTGCATATTAGGATTTAGTCTTCGTTGGCGTTGCACATACGTTTTATGACCTTCTTCCATAAGGATTTTATGTGTGCAATACGAAGGACTTATTCCTTTAATGTCATGAATCTTCCATGCAATAGCTGGTTTATGAGCTTTTAACACAGAAATGAGTTGAGATTTTTCATTTTCAGTAAGAGAAGACGATATTATTACAGGTAATTCAGATTCACCATGTAAATAAGCATATTCCAAATGGTTTGGAAATGGCTTTAACTCTAATGTCGGTGGTTCTTCTATCGATGATTTATATCAATATCTGTCTTCTTCTTTTAGCATTTGGAGTTCTTCTGTTGTTGGTTCATATCCATTAGCCATAAGTGTAGCTAACATTTCAGTTTCATCAATTGGTTCAGTTCCTTCTCCTAAAGAACATTCTCCTGTTCCTTGTAATTCTGGAAATTCTTCTAACAATTCTGCATGTGATTCTATAGTTTGAATATAATAACATGTATCATCTGCAAATTGCGGTTGTTGCATTGCTCTATTAACTGAAAAGGTAACACTATCGTCCTCTATACTTAGGGTCAGTTTCTTACCGAACACGCCTATCATTGCTTTAGCCGTGTTTAAGAATGGTCTTCCTAATATGAGAGGAACTTGAGAATCTTCTTCCATGTCCAGAACAACAAAATCTACTGGAAATACTAAAGTACCAACTTTAACTAGCATGTTTTCCATTATCCCTCTAGGATATTTTATTGATCGATCGGCTAGTTGTATGCTTATTCTTGTTGGTTTCAATTCTCCAAGGTCTAGTTTAGCGTATAGTGAATACGGCATTAAATTTATACTAGCACCTAAGTCTGCCAATGCTTCTATTGAACTAAGACTACCCAGAAAACATGGAATTGTGAAACTTCCTGGATCAGATAGTTTTTCTGGTATCTTATTCAACAGCACTGCTGAACAATTATCATTCATAGTAAGAGCCGAGAGTTCTTCCATTTTCTTTCTATTTGTGATTAGATCTTTCAGAAATTTAGCATATCTAGGCATTCCTGAAATCACATCAATGAAAGGAAGATTGACATTTATTTGTTTAAACATATCCAAGAATTTGGATTGCTCGGCTTCAAGTCTCTCTTTTCTCATTTTACTCGGGTAAGGAAGTGGTGGTTGGTATGGTTTAACATAAGGTTTAGTCTTAACTGTGTTATCTTCATTAACCTTTTCAACTACCGGTTCTTTTTCCTTATCTTGTTCAGGTTGTGGTTCTTGTTGAGTAGGAATAGCTTCATCAGAAATTACAGGTATTTCAGGTGGTTTAAGTGTAATACCACTTCTTGTGGTAATGGCTTTAGCTGTTTCATTCCGGGGGTTATCATTTGTATCACTAGGTAGACTTCCCGGTTTTCTTTCACCTATTAACCTTGCTAGGTTACTTACTTCTTGTTCTAAATTTTGAATAGAAGCTTGTTGATTTCTAAATGCTTGAGCATTTTGTTCATTGGTTTGTTTCTGAGATGTGAAAAATTGAGTTTGAGATTCAACTAGCTTCATCATCATATCTTCTAAATTCAGCTTTTTATCATCGGTTTGTGGTGATTTGTTTTGAAAATTAGGACTTTGCTGATTGTAAGTATTATTTGATACTTGTTGATTACTAGGACCTTGTTGGTTGTTGTATGGAACATTTCGGTTATAATTCTGGTTTTGATTATAAATTGGTCTTGGCGGTTGATAATTATTCTGATAATTATTTCCAGGCCTTTGGTTTATATATGAAACATTCTCTCTTTGTTCCATTGTTAGTTCAATACTGAGACAATCTTTTGTCAAATGTGGTCCTCCACACTGCTCACAACTAATTCGTATTGAGTGTATATCCTTAGTCATCTTTTCCATTCGTCTCTCGACAACATCTATCTTTGCAGAAATGGAATCTAAGTCATGGCTAGAATCGGCTCTAGCTGCTTTAGATGATCTAACGATATGTTTTTCTTGGTGCCACTCATGTGAGTGGGAAGCAGTGTTATCAATAATTTTATAAGCATCAGTTTCTGTTTTCTTCATAATGGAACCACCAGCTGCTATGTCTATGTCTTTCCTTGTAGTGATGTCGCATCCTTGGTAGAATATTTGTACTATTTGACAAGTGTCTAAACCATGTTGCGGACATCCTCTCAATAACTTTTCAAATCTTGTCCACGCCTCATATAGAGTTTCATTTGGCTTCTGTGTGAACGTAACAATTTCTCCTTGAAGTCTTACGGCTTTAGATGCCGGAAAGAATTGTTTAAGAAATTTTTCAACTAAAACGTCCCATGTATCAATCGCCCCTTCAGGTAATGATTCCAACCAATCTTTGGCTTCTCCCTTTAAAGTCCAGGGAAATAACATGAGATATATCTGTTCATCCTCCACTTCTCTTATTTTAAATAGTGTGCAGATCCTATTAAAGGTACGAAGATGTTCATTTGGATCTTCCTTCGGCGCACCACTAAATTGACATTGATTAGTTACCATGTGTAGAATTTGTCCTTTGATTTCATAATCTGGCGCATTTATGTCAGGTTGAGTAATTGCGTGACCTTGGCCAGTGCGTTTAGCTCTCATACGGTCTTCCATACTTAGAGGTTCCAGATTCTCCATGATTGAATTTGTTGAATCTGACTCACTATAGGATTCTGATTTAATGGTTCGTTCCTCGACAATCTCTGTTTGAATGATTGGTGGTTCCGGAGAAAAGATTAGTGGTTCAGGATCTATGAATCGTCCCTGAATATTCTTCGGATTCTCAATTGTGAGGTCGGGTTCAAAAAATGGATTATCGGAAATTTGAATTGGAGTACTTGGTCGACTAGATGACGATTCTAAAGAAAAATCAACGGCGAAAATATTTGCTAGATGTCTTGATCGAGTTACAGGTGGTGAACGTACAAAAGGTGGTGAACGTTTTGCTCGGTGCATTCACTGAATATCCTATTAGTTTTTAAAAAGAAAGAAAAATTATATAAGTTATCAAATTAATAGACTTTTCTGATTTTGCCCACGTTTCGAATAGCCAAAAGATGCAGCAGAGGGGCAGGATTCGTTTGGTCTCAATATAATTGAGTACTGTTTGGCTCCAATAATCCGGTCCACGTACAAATCCAACTATTACTACGAACTAGAAAATTTTAATGTCTATCAATTTAACCACTTAAAATAAATTTTCGTAATTTAAAGAAATTTTAGAGAAGAAGATAGAAAATTCTATGTCCTAAAACTAGAATGGCGAGAAATAAGAGAGAAAAAGAGCGCGTCGAAAAACGTCGAAAAATAAAAGATTGAAAAATAATAGGCGTTGAAAAATAAAAATAAGAAAGTAGCGCATCGAAACTTAAAAAGGAACTAAAAACTAAAAATTAAAAGTTGAGTCTAAAAATATTAAAGCTTAAAAGAAATACTATATCCCAAATGGCAATAACTTAAAAAGGTACTAAAACTTAAAAAGGTGTCACAAAATTCTAAAGCACCTAAATCTTAGTCTAAAGAAAAAGTACTTAAGGGATTTTACGGTAAATCTTAAAAATCTAGAAGTAAAAAATAACTATGGTAAAAACTATATCTTAAAACTAAATACGAGCGAAAAATACAAAAATTACGCTAAAACGAATAAAAAGATACAAAATATAAAAATAAACTTAAAGTTTATAAAATTATAATTTTTATAAAAATATTATTTTTATATTATTTATTTTTTAAAAGTATTAATTTTATAAATTAATAAAACTAATTAAACTAAATAAACAAATTAATTAAAACTAAAACAAATTAATTAAATATTTAAAACCTAATTAGGGTTAATAATAATTATTATTATTAATAAAACCCTAAACTGTAATTAATGCGTACTATGTTGACCTGTCAGAGGACCTCCGCGAGTGCGGTTAGTCCCAGTTCAAAAGCTTCGCGAGTCGCGGAGGGTTCAGGTTCAGATTTTTTTATTTATTTTTTTACTTTTTCTGTTTTTCTGTTTTATAAAATATAAAAAATATAAATATAACTTAAATAAAAATTTAATTTTAAAACTAAAATAAAAATACTTATTTACTTTATAAATATTATAAACTCTTAAAAATATAAATATATTACTTTTTTTTCTTTTTGTATTTTTATATTTTTATTATTTTTAAAACTTATATTTTTATAAAAAGAACTTAACAAAAACTTTTATAAAAACCCTTTTTTTTCTTATTTTTAGCGTTGCGCTTTCGGCGGTTAAGTTTCCCTGCAGCGGCGCCAAAAATACTTGATGTTATGCGAGGTGTATATGAAATAGCTTATATTTTACTAGGAAAAACTATTAAATATGATACAATTTTATACAAGATATTTATTTATTTATAGAATGGATATACCTAAACCTTGCTACAACACTTATAGGCAGTGTACCTAATCGTACAGTAGTGTAGTTTTTAGTAATTCCGGTTCGTTCCACAGGGAAATCTTTTAAACAAAGCTTAACGCTATATTAGTTTTATCTTATAAAAATACAAATATATATAAGTAATATTATTATTATAAAAAGGGGATTTTTTACCGTTTAATGACCGGTTTGTCGATTTTTAAAACTTTAGTCGCAGTTAAAACCTAATGTAAAATATTAAATAAATAAAAGACTTAATTTAAAGCGTAAAGTAAATAACGATAATGAAATTGCGATAAATAAAAGTGCGATAAAATAAAATTACGATAATTAAAGAGTACGAAAATTAAAAGTGCAATTAAATACAATAACAATAAATAAAAGTGCAATAATTAGAAGTGCAATTAAATATGAAAATAAAGAAATTATGCTTATTTAAACTTCCGTAATCATGATGTTTGACGTGTTGATTTTAGTTTATTCCCATGGGTTAATTGTTCTTTGTCCTGGATTATTCAATATGTCCGTCTGGTTTTTGTCCATAACAGTCCATCAGTCATAAATATAAAGTGCGAGTGTCCTCGTCAAATTATCCTTATACCTGAAGTCAAATATTCCAACTAATTGGGGACTTAAACTGTAACAAGGTCTTAATACTTTATTTAATAATTACACCAGGATATCGATTGCGTGTAATCCAAGGTTTTAATACTTTGTTAACAATTACGCCAAGTGTCCTTGTACATAATTTCACCCCTGTTTTAATAATTCTATAGACTATTAATCCATTCCCGTGTCCGGTTAAATGAACGATTATTCGTACATATAAATATCCCGCCCATCGTGTCCGATCGAGTGTATATGGTTATTTATAGGGACGTCCAATTGTAAATCTTTATATTAAAATTAACAAACTATCATTTAGTTAAACAAATATAAAGCCCATTAATAGCCCATAGTCTAATTTCTACAAGTGTCGTTCTTTAGTCCAAACCCCAATTATGGTACAAAGCCCAATTACCCAATTTTAATATTTTTAGTCAAACATCACGATTACTTCGACATTAAATAAGCATAATAATAACTTAGCTACGAGACATTAATGAAAATAACATAAACATAACTTACAGTGGGTGTTATTAGCGTAGTGGTACACGGACAGAGTTTCGACTTACAAAATCTTAAAACATTCGACTAATCGATCCTTATTATTATCACTAACTTAAAATTAAAATTACAAATTGAGATTACGATTTGGAGTGATACTTGATACATAAAAAATGGGGAAAGAAAAATATATATAAATATAAAAGGTATATCAAAACCGTCGAATTGCATGGGCTTTTATAGAATTCTATGCTCCGCGAGTGCGGTTGATTTTACTCTTCAGAGCTCCTCGAGTGCGGAGCCCACAATTTCAGCTCACCAAACAAGGATCCTAAGCTGCCGACGGTTTTTATAATATAATATAATATATATATTAATTTTAAGAATTAATTATATATTATATTATATTCATGTGCATAGTTGACTTGTAATTTTTAGTCCGTTGCGTCGAGCGTTGAGAGTTGACACTGGTCCCGGTTCCGGATTTTCGAACGTCCTTGCGTACAATTTAATATCTTGTATTTTGCGTTTCGAATCTTGTACTCTTGTAATTTTGAGACGTTTCTCATCAATAATTGGAACCTCTTTGATTGTACTTTGTACTTTTGAGATTTTTGGTCATTTGCGTCTTCAATTCGTTGAATCTGTCTTTTGTCTTCACCTTTTATTATTTAAACGAATATCACTTGTAAATAGAACAATTGCAACTAAAATCTTGTCTTTCTTGAGGGATAATGCGATGAAATATATGTTCGTTTTTAGCATTATCATCTGGTAATCTAAGAATTAGGGAACAGACACCCTAATTGACGCGAATCCTAAAGATAGATCTATTGGGCCTAACAAACCCCATCCAAAGTACCAGATGCTTTAGTACTTCGAAATTTATATCATATCCGAAGGGTGTCCCGGAATGATGGGGATATTCTTATATATGCATCTTGTTAATGTCGGTTACCAGGTGTTCACCATATGAATAATTTTTATCTCTATGTATGGGATGTGTATTGAAATATGAAATCTTGTTGTCTATTGTTACGATTTGATATATATAGGTTAAACCTATAACTCATCAACATTTTTGTTGACGTTTAAAGCATGTTTATTCTCAGGTGAATACTAAGAGCTTCCGCTGTTGCATACTAAAATAAGGACAAGATTTGAAGTCCATGTTTGTATGATATTGTGTAAAAACTACTTCAAGAAATATATGTCGATGTAATATATTTCTATCGTAAACCATTATGTAATGGTCGTGTGTAAACAGTATATTTTAGATTATCATTATTTGATAATCTACGTAATATTTTTAAAACCTTTATTGATAAAATAAAGGTTATGGTTGTTTTAAAAATGAATGCAGTCTTTGAAAAATGTCTCATATAGAGGTCAAAATCTCGCAACGAAATCAATTAATATGGAACGTTTATAATCAATATGAACGGGACATTTCAGTTGGTATCCGAGCGTTGGTCTTAGAGAACCAGAAAATTTGCATTAATGTATCTTATCGAGTTTGTTTGGATGCATTAGTGAGTCTGGACTTCGACCGTGTTTTCTTTAAAAATGATTGCTTAACATTTTTTGTTTGAAACTATATATTATTAACATGTAAATATTATGTGATATATTAATCTCTTAACATGTTTGATATTGTGTGATAGATGTCTACCTCTAGCACAAATCCCATTGACTCACCTAATAATAACGAAGAGTCGAATATATATTGGCAAGATTCACAAGTTCCCGAAGAACCGGAAGAAGAGGAAACGGAACCGGAAGAAGTGGAACCGGAAGAAGAGGAACCAGATGAAGAGGAACCGGAAGAAGAAGAGGTTCTGGAGGGGGGGAATAGTAGGAACCACAGAAAACCGGTCAAATAAAAGAAAATCCTCAACCAATGGACCAAAGTTAATAATGGTCAATGGTGTTTCCGCTAAGGAAACAAAATATTGGGAAAATTACCAATTTTCTGATGAATCGGATCCTGATGAGGATTCCGATGATGTTATAGAAATTACCCCGACCCAATTTAATGAGGCAAAAGAAAATAATACGGGAAAATGCATCAAAATAGAGAAATCTGATTCCGACCCCGATGAACTTTATATGTACCGTCAACACCCGTATTTTCAATATCGTGACAATAACCCGAGAACCTCTAAACCTCCAGGTTTTTCTAAACCAATGTGGAAAACGACGACTCGTATTAGAGGAACGTCATATATCCCTAGAAGATTAGGAAAAAGAACCAAGTCCGAAGAAGAAGAAACCAGTGATTCAGATTAGAGGGGTGTGAGTATGTTGTGTAATAAATGTATTGTAGTGTGCTTGTACTTTTATGTTCTATGTAAAAATTGTTTGTATTGTTTGTTATTACGAATCTAATCCTCGTCTATTTTACAGTATAAAAACAAAATGGACGTTAAGGGTAGACAATCGAATATTTTAGAAGACCTACCAGAGGATATGATTGAGGAAATCTTGTCTAGAGTCGGTCAGAATTCATCAGCACATTTAGTTATGGCGAAATTAACTTGTCAAACATTTGAAAGACTTTCCAGAAATGCCTTAGTTTATAAAAGGCTTTCCTTTGATAGGTGGGGTATATCACATTGGGGAGACTTTAAGTTACGCCGTGTTTTCTTTAAAGCAATAAATGCGGGGAACCCAAATGCAATTTTACGCTACGGGTTAAGAACCTATTTTGACTCAACATATCCCAACATAGGATTTCGTGAATTAGAAAGAGCTTCTAACATGCAACATAAAGAAGCATGTTATGCTTACGGGTTAGTGATGTTCGCTTCTTACCAAAGTGAGAAAAAGAACATCGGATTGCAGCTTTTAAATAAAACTTTCCCACAAGTGACGGATTCAGTAGTTGGGGTGAGAAACAAGGTTTTTAGATTATTACGAGGCTGTTGGACATTACGAAACCCTCGTCCTTTTGACGACATTACAACATGCTGCCTAGCCAATGGTCATAACGGTTATTTTCCACAAGACCAAGGATGGGAAGTCGTCTTAGTAAAACCAGAATGCATGACTTGTTTCTGGACTTATGAATTACGTGTCTTTATTTCCTTTGCTGAACAACTTGCGTATTAACTAGATTTATCTTCAAAACTGTCATGTATCATAGTGTACTATATTTCATGTTATATGTAATATAGCGAAGTTGTAAGTTTGAAGAATATTTGTGTGTAATATATTATTATAATCAGTTTTTCATATGGAATTGTAGTAGTTGAATTGTATATTAGCTACTAAGTATGAACTTAAAGGGTAGGTAGTACCCGAATTTAAACTTATAAAACGCTAATATGAAGAAAAAGCTTTTATAAATGAGTTCATATTATGCTACGAGATACTATTGACTACTCTTAATATTCTGTATGATTAACTTGTTTCATTTGACTATTTTGAAGGAAATGGCACCGACTACTCGACACACCTTGAATATGAGCGAAGAGGAATTTCGTGCCTTTCTTGCTTCAAACATAGCCGCAGTACAGGCTGCGTTACATACCAACAATAACTCTGAATCTAACAATACAGCTAACGGCGCAAGAAATCGTGTAGGATGCTCCTACAAGGAACTCACTGCCTGCAAACCTTCAGAATTTGATGAGACCGAAGGACCAATCAGATTGAAACGGTGGACCGAGAAAGTTGAATTAGTGTTTGCCATAAGTAAGTGTGCTGAAGGAGACAAAGTGAAATACGCTACGCATACCTTCACAGGTATTGCGTTAACATGGTGGAATACCTATCTAGAGCAAGTGGGGTAAGATGCTGCTTATGCGCTACTGTGGTCAGCATTCAAGCACTTGATGAACGAGAAGTACTGTCCCAGAACCAAGGTCAATAAGCTCAAGTCAGAACTTAGAGGGTTACGAACACAGGGATTCGATATTACTTCGTACGAAAGACGATTCACAGAATTGTGCCTATTGTGTCCGAGAGCGTTCGAAGATAAGGAAGAGAAGATCGACGCGTTTGTGAAAGGGTTACCGGAGAGAATCCAAGAAGATATAAGTTCACACGAGCCTGCCTCCATACAAAAGGCATGTAGAATGGCTCACAAACTAGTGAACCAGATTGAGGGAAGAATTAAAGAACAGGCGGCCGAAGAGGCCAACGTGAAGCTAGTCAAAAGAAAGTGGGAGGAAAACGGTGATAAGAGTCACCAAAACAACAACAACTATCCCAACAATCGCAACATCAATCGCAATTACAACAAACGGTACAACAACAACAACAACTACAACAATCATTCCAACAATAATAACAACCGCAACAACAATAACAATCAAAAGCAGCTATGTCAAAGGTGTGAAAAGTATCACTCGGGGTTCTGCACCAAATTTTGTAACAAGTGTAAAAGAAATGGTCATAGCGCAGCGAAGTGTGAGGTCTACGGACCAGGGGTTAATCGAACGTGTGATGACCCGGAAATTTCTGACCAAATTTAAACTTAATCTTTGTATGATTAACATTTCCGACACGATAAGCAAAGTCTGTAATATTGAGTCACGACAGTTTTGGAACTATATTCATATAATCAATTATTCTTTTACTGTTCTCTATGATTCACGAACAATATATATATAACTTAATGTGCATATATATATATATATATATATATATATATATATATATATATATATATATATATATATATATATATATATATGATTTCAAGTTATTTAGTAAACGATAGTAACATTCGTTTGTTAATTCGATTGATATTTAGATAAGTGAACTAAAATGTTTAAAATAAACAAGTAAAACACTAATTTGCTACAGTGTTTTTGAATTGCTACAGTACCCAAAGTGCTACAGTGTAAATACTACGAGACGATGATTTATAGAAGTAAATGACCAAAACACTCGAAAGTTTAAGATACACTTTGAGTGATATAATTTAGGGATAATTTAAGGCTATATTTTGACAAATGTACGAGTCTCGAAAGGTAAAGTGCCAGTTTTCTCAGTGTACGAAAGGACGTTCGAAAAACCGGAACCGGGACATAAGTCGAGTAATGACGTACGACTTATCGGAACAAAAATTTCAAGTCAACTATGCACGTGAATTTAATATAATATATAATTAATTATATAAATTATATATTATATATTAATATAAAAATATGTCGACAAACGTTGAGACAAAAGTTTTGTGAGCTGGAAAAGGACCCCATGCGATCGCATGGGAATCCTTCTACCCAGCCATGCAATCGCATGGCAGTGGGAACCAGGCCTGGTCTATAAAGCTCGCAATTTTGTTCGAATTTATTTACTTTTTCTTCTCAAATCTCTCTATCTCTCAAATATATATATATATATATATATATATATATATATATATATATATATATATATATATATATATATATATATATATATTATTAAGATTAATATTATTATTATTAATCTTATTATTTTTATTAGCAATATTATTAGTATTATACATAAAATACTACGACGAGGTTATGTCCAAACGATTTCAAAACGAGTTTACGAGCAAGCTAGAGTTAAGGAAATTATGGGTTATTGCCAAGAAGGTTATGGGTAATGTTCGGGGGTATATTTGTGAATCAAACCTAGTGTTTATCATCTCCATTACGTCTACGTACTTTTCTACAATATTGAATCTCAATATTGATACGTTGAGATCTACGGTTATTCGATACTCTGAGTTTCGATCACATTACGATGAACGACTTTATATGCTGATAAGGTGAGTTTCATTTGCTCCCTTTTTAATTGCTTTTGCAATCTATATTTTTGGGCTGAGAATACATGCACTTTATTTTAAACGCAATGGATACAAGTACATACTAAATTCTACACCGAGTTTGAACTAAAAATCCCTTAGCTTTGGTAACTAGTAACTGCCAGTTATAAGAACTGGTGGGCGCGAGTAGTAGTATATGGATCCATAGGGCTTGACATCCCCGTCTGTTCCAGGTATAGAAACCCTACCCTGAACTATAAAACAGACGTATGCTATTTGAGGTTAGTACACGTTAGTTTGCGTGTATTGTACATGTTGGTTGCATGTATGTTAAAACAGGGGTACTTATTAAAACATTAAAGTTTAGTTACCAGGGTGCTCAATTTTGTAGAATATTTTGATAAACGTTTCTGGATGAAACAACTGAAATCTTGTGATCCACCTTTATATACAGATTATACGAAACATTAAAACTATGAACTCACCAACCTTTGTGTTGATACTTGTTAGCATGTTTATTCTCAGGTTTCCTAGAAGTCTTCCGCTGTTTGCTTAGATGTTAGACAAGCTATGTGCATGGAGTCTTACATGACATATTTTTCAAGGAAACGTTGCATTCACCAAATCGTCACCATGTATCTTATTTTGACTGCATTGTCAACGGAAGTACTGTTGTAAACTATTATTTATGGTGATTGTCTATATGTAGAAATCATCATATGTCGAAAACCTTTGATTTAAATATTCATTTATGGTGTGCCTTTTCAAAATAATGCAATGTTTACAAAACGTATCATATAGAGGTCAAATACCTCGCAATGAAATCAATGAATGACGTGTTCGTCCATATGGATTTGGAGCGATCATTACAGAACGAAAGGAACAAATGGTGTCGGAACGAGTAATGGTGGAACAAGTAGTGTCGGAGCAAGTTATGCCAATGTAGTTTGTTATAAATGTGGAAAACCAGGGCACATTATTAGAAATTGCCCGAACCAGGAGAACACGAATAGACAAGGCCGCGGAAGAGTTTTCAATATTAATGCGGCAGAGGCACAGGAATACCCGGAGCTTGTTACGGGTACGTTTCTTATTGACAATAAATCTGCTTACGTTTTATTTGATTCGGGTGCGGATAGAAGCTATATGAGTAGAGATTTTTGTGCTAAATTAAGTTGTCCATTGACGCCGTTGGATAGTAAATTTTTACTCGAATTAGTAAACAGTAAATTAATTTCAACATATTATATATACCGGAATCGAGAAATTAAACTGGGTAGCGAAATATTTAAGATTGATTTGATACCAGTAGAGTTAGGGAGTTTTGATGTAATGGTTAGCATGGACTGGCTGAAGGAGATGAAAGCAGAGATCGTATGTTACAAAAATGCAATTCGCATTGTACGAGAAGAAGGAGAACCCTTAATGGTGTACGAAGAAAAGGGCAACACGAAGCTACATCTTATTAGTAATTTGAAGGCACAAAAACTAATAGGAAAAGGTTGCTATGCTGTTCTAGCACACGCCGAGAAAGTACAAACTGAAGAAAAGAGCATCAATGATGTTCCCGTCGTAAAAGAATTTCCCGATGTATTTTCGAAAGAATTACCGGGACTACCTCCACATTGATCTGTTGAATTTTAAATATATCTTATACCAGGAGCTGCACCAATAGCTCGTGCTCCTTACAGACTCGCACCCAGCGAGATGAAAGAACTGCAAAACCAACTGCAAGAACTATTAGAACGTGGTTTCATTCGACCAAGCACATCACCATGGGGAGCTCCTGTTTTGTTTGTCAAGAAGAAGGATGGTACATTTAGGTTGTATATTGACTACATAGAGTTGAATAAACTTACCATCAAAAACCGTTATCCACTGCCAAGAATTGACGACTTATTTGATCAACTACAAGGCTCGTCGGTTTATTCGAAAATCGATTTATGTTCTGGATATCATCAAATGCGAGTAAAGAAGGATGATATTCCAAAAAATGCTTTTAGGACGCGTTATGGTCATTACGAGTTTTTGGTTATGCCGTTTGGATTGACTAACTGTAACACCCCGTTTTTCTCCGTACATGATATATAGGTGTATTGTGTGGGTATGACTAGAGTTTGAAGGATTTGAGACGTGTTCGGGTGTTTAAGTCTTGTACGCAGGAGAAGGGTTCATGTCGAGCTTTGGGTCGCGGCGCGACAAACGAGGCCGCGGCGCGGCATTCTACTGAAACAAAGATCAGAAGTTAGGTTTAAAATGATCCCAGACTTAGTAAAATGTGGCGGCGCAACATTTAAGGCCACGGCGCGGCATACTGCACGAACTGGCACCAGATTCTTGTAATTTTAAATGAAGTTCAAGGGCATTTTGGTCTTTTCACGTTTGAGCCAGATTTGAGACTTTAACCTCATCCACTCATTTCATTTCTTATTTTCTTTTTCCTTTTCTTTCCTATTTTCCTCTCAAAACTTAAAATCCTCAAGTGATTCAAGTGGGATTTTGAAAAGGAAGAAGTGGGCTTTGATCTTTGGCGTAGTTGACAAGTTTGTTCTCCTCGTTCTTAGCTACAAGGTGATACTAGTGGTAAGCTCTAACTCCAAATTTCATTTTCGTGTTCATCATTCAAATTTGGGGCTTTTGATTGTATGATTCGTAGATGGAGCCCATTTAGTTGTTAATTGGAGATTAACACCAAGATTCGGGTTTGTAAGTGTTAAAGGCGGGTTTTGGGTTGGTTAATGATTTAACCACGTTTAAGACTTGAGAATGGTGTATAATCACTAGTGTTAGTGATTATTAATGTTTTGGAGACTTTTAGGGTTCTTGTGGTTGACTAATTTTGACTAGAGTCGAAATTAGGGTTTGTTGAGGATTATAACCCGAATGTCGATTCGATGAGGTTTGTAAACTTAAAATGGATTAAGTTGAAGTATAAAAATCGAGTTAAATACGTTTGGGTGTCAAAACTTGTAAATGATGAGATTTTGACCTTATGGGTCAAAATTAGGGTTTATGGGCGATTTTGAGAATGATAAGTGTTTAACACTTGTGTTCGGGATTAATTGGCATATTAGGACCATTATCACTTGTGTTAGTGATTATTGGTTAGTTTGGGCGCGGTTTGGTGCTTGGAAGTGCATTTGGGTCAAAATTGCACTAGTTGTCAATTTGGGTTGATTTGTATATCCACCCTAATTGTGTTACTTGTTATGTGATAAATGGAATAGGTACATTCCATTGGCGATTGCGGATTATTCGGTGGCATTCTTCAAGGCGACAAGGTGAGTGTTAATATCCTATGTGCATATGTATGTGTAGGATGGGTGCGGGTCGGGTGAAGTGGTTCTCGGTTATAGAGCTCACTTCACATATAGGTGGATTGATGGACTTGTGTATAGGTCCAATTGGCATGGTTGTGCGTTTTGGTTAACCACCTTTGACGAGGTGTACACCTTGTATGTACGTTATCACATGTGCGTGTGATGTGGATTATATAACTCCAATGGTGAAGGGTTAATATTGTGAGTGGAATAATTATACGTATGTGTATATGGCGTATTTATTTGTGAATGTTATGGTATGAACCATCGAGCCGGTAGTGCCATAATGTGTGTGTGTGTGATAGGATGTGATATATATATATATATATATATATATATATATATATATATATATATATATATATATATATATATATATATATATATATATATATATATATATCACATCCTATCACACACACACATTATGGCACGTTCCGGTAGCACTATAAAATAATTGATGTGAACCACGTGCCGGTAGCATCGAGTGTGAACCACGTGCCGGTAGCACTATAAAATAATTGATGTGAACCACGTGCCGGTAGCATCGAGTGTGCACCACGTGCCGGTAGCACTATAAAATAATTGATGTGAACCACGTGCCTGAACCACGAGCCGGTAGCATTATAAAAGAGTATGACTCAAATGTGTATGGTGTGAACCACGAGCCGGTAGCACCATAGCGTTATGGTTAACCTTGGGTGTTTTACGCGTTGTTATATATATATATATATATATATATATATATATATATATATATATATATATATATATATATATATATATATATTGTATACGTATAATTTTGTATTGACGTGATGTAGCTAATCTTCTGGTTGTAGCTTGTTGGCATTGTTCACACGTTGTTTGCGAACTTACTATATTGTTGGTGTTGTTAGCTTGTGCTTAGTGAACGTACGGTATGCTAGGTTTAGCTTGCCTTATACTTTGATGCTTCGGTATGCGCTATTTGATTATTATTGTGGCGTGTCCATTTTATGCATATATATGTATGTAGTATATTTTCACTCACTAAGCGTTAGCTTACCCTCTCGTTGTTGATATTTTTATAGGTTCGCATGCTTGGCGGCTCGGGTAAGCTTGGGGATTAGAGATCTTGGCTAGGTTGCTTTAGAAGATCTTGCTTTTGGACTCGATTAGGATTTGGGTAGCGTAGTCCCAAATCACCATGCTTGGTTTTGTGAAAATGTAACTAGTCGGGTCATAATGATTACAACCGGATTACAATTTAATTAATGAACCATTGTATTAGGGAGTTTAAATTATTGATGTATGTTTTAAGTTCGTTGAACTTACTTTGGTAACAAATATGTTTTGGAATTAGTGTAATAGGACCTAAAGTATTATTTAACGCGTATTAAAAGGAAAATTTTTTATGGGCCGGTTTTAATACGGGTTGGGTCGTTACAAGTGGTATCAGAGCCATGGTCTAAGGGATTTAGGTGACTTGAGATAGGTGCCTAGACTTAGACTTTTGTGTGTGCTTAATTTGTTGCGGGACTTGTAGGATTACGGGTCGGAATGGGTTATAGTTAGCGCCTTGTTTGTAGGAGGACTAACGTTTATATTAATATGTGATTGCATTGTGTTTTGTTTATGTTTATGTTTGCGTTTGCATATATCATCGAGCGAGGTGGTCGTTGTACTAACGAGCCGATACGGCGTGTATGCTTAATAAGGACTTGCAAACCTTATTACGGGTGCAAACCGTGTCTAACAAGTGATGTATGACGAGTGTTTAGCAAGATGGACCGGTGTGGCGTGTGTAGTTTATTACGTTCGTGATCTAATCGCTTTGAATTCCTTATAATGGTGACGGGAAGTGGGATCGAGACGAACGATTTGGAGTTTAACGCTAGAGTTGCTGCCGCCGTTGCGGAGCAAATGAGTGCGTTTCAAGAAGAAATGGATAGGAAGTATTCCGAATTTCGGGGT
Source organism: Rutidosis leptorrhynchoides (assembly GCF_046630445.1). Taxonomy (NCBI): domain Eukaryota; kingdom Viridiplantae; phylum Streptophyta; class Magnoliopsida; order Asterales; family Asteraceae; genus Rutidosis; species Rutidosis leptorrhynchoides. Next base: position 301,429,438 of record NC_092340.1, read on the forward strand.
AGTAGTGAAATGGAGCGTTGTCTTAAAAGCTTCATGAGGACTAAACCCCCGGTGTATGACGGGAAACCGGATCCTTTGATAAGCACAACTTGGATCTCAGATGTCGAAGGGTGTTTTCGTACCATTGAATGCCCTCCTGAGAAGAGGACAAGACTTGCTACTAGTTTGTTGAGGGGTAAGGCGAAGGATTGGTTGGATGGTAAGATTGATCTTGTCGGTGGTGAACTGTTTATGGCTTTATCGTGGGACGAGTTTAAGAAGGAATTCTTCGAGGAGTTCCGGACTTCAGCCGATTTATCAGAAATGCATAATGAGTTGCGAAATTTGCAACAGGGTTCTATGGACTTGAATACTCTCAAGACGACCTTTATGGCGAAGGCTCGTTTTTGCCCGGAGTATTTGGGGAATGATAATTTGTTGATGCAAGATTTCTATCGAACCTTGAATGATGACTTGAAGAATAAGATTAGCCAGGGTCACGCGAAATCGTTTGCGGAATTATTCGCCGTGGCTAGAGGTTTCGAGTCGTATACGCGATCAAAGATTGGTGAACCTTCAAGTGAGAGAAGGGTTGTTTCGTATGGTGCTCCGAGTAAGAGTACTAAGGGTCCGAGTGTGAGCACGGGTGGTACGCGGACGGGTATATCGGATTCTAGTGCATCTAGATGTTACAATTATGGCATGAGGGGTCACAAGTCTTGGGAATGTTTGGTACCAAAGGGTGATGGTATGGTGTGTTTCAATTGTCAAGAGGAAGGACATCGTAAGTCGAAATGTCCCAAGTTGGCGGGGACGGGTGCGGTAAGGAGACGTTAAGGTACGTTTCATTTTAATAAATATATCCTTTGATTATTTATTATGTGCCGTTGAATTTGAGTTTATTAGATGCATTGTGTTGTGCATGTTATTGATATGGGTGACGTTCCTAATGGAAGTACCCTATGGTGACGTTTTGAGTTTATTAGATGCATTGTGTTGTGCATGTTATTGATATGGGTGACGTTCCTAATGGAAGTACCCTATGGTGACGTTTGGTTGTTGGGCGAAGTGCAACCAAGCATTCCTTAGTATTTGAGAAATGTTTCTACCAAGCCATGGAAATGGGTTTTGGTGTTCAGTTGTTAAGCGAATGTTCGCTTTCGTGTGGAGGTCGATGAACCGTGAGGTTCGTCGGGTGGATTGGAACCCAAAAAAGATCGAGTGTTTGATCTCGATGTATGTTGGTAAAGGAGTCTACGTGACGCGACATTAGGTGCCTCTTTTATACCTACTAGCGTGGTGTTCAACTCCGATTGTGTTGTGGTTACATTGTACTTAGGGTACCGGAGTGAAACCCTTAGGTACATGAGTGACTTGGTGGAAATTGACAAACTAGAGCAATTGGATGATTGCGAGGGTGTGGTTTGTGTAATCGTGGTACACTTTTTGTTCGAAGTGTTTAAGGATTGATTGAAATCCTTCGTGTGCTCAAGGCTGGAGCAAGATATGGTGATGGGTCGTGTGAGCCCAATCGTTTGTAAAGTCTACCTTTGGTAGCATTGTACGGTTGTACGAGTTGTGAATATGGGACGTAGATCCAAGTGGGGGAGTTACACTCCCGCACGAGGAAGTTTTAGTGTGAGATTTCGGATGATGCTTTTGGTAGATCCGGAAAATGTTGTCGAGACCTGGTTTTGGTTGATTTGTGGTAGATTACAATTTTGGATAAATTGTACTTATGGTTTGGATTTGAATTATCACCAAGGTGGTAATGTGGTAAATCTCGTTGACAGGTAATGGACGTGTTTGGTGAGCAAGGTGAAATCCTTCGGTTAAGGGAGGTGTGTGTCGGATTCTCTTCTAGAGAATTATTGTTTTGTGCCTATGTTTGATATAGGTGGTTCTTGCTTGAGTGTGTGAATGGTTAGTGGTATCCGTTAGGATTCACTATGGCGTAGCAGAGCGCGATGTTACGCTACTCGTCATTCAAGGCCAAAAGGGCGTTGATTGATGAAGCATGACTTTCGGAGTCCGCTGACTTCATCACGGTATTGGTGATTGATGAAGCATGACCTTTAGGGTCCGCTGACTTCATCATGAGCGAGGTGTTATATCGGTGAAGCATGACCGTTGACGGGGTCCGCTGACTTCATCCGGTGTTGAGATTGGTGAAGCATGATCTTCGAGTCCGCTGACTTCATCATGGTAGTGGACCGCGTGTGGTTTCGGTCATTGTATTGAGGAGTGAGTCTCGTGTAGTTCGGGTTCACTAAGGCGCGTGTGTTTTCGGCCAGCCTTCGGGTTGTGTGATCTGTCGGTTGTTTTATACACCGATGATGGGATCGTAAGGACCATGTTGTGGGAACTATCGGTCGTTTTATACGCCGATGGTGGGGTCGTGAGGACCATGTTGTATGATTAGTGATGCGATAGCCGTGCTTCGCTCACATGATGTTACGGGTGTGACAACAGTCGATTTTGTACGCCTTGGGATTAACGTTACCATAGTCGTTTTGGGCGTTATCGGTCTTAACCGTTTGTTATGATGTTACGGTAGTTGCATATTGGTTGTATTGCGCACTACAAGGGATGTTTAGTGATGAGTATTATCCGTAAGGATTCGCTTAAATTCGGTCTTCTTCGGTTTGATGGTTGACCTTGTCTTGGTTTGTGGTTGTTACTAGCGATGTACTTGGTATGGTACGCTAGGAGTTGAAACCTTGGTACGAAATTTGTTGAGTTTTTCCCGATGTGAGGGATTGAGTTAGTGCTAGTGCTCGGAATTGTGGACTTTGATAAATCGCGGGTGACGATTTAGTTGTTAAGGGTAACTCTTTGAGAAGAATTGTCTAAGGGATCGTTGTAGATTTCGGTTGTTGGGTGTATTGTACGTCTCAGAATGCGAGCAGGTGTGTAATTTGTCATTTGGTTAACCTTCGGGTTAGTGAAATTGTGGTAGAAGTTGGTTCGGAATACATGTTCGGGAACCATTGAGTGTGGGTCCGTTGAGTTCGTGACAAGGATCACGAGGACGTGATCGAAATTAAGTGGGGGAGAGTTGTAACACCCCGTTTTTCTCCGTACATGATATATAGGTGTATTGTGTGGGTACGACTAGAGTTTGAAGGATTTGAGACGTGTTCGGGTGTTTAAGTCTTGTACGCAGGAGAAGGGCTCAGGTCGAGCTTTGGGTCGCGGCGCGACAAACGAGGCCGCGGCGCGGCATTCTACTGAAACAAAGATCAGAAGTTAGGTTTAAAATGATCCCAGACTTAGTCAAATGTCGCGTCGTGACATTTAAGGCCGCGGCGCGGCATACTGCACGAACTGGCACTAGATTCTTGTAATTTTAAATGAAGTTCAAGGGCATTTTGGTCTTCTCACGTTTGAGCCAGATTTGAGACTTTAACCTCATCCACTCATTTCATTTCTTATTTTCTTTTTCCTTTTCTTTCCTATTTTCCTCTCAAAACTTAAAATCCTCAAGTGATTCAAGTGGGATTTTGAAAAGGAAGCAGTGGGCTTTGATCTTTGGCGTAGTTGACAAGTTTGTTCTCCTCGTTCTTAGCTACACGGTGATACTAGTGGTAAGCTCTAACTCCGAATTTCATTTTCGTGTTCATCATTCAAATTTGGGGCTTTTGATTGTATGATTCGTAGATGGAGCCAATTTAGTTGTTAATTGGAGATTAACACCAAGATTTGGGTTTGTAAGTGTTAAAGGCGGGTTTTGGGTTGGTTAATGATTTAACCACATTTAAGACTTGAGAATGGTGTATAATCACTAGTGTTAGTGATTATTAATGTTTTGGAGACTTTTAGGGTTCTTGTGGTTGACTAATTTTAACTAGAGTCGAAATTAGGGTTTGTTGAGTATTATAACCCGAATGTCGATTCGATGAGGTTTGTAAACTTAAAATGGATTAAGTTGAAGTATCAAAACTGAGTTAAATACGTTTTGGTGTCAAAACTTGTAAATGATGAGATTTTGACCTTATGGGTCAAAATTAGGGTTTATGGACGATTTTGAGAATGATAAGTGTTTAACACTTGTGTTCGGGTTTAATTGGCATATTAGGACCATTATCACTTGTGTTAGTGATTATTGGTTAGTTTGGGCGCGGTTTGGTGCTTGGAAGTGCATTTGGGTCGAAATTACACTAGTTGTCAATTTGGGTTGATTTGTATATCCACCCTAATTGTGTTACTTGTTATGTGATAAATGGAATAGGTACATTTCATCGGCGATTGCGGATTATTCGGTGGCATTCTTCAAGGCGACAAGGTGAGTGTTAATATCCTATGTGCATATGTATGTGTAGGAAGGGTGCGGGTCGGGTGAAGTGGTTCTCGATTATAGAGCTCACTTCACATATAGGTGGATTGATGGACTTGTGTATAGGTCCAATTGGCACGGTTGTGCGTTTTGGTTAACCACCTTTGACGAGGTGTACACCTTGTATGTACGTTATCACATGTGCGTGTGATGTGGATTATATAACTCCAATGGCGAAGGGTTAATATTGTGAGTGGAATAATTATACGTATGTGTATATGGCGTATTTATTTGTGAATGTTATGGTATGAACCATCGAGCCGGTAGTGCCATAATGTGTGTGTGTGTGATAGGATGTGAACCACGTGCCGGTAGCATCGAGTGTGAACCACGTGCCGGTAGCACTATAAAATAATTGATGTGAACCACGTGCCGGTAGCATCGAGTGTGAACCACGTGCCGGTAGCACTATAAAATAATTGATGTGAACCACGTGTCGGTAGCATCGAGTGTGAACCACGTGCCGGTAGCACTATAAAATAATTGATGTGAACCACGTGCCGGTAGCATCGAGTGTGAACCACGAGCCGGTAGCACAATAAAAGAGTATGACTCAAATGCGTATGGTGTGAACCACGAGCCGGTAGCACCATAGCATTATGGTTAACCTTGGGTGTTTTACGCGTTGTTATATATATATATATATATATATATATATATATTGTATACGTATAATGTTGTATTGACGTGATGTAGCTAATCTTCTGGTTGTAGCTTGTTGGCATTGTTCACACGTTGTTTGCGAACTTACTATATTGTTGGTGTTGTTAGCTTGTGCTTAGTGAATGTACGGTATGCTAGGTTTAGCTTGCCTTATACTTTGATGCTTCGGTATGCGCTATTTGATTATTATTGTGGCGTGTCCATTTTATGCATATATATGTATGTAGTATATTTTCACTCACTAAGCGTTAGCTTACCCCCTCGTTGTTGATATTTTTATAGGTTCGCATGCTTGGCGGCTCGGGTAAGCTTGGGGATTAGAGATCTTGGCTAGGTTGCTTTAGAAGATCTTGCTTTTGGACTCGATTAGGATTTGGGTAGCGTAGTCCCAAATCACCATGCTCGGTTTTGTGAAAACGTAACTAGTCGGGTCATAATGATTACAACCGGATTACGATTTAATTAATGAACCATTGTATTAGGGAGTTTAAATTATTGATGTATGTTTTAAGTTCGTTGAACTTACTTTGGTAACAAATATGTTTTGGAATTAGTGTAATGGGACCTAAAGTATTATTTAACGCGTATTAAAAGAAAAATTTTTTATGGGCCGGTTTTAATACTGGTTGGGTCGTTACACTAACGCACCAGCTGTGTTCATGGACCTTATGAACCGAGTGTGTGGGCCATATCTTGACAAGTTTGTCATTGTTTTCATCGATGACATACTTATTTACTCAAAGAATGATCAAGAGCACGAAAAACATTTGAGAAAAGTGCTAGAAGTATTGAGGAAAGAAAAACTGTACGCTAAGTTTTCAATGTGTGCATTTTGGTTGGAAGAAGTTCAATTCCTCGATCACATAGTGAACAAAGAAGGTATCCAGGTGGATCCGGCATAGATTGAAACCGTTGAAAAATGGGAAACCCCAAAAACTCTGAAGCATATACGTCAATTTTTAGGATTGGCTGGTTACTACAGAAGATTCATCCAAGATTTCTCCAAAATAGCAAAACCCTTGACTGCATTAACGCATAAAGGGAAGAAATTTGAATGGAAGGATGAACAAGAGAAGGCGTTTCAGTTATTAAATAAAAAGCTAACTACGGCACCTATATTGTCATTGCCTGAAGGAAATGATGATTTTGTGATTTATTGTGGCGCATCAAAGCAAGGTCTCGGTTGTGTATTAATGCAACGAACGAAGGTGATTGCTTATGCGTCTAGACAATTGAAGATTCACGAGCAAAATTATACAACTCACGATTTGGAATTGGGTGCTGTTGTTTTTGCATTAAAGACTTGGAGGCATTATTTATATGGAGTCAAAAGTATTATATATACCGACCACAAAAGTCTCTAACATATATTTAATCAAAAGCAACTGAATATGAGACAACGCAGGTGGATTGAACTGTTGAATGATTATGATTTTGAGATTCGATACCACCCTGGGAAGGCGAATGTGGTAGCCGACGCTTTGAGTAGAAAGGACAGAGAACCTATACGGGTAAAAGCTATGAATATAATTATTCATACTAACCTTACTACTCAAATAAAGGAGGCGCAACAGGGGGTTGTAAAAGAAGAAAAGTTGAAGAATGAGATACCCAAAGGATCAGATAAACATCTTAATATTCGGGAAGACGAAACCCGATATAGGGCTGATAGAATTTGGGTACCAAGGTTTGGAGATGTGAGAGAAATGGTACTTAAAGAAGCACATAAAACCAGATATTCAATACATCCCGGAGCGGGGAAGATGTATAAAGATCTCAAGAAACACTTTTGGTGGCCGGGTATGAAAGCCGATATTGCTAAATATGTAGGAGAATGTTTGACGTGTTCTAAGGTTAAAGCTGAACATCAGAAACCATCAGGTCTACTACAACAACCTGAAATCCTGGAATGGAAATGGGAAAACATTACCATGGATTTCATTACTAAATTGCCAAGGACTGCAAGTGGTTATGATACTATTTGGGTAATAGTTAATCGTCTCACCAAGTCAGCACACTTCCTGCCAATGAGAGAAGATGACAAAATGGAGAAGTTGGCACGATTGTATTTGAAGGAGGTTGTCTCCAGACATGGAATACCCGTCTCTATTATCTCTTATAGGGATGGTAGATTTGTTTCAAGGTTCTGGCAGACGTTGCAACAAGCATTGAGGACTCGTCTAGACATGAGTACTACCTATCATCCACAAACTGGTGGGCAGAGTGAAAGGATGATACAAACGCTTGAAGACATGCTACGAGCATGTGTTATTGATTTCAGAAACAGTTGGGATCGACACTTACCGTTAGCAGAATTTTCCTACAACAACAGTTATCATTCTAGTATTGAGATGGCGTCGTTTGAGGCACTTTATGGTAGAAAGTGCAGGTCTCCTATTTTTTGGAATGAAGTGGGGGATAGACAGATTACGGGTCCGGAGATAATACAAGAAACTACCGAGAAAATCATCCAAATTCAACAACGATTGAAAACCGCCCAGAGTCGACAAAAGAGCTACGCGGATAGTAAAAGAAAAGATATAGAGTTTGAAATTGTAGAAATGGTCATGCTTAAGGTTTCACCTTGGAAAGGCGTTGTTCGATTTGGTAAACGGGGGAAACTAAATCCAAGGTACATTGGACCATTCAAGATTATAGATCGTGTCGGACCAATAGCTTACCAACTGGAGCTACCTCAACAACTCGCGGCTGTACATAACACTTTTTACGTCTCGAATTTGAAGAAATGTTTTGCTAAAGAAGATCTCACTATTTCGTTGGACGAAATCCAAATCAATGAAAAACTTCAATTCATTGAAGAACCCGTCGAAATAATGGATCGTGAGGTTAAGAGACTTAAGCAAAATAAGATACCGATTGTTAAGGTTTGATGGAATGCTCGTAGAGGACCCGAGTTCACCTGGGAGCGTGAAGATCAGATGAAGAAGAAATACCCGCATCTATTTCCAGAAGATTCGTCAACACCTTCAACAGCTTAAAATTTCGGGACGAAATTTATTTAACGGGTAGGTACTGTAGTGACCCGAACTTTTCCATGTTTATATATATTAATTGAGATTGATATTTACATGACTAAATGTTTCCAACTTGTTAAGCAATCAAACTTGTTAAGACTTGATTAAATGAAATAAGTTTCATATAGACAATTGATCACCCAAGTTGACCGGCGATTCACGAACGTTACAAAATTGTAAAAACTACATGTTGTGGTATATATAGACATATATATATATGGTTGACATGAGATTATGATGAGTAAGTATCTCACTAAGTATATTAACAATGTGTGATATACATAAGAAATGAGATTACTAAGTTAAGAAACTCGAAATGATATAAATAACGATTATCGTTATGATAACGTCTACTAAATATATATGTATCATATTAAGATATTGATACACTATATTTAACATGATAAAATTATATTAAAATATATCATTAAGTGTGTTAACAATGAACTACATATGTAAAAACAAGACTACTAACTCAAGAATTACGAAACGAGACTTATATGTAACGATTATCGTTGTAACGATATTTTAATGTATATATCATATTAAGAGATATTCATACATCATAATATCATGATAATTTAATAATTTAACATCTCATTTGATATAATAAACATTGGGTTAACAACATTAATTGAGATCGTTAACTTAAAGGTTTCAAAACAACACTTACATGCAACGACTAACGAAGACTTAACGACTCCATTAGAATGTATATACATGTTGTGTTTTGATATGCATTCTTACAATTTTTAAAGACTTCAAGACACATATCAAAGTACTTCTACTTAACAAAAGTGCTTACAATTACATCCTCGTTCAGTTTCATCAACAATTCTACTCGTATGCACCCGTATTCGTACTCGTACAATACACAGCTTTTAGATGTATGTACTATTGGTATATACACTCCAATGATCAGCTCTTAGCAGCCCATGTGAGTCACCTAACACATGTGGGAACCATCATTTGGCAACTAGTAAGAAATATCTCATAAAATTACAAAAATATTAGTAATCATTCATGACTTATTTACATGAAAACAAAATTACATATCCTTTATATCTAATCCATATACCAACGACCAAAAACACCTACAAACACTTTCATTCTTCAATTTTCTTCATCTAATTAATCTCTCTCAAGTTCCATCTTCAAGTTCTAAGTGTTCTTCATAAATTCCATAAGTATAGTTTCATAAAAATCAAGAATACTTCCAAGTTTGCAAGTCTACTTCCAAGCTTTCTAATCCATTCCAAGTAATCATCTAAGATCAAGGAACCTTTGTTATTTACAGTAGGCTATCTTTCTAATTCAAGGTAATATTCATATTCAAACTTTGATTCAATTTCTACAACTATAACAATCTTATTTCGAGTGAAAATCTTACTTGAACTGTTTTCGTGTCATGATTCTGCTTCAAGAACTTTCAAGCCATTCAAGGATCCTTTGAAGCTTGATCCATTTTTCTTAATTCCGGTAGTTTTATCCAGAAAACTTGAGGTAGTAATGATGTTCATAACATCATTCAATTCATACATATAAAGCTATCTTATTCGAAGGTTTAAACTTGTAATCATTAGAACATAGTTTTGTTAATTCTAAACTTGTTCGCAAACAAAAGTTAATCCTTCTAAATTGACTTTTAAAATAAACTAAACACATGTTCTATATCTATATGATATGCTAACTTAATGATTTAAAACCTGGAAACACGATGAACACCATAAAATCAGATATACGCCGTCGTAGTGAAACCGGGAGCTGTTTTGGTTTGGATAATTAAAAACTATGATAAACTTTTATTTAAAATTTGTTCTTCTAGGAAAATGATTTTTCATATGAACATGAAACTATATCCAAAAATCTTGGTTAACCTCAAAGTGAAAGTATGTTTTTCAAAATGGTCATCAAGATGTCGTTCTTTCGACGGAAATGACTACCTCTTTAGTAATTGACATGTAACTTAAATTTCAGACTATAAACCTATAATTTTTCTGTTTGTATTCTTAAATTAGAGTTCAATATGAAACCATAGCAATTTGATTCACTCAAAACGGATTTAAAATGAAGAAGTTATGGGTAAAACAAGATTGGATATTTTTGATCTTTTTAGCTACGGGAAATGTTTAACAAATCTATACAAATCATATCCTAGCTAACTTATATTGTATTATACATGTATTCTAATATATTATGTAATCTTGGGATACCATAGACACATATGCAAATGTTTTGACATATCATATCGACCCATGTATATATATTATTTGGAACAACCATAGACACTCTATATGCAGTAATGTTGGAGTTAGCTATACAGGGTTGAGGTTGATTCCAAAAATATATATACTTTGAGTTGTGATTTAGCCTGAGACGTGTATACACTGGGTCGTGGATTGATTCAAGATAATATATATCGATTTATTTCTGTACATCTAACTGTGGACAACTAGTTGTAGGTTACTAACGAGGACAGTTGACTTAATACACTCAAATCTTTAAAACATAATAAAAATGGTTGTAATTATATTTTGATCATACTTTGATATATATGTACATATTTGTATAGGTTCGTGAATCGATCCGTGACCAAGTCTTATTTTCTAGGAAGGAAATATCTGTGAAAGTGAGTTATAGTCCCACTTTTAAAATCTAATATTTTTGGGATGAGAATACATGCAGGTTTTATAAATGATTTACAAAATAGACACAAGTACGTGAAACTACATTCTATGGTTGAATTATCAAAATCGAATATGCCCTTTTTTATTAAGTCTGGTAATCTAAGAATTAGGGAACAGATACCCTAATTGACGCGAATCCTAAAGATAGATCTATTGGGCCTAACAAACTCCATCCAAAGTACCGGATGCTTTAGTACTTCGAAATTTATATCATATCCGAAGGGTGTCCCGGAATGATGGGGATATTCTTATATATGCATCTTGTTAATGTTGGTTACCAGGTGTTCACCATATGAATGATTTTTATCTCTATGTATGGGATGTGTATTGAAATATGAAATCTTGTGGTCTATTGTTACGATTTGATATATATAGGTTAAACCTATAACTCACCAACATTTTTGTTGACGTTTAAAGCATGTTTATTCTCAGGTGAATACTAAGAGCTTCCGCTGTTGCATACTAAAATAAGGACAAGATTTGGAGTCCATGTTTGTATGATATTGTGTAAAAACTGCATTCAAGAAATATATGTCGATGTAATATATTTCTATTGTAAACCATTATGCAATGGTCGTGTGTAAACAGTATATTTTAGATTATCATTATTTGATAATCTACGTAATGTTTTTAAAACCTTTATTGATAAAATAAAGGTTATGGTTGTTTTAAAAATGAATGCAGTCTTTGAAAAACGTCTCATATAGAGGTCAAAACCTCGCAACGAAATCAATTAATATGGAACGTTTATAATCAATATGAACGGGACATTTCACTTATCTCCCCCGCCTTTCTCATGGCTCACCTTCTTATCTCTTGACTTGAACGAATCTTTCCTATTTGCATGGTCAACTAGTGCCTCCGCTTGAGCAATTGCGGTGGCAAGGTCTTGGACTTCTCGTCTCTCCAACTCCATTTTAGCCCAAGGTTGCAAACCATCGAGAAAATAGAAGAGAAGAATATCATCGGGAATATCTGGGACCTCCAGGCTAAGGTTCGTGAATTCTTTAATATACTCCTGAATTGTCCCGGAATGATGTAATTTACGTAGACGACTCATCGCATCCTTTTGTGCATTCTTGGGGTAGAATTGATTCTTAAGTTCAGTAAGGAAATCATCCCAAGTATCAATAGTAACCGTACCTTTCTCGATATCTCCATATCGACGACGCCACCATAACGCCGCAGTATCCTTCAGGTAACGGGTTGCCGTCTTGATCTTCATTGCATCATCCACTATGTTGACTCCCTCCAAGTATTGTTCCATCTCCCATATAAAATCATCAATCGCTCAGGCTTCCCGCTTCCCCACGAACGGTGATGGCTTGGGAACGTCCACCTTCGGAGCATTGCATCCAGTGTTGCCACCCCCACTAGCCATGAATCTCTAACAAGAGTTCATGTTGGTTTGTAAATCCACGAGGCGTTGGTGAATAGTGGAGACCTCCCCCTCCATTTCGCCTCGCAACTTCCTAATCTCACCCATGAGCATACCCCTTAAGTCATGGATCTCACGTCTCATGTCAACGTCTAGCATGTTGATTGCACTCTTGCAATCATCTTTCAATTCGTCAAAGTCCCCGTCCAAACCATCCAAACGTTGGTGGACGTCTTCGACCTTTGCTTTCACGTCGTCCATGGATGTCTCTACATCCATGATCCTTTTGTCCAAGTTTGCGACAAAGTCTTTGGACGTACCTCAGTTCTTCTTGGCTCTTTGGCGAGTCTCTACCCGGCCACGAGTCTCATCACCCATCACACCACTTGTTGCGCTCACATTCTTCTCGGTCTCGGTTGCCATCTCCTTGAATCGACCTTTCTCTTGATACCAAATGTCACGGACTTATCTCGATAAGCTCACCGTGCGGCACTTAGTCTCTACCAAGTCAGCCTAGCTCGGACCTTCCAATGATTCAAGTGACTAAAAGAGAACAAAATAGAGAACACGTGGGAATTTAAAGAAAATGCTTATATTGATTATGAAAGCTTTACAAGAGAGAATACTTGAGTTTTGAGGTGTGGCGTGCCAAATGAGGTCACCCCTATTTATACTACTCTTACATCAAATTGAATGACTATGATTAAACTAAATCAATGGCTATGATCTAAGTACTAGAAACTTCATGACCTAGAAATATCTATGGAGTTTCCATACCATTCCATGAAAGAATCAATGAGAGAATTCTAGATATCTTCCATATACTTTTTGGGCCTTCCATAATTTGGATTATAAACTTAGTGGGTTGGGCCACAAAGTTGTTGGGTTGTGACACTTAGTTATAATTATAATCTAGATTATATAAACAGTAATAACTTATAGATTGGCTTAATAAACCAATACCCAATGTCTTTTAACAAGTTTAATTTTCTTCAAAAAATGCTTGTATAAATAAATGGATTCAAAAATAAATTAGGTACAAACCGATACAACATGAACAAAACGACCTACCAAAAAAACACAACCTGGCCACCAATATGGTGAACAAAGGTTAATGAGGCTGTCAAAACAACAACGACTAGGGCTACATCTAAACTGTAATACTAGCCAGACTAACAAAAATGTTCGATAAAAGACGCATGTCATTGGAAGAAGTGAAGAACACCGAATACTGTTGTTTAGAACACCGAACACCGTTGTTGAAATCTTTGATTGGTCTTCAAGGTTGAAATCTAGTATTGGAAAAGTTTTTATGTGTAATTTAATTGGTGTTCGGGTTGAAATCTAGTTGAGATCTAGTATTGGAATAGTTTTTATATGTGTAACTCATTTTTAAATTATGAAGGATTTTATTTTATTAACCTACTATAACTAATTTGGTACGATAATAATTTGGTATGATGAAACTATGTTATATTAGACAAAAATATATGGATGAAAAGTATGATGTAAAACTATAAATGTAACAAAAAGTATAATATGATAATAAAATTTCTTAAAGTGTGTATTTTTTGTTTGAACACAATTAACCTCAGACGAAGTAATATTTTGATGAAAAATACCAATGAAAACATGTTTAAAACCCTAGTTCATTCATATAAATTTAATCAAATATTACATAACACAAATAAAAATATTTAAAGTTAAATTAATAAATAAAAATTTTCAATAGTCAAAAGTTATAATTGAAATGGACGGTTATTTAGTGTAACTGTTATAATTCAGTAGGCTTATAACTAATTTTGACCTAAGCCTATACAATCCTTAAATATGAGAGAGTAGTAATGGAAGAGAGAGAGAGTATATTTCTTATATGTAAGAAAAATAGTGTGTATATGTGTGTTCATTATCCACATATATATAGTACAAATTTTACTATCCATATTTGACTAATTACCATCCATATTTTACTACTAAATTTACAAATTTACAACACTCCCCCTTGAATGGTAATTTTTTTTTTTTTAAAGAGCAATTAATACTGCCTCGTTAAAAACCTTGCTAAAGAAAACCCAGTGGGATAAAACTTTAGCTAAGGGAAAAAGAGTGCAGCATAGAGTTGACTCCCCCTCAAGTAGACAACGCTGAGTCGTCACATCTTTTGAACTTGCCTCATGCCAATGTATGTTTTGAAAAACAGCGATTGACAGTGCTTTGGTATAAAGATCAACAGAGTTGTTGATTGAACGTATCTCATTTTAATCTGGTTGTCTTTTACGAGATCTTGAGTATATGAGAAGAATCTGAGGTTTTCATCTGAAACTGTATCAACTAAATCTTTTATGTACAAGTTTGGTCCACGTGATTTGTCTACTGTCTCCTTCATGGTTTGTTCAAACTGTTGTTTCAATTCCTATTCCCTTTCAGTCTTTTTCTGAGCCTTACTAATATACCATTCTTTTCCATCAAACTTATGACCGTTGAAACTGTTTATAACTTTAGCGCCTCGTCAGCATTTATGTTTTGTTCTGTCATTTTTTGATACTCTTCTTTCATTTGTACTATGTAAGCTGTATTATCTTCATAGATAGTTGTTAGGCTTTTATAGCGTTCTAGTCCACAAGAATCAATAATGATTTGTATCATTGATCTTAACTAAAATCATTCCCGAGTAGCTTCATGTAATGCAATCACTTCGGCATGATTTGATGATGTTGCAACAAGTGTTTGTTTTGAGAACGTCATGATATTGCGGTGCCTCCATTTAGGAATACATATCCAGTTTGAGATTTAGCTTTATGTAGATCGGATAAATAATCTGCATCTGTATAACCAAACAAATCTTGTTTCGAGTTGTTAGAATAAAATAATTATAAATCAGTAGTTCCCCGAAGGTATCAAACTATTTGTTTGATCCCATTCCAATGTCTTTTGGTAGGGGCTGAGCTGAACCTTGTCAACAAATTAACTGCAAAAGAAATGTCAGATCTTGTATAATCTATAAGATACATAAGAACCTCAATTGCACTAAAATATAGAACTTCCGATCTGTTAAAATTTTCATGATCTTCGCAGGGATGAAATAGATCAGTGTCAATATTGAGTGATCTAACAACAATGAGTTTGTCTTTAAAAAAAATGTTTTAAAATCTTTTCGGTATAAGTTGTTTGATGTACAAGTAAACCATTAGGCATATGCTCAATTTGCAATCCAAGGTAATACTTGGTTTTTTCAAGATCTTTCATTTCAAAATAATTCTTTAGAAGTTGAATGATTTCATAGTTTTTCAAAGACTGCATTCATTTTTAAAACAAACCATAACCTTTATTTCATAAATAAAGGTTTAAAAAGCTTTACGTAGATTATCAAATAATGATAATCTAAAATATCCTGTTTACACACGACCATTACATAATGGTTTACAATACAAATATGTTACATCGAAATCAGTTTCTTGAATGCAGTTTTTACACAATAACATACAAACATGGACTCCAAATCTTGTCCTTATTTTAGTATGCAACAGCGGAAGCTCTTAATATTCACCTGAGAATAAACATGCTTTAAACGTCAACAAAAATGTTGGTGAGTTATAGGTTTAACCTATATATATCAAATCGTAACAATAGACCACAAGATTTCATATTTCAATACACATCCCATACATAGAGATAAAAATCATTCATATGGTGAACACCTGGTAACCGACAATAACAAGATGCATATATAAGAATATCCCCATCATTCCGGGACACCCTTCGGATATGATATAAATTTCGAAGTACTAAAGCATCCGGTACTTTGGATGGGGTTTGTTAAGCCCAATAGATCTATCTTTAGGATTCGCGTCAATTAGGGTGTCTGTTCCCTAATTCTTAGATTACCAGACTTAATAAAAAGGGGCATATTCGATTTTGATAATTCAACCATAGAATGTAATTTCACGTACTTGTGTCTATTTTGTAAATCATTTATAAAACCTGCATGTATTCTCATCCCAAAAATATTAGATTTTAAAAGTGGGACTATAACTCACTTTCACAGATTTTTACTTCGTCGGGAAGTAAGACTTGGCCACTGGTTGATTCACGAACCTATAACAATATATACATATATATCAAAGTATGTTCAAGATATATTTAAATATATTTACAACACTTTTAATATATTTTGATGTTTTAAGTTTATTAAGTCAGCTGTCCTCGTTAGTAACCTACAACTAGTTGTCCACAGTTAGATGTACAGAAATAAATCGATAAATATTATCTTGAATCAATCCACGACCCAGTGTATACGTATCTCAGTATTGATCACAACTCAAACTATATATATTTTGGAATCAACCTCAACCCTGTATAGCTAACTCCAACATTCACATATAGAGTGTCTATGGTTGTTCCGAAATATATATAGATGTGTCGACATGATAGGTCGAAACATTGTATACGTGTCTATGGTATCTCAAGATTACATAATATACAATACAAGTTGATTAAGTTATGGTTGGAATAGATTTGTTACCAATTTTCACGTAGCTAAAATGAGAAAAATTATCCAATCTTGTTTTACCCATAACTTCTTCATTTTAAATCCGTTTTGAGTGAATCAAATTGCTATGATTTCATATTGAACTCTATTTTATGAATCTAAACAGAAAAGTATAGGTTTATAGTCAGAAAAATAAGTTACAAGTCGTTTTTGTAAAGGTAGTCATTTCAGTCGAAAGAACGACGTCTAGATGACCATTTTAGAAAACATACTTCCACTTTGAGTTTAACCATAATTTTTGGATATAGTTTCATGTTCATAATAAAAATCATTTTCTCAGAATAACAACTTTTAAATCAAAGTTTATCATAGTTTTTAATTAACTAACCCAAAACAGCCCGCGGTGTTACTACGACGGCGTAAATCCGGTTTTACGGTGTTTTTTGTGTTTCCAGGTTTTAAATCATTAAGTTAGCATATCATATAGATATAGAACATGTGTTTAGTTGATTTTAAAAGTCAAGTTAGAAGGATTAACTTTTGTTTGCGAACAAGTTTAGAATTAACTAAACTATGTTCTAGTGATTACAAGTTTAAACCTTCGAATAAGATAGCTTTATATGTATGAATCGAATGATGTTATGAACATCATTACTACCTTAATTTCCTTGGATAAACCTACTGGAAAAGAGAAAAATGGATCTAGCTTCAATGGATCCTTGGATGGCTCGAAGTTCTTGAAGCAAAATCATGACACGAAAACAAGTTCAAGTAAGATCATCACTTGAAATAAGATTGTTATAGTTATAGAAATTGAACCAAAGTTTGAAAATGATTATTACCTTGTATTAGAATGATAACCTACTGTAAGAAACAAAGATTTCTTGAGGTTGGATGATCACCTTACAAGATTGGAAGTGAGCTAGCAAACTTGAAAGTATTCTTGATTTTATGAAACTAGAACTTTTGGAATTTATGAAGAACACTTAGAACTTGAAGATAGAACTTGAGAGAGTTCAATTAGATGAAGAAAATTGAAGAATTAAAGTGTTTGTAGGTGTTTTTGGTCGTTGGTGTATGGATTAGATATAAAGGATATGTAATTTTGTTTTCATGTAAATAAGTCATGAATGATTACTCATATTTTTGTAATCTTATGAGATATTTCATGCTAGTTGCCAAATGATGGTTCCCACATGTGTTAGGTGACTCACATGGGCTGCTAAGAGCTGATCATTGGAGTGTATATACCAATAGTACATACATCTAAAAGCTGTATATTGTACGAGTACGAATACGGGTGCATACGAGTAGAATTGTTGATGAAAATGAACGAGGATGTAATTGTAAGCATTTTTGTTAAGTAGAAGTATTTTGATAAGTGTATTGAAGTCTTTCAAAAGTGTATAAATACATATTAAAACACTACATGTATATACATTTTAACTGAGTCGTTAAGTCATCGTTAGTCGTTACATGTAAGTGTTGTTTTGAAACCTTTAGGTTAACGATCTTGTTAAATGTTGTTAACTCAATGTTTATAATATCAAATGAGATTTTAAATTATTATATTATCATGATATTATCATGTATGAATATCTCTTAATATGATATATATACATTAAATGTCTTTACAACGATAATCGTTACATATATGTCTCGTTTAAAAATCATTAAGTTAGTAGTCTTGTTTTTACATATGTAGTTCATTGTTAATATACTTTATGATATGTTTTCTTATCATAGTATCATGTTAACTATATATATATATATCCATATATATGTCATCATATAGTTTTTACAAGTTTTAACGTTCGTGAATCACCGATCAACTTGGGTGGTCAATTGTCTATATGAAACATATTTCAATTAATCAAGTCTTAACAAGTTTGATTGCTTAACATGTTGGAAACATTTAATCATGTAAACATCAATCTAAATTAATATATATAAACATGGAAAAGTTCGGGTCACTACAGTACCTACCCGTTAAATAAATTTCGTCCCGAAATTTTAAGCTGTTGAAGGTGTTGACGAATCTTCTGGAAATAGATGCGGGTATTTCTTCTTCATCTGATCTTCACGCTCCCAGGTGAACTCGGGTCCTCTACGAGCATTCCATCGAACCTTAACAATTGGTATCTTGTTTTGCTTAAGTCTTTTAACCTCACGATCCATTATTTCGACGGGTTCTTCGATGAATTGAAGTTTTTCGTTGATTTGGATTTCATCTAACGGAATAGTGAGATCTTCTTTAGCAAAACATTTCTTTAAATTCGAGACGTGGAAAGTGTTATGTACAGCCGCGAGTTGTTGAGGTAACTCTAGTCGGTAAGCTACTGGTCCGACACGATCAATAATCTTGAATGGTCCAATATACCTTGGATTTAATTTCCCTCGTTTACCAAATCGAACAACGCCTTTCCAAGGTGCAACTTTAAGCATGACCATCTCTCCAATTTCAAATTCTATATCTTTTCTTTTAATGTCAGCGTAGCTCTTTTGTCGACTTTGGGCGGTTTCCAACCGTTGTTGAATTTGGATGATCTTCTCGGTAGTTTCTTGTATAATCTCCGGACCCGTAATCTGTCTATCCCCCACTTCACTCCAACAAATCGGAGACCTGCACTTTCTACCATAAAGTGCTTCAAACGGCGCCATCTCAATGCTTGAATGGTAGCTGTTGTTGTAGGAAAATTCTGCTAACGGTAGATGTCGATCCCAACTGTTTCCGAAATCAATAACACATGCTCGTAGCATGTCTTCAAGTGTTTGTATCGTCCTTTCGCTCTGCCCATCAGTTTGTGGATGATAGGCAGTACTCATGTCTAGACGAGTTCCTAATGCTTGCTGTAATGTCTGCCAGAATCTTGAAATAAATCTGCCATCCCTATCAGAGATAATAGAGATTGGTATTCCATGTCTGGAGACGACTTCCTTCAAATACAGTCGTGCTAACTTCTCCATCTTGTCATCTTCTCTTATTGGTAGGAAGTGTGCTGATTTGGTGAGACGATCAACTATTACCCAAATAGTATCAAAACCACTTGCAGTCCTTGGCAATTTAGTGATGAAATCCATGGTAATGGTCCAAAACATATCATAAAGTATATTAACAATGAACTACATATGTAAAAACAAGACTACTAACTTAATGATTTTTAAACGAGACATATATGTAACGATTATCGTTGTAAAGACATTTAATGTATATATATCATATTAAGAGATATTCATACATGATAATATCATGATAATATAATAATTTAAAATCTCATTTGATATTATAAACATTGAGTTAACAACATTTAACAAGATCGTTAACCTAAAGGTTTCAAAACAACACTTACATGTAACGACTAACGATGACTTAACGACTCAGTTAAAATGTATATACATGTAGTGTTTTAATATGTATTTATACACTTTTGAAAGACTTCAATACACTTATCAAAATACTTCTACTTAACAAAAATGCTTACAATTACATCCTCGTTCAGTTTCATCAACAATTCTACTCGTATGCACCCGTATTCGTACTCGTACAATATACAGCTTTTAGATGTATGTACTATTGGTATATACACTCCAATGATCAGCTCTTAGCAGCCCATGTGAGTCACCTAACACATGTGGGAACCATCATTTGGCAACTAGCATGAAATATCTCATAAAATTACAAAAATATGAGTAATCATTCATGACTTATTTACATGAAAACAAAATTACATATCCTTTATATCTAATCCATACACCAACGACCAAAAACACCTACAAACACTTTCATTCTTCAATTTTCTTCATCTAATTGATCTCTCTCAAGTTCTATCTTCAAGTTCTAAGTGTTCTTCATAAATTCCAAAAGTTCTAGTTTCATAAAATCAAGAATACTTTCAAGTTTGCTAGCTCACTTCCAATCTTGTAAGGTGATCATCCAACCTCAAGAAATCTTTGTTTCTTACAGTAGGTTATCATTCTAATACAAGGTAATAATCATATTCAAACTTTGGTTCAATTTCTATAACTATAACAATCTTATTTCAAGTGATGATCTTACTTGAACTTGTTTTCGTGTCATGATTCTGCTTCAAGAACTTCGAGCCATCCAAGGATCCATTGAAGCTAGATCCATTTTTCTCTTTTCCAGTAGGTTCATCCAAGGAACTTAAGGTAGTAATGATGTTCATAACATCATTCGATTCATACATATAAAGCTATCTTATTCGAAGGTTTAAACTTGTAATCACTAGAACATAGTTTAGTTAATTCTAAACTTGTTCGCAAACAAAAGTTAATCCTTCTAACTTGACTTTTAAAATCAACTAAACACATGTTCTATATCTATATGATATGCTAACTTAATTATTTAAAACCTGGAAACACGAAAAACACCGTAAAACCGGATTTACGCCGTCGTAGTAACACCGCGGGCTGTTTTGGGTTAGTTAATTAAAAACTATGATAAACTTTGATTTAAAAGTTGTTATTCTGAGAAAATGATTTTTATTATGAACATGAAACTATATCCAAAAATTATGGTTAAACTCAAAGTGGAAGTATGTTTTCTAAAATGGTCATCTAGACGTCGTTCTTTCGACTGAAATGACTACCTTTACAAAAACGACTTGTAACTTATTTTTCCGACTAGAAACCTATACTTTTTTTGTTTAGATTCATAAAATAGAGTTCAATATGAAACCATAGCAATTTGATTCACTCAAAACGGATTTAAAATGAAGAAGTTATGGGTAAAACAAGATTGGATAATTTTTCTCATTTTAGCTACGTGAAAATTGGTAACAAATCTATTTCAACCATAACTTAATCAACTTGTATTGTATATTATGTAATCTTGAGATACCATAGACACGTATACAATGTTTCGACCTATCATGTCGACACATCTATATATATTTCGGAACAACCATAGACACTCTATATGTGAATGTTGGAGTTAGCTATACAGGGTTGAGGTTGATTCCAAAATATATATAGTTTGAGTTGTGATCAATACTGAGATACGTATACACTGGGTCGTGGATTGATTCAAGATAATATTTATCGATTTATTTCTGTACATCTAACTGTGGACAACTAGTTATAGGTTACTAACGAGGACAGCTGACTTAATAAACTTAAAACATCAAAATATATTAAAAGTGTTGTAAATATATTTTGAACATACTTTAATATATATGTATATATTGTTATAGGTTCGTGAATCAACAGTGGCCAAGTCTTACTTCCCGACGAAGTAAAAATCTGTGAAAGTGAGTTATAGTCCCACTTTTAAAATCTAATATTTTTGGGATGAGAATACATGCAGGTTTTATAAATGATTTACAAAATAGACACAAGTACGTGAAACTACATTCTATGGTTGAATTATCGAAATCGAATATGCCCCTTTTTATTAAGTCTGGTAATCTAAGAATTAGGGAACAGACACCCTTTGAGATTACATAATATACAATACAAGTTGATTAAGTTATGGTTGGAATAGATTTGTTACCAATTTTCACGTAGCTAAAATGAGAAAAATTATCCAATCTTGTTTTACCCATAACTTCTTCATTTTAAATCCGTTTTGAGTGAATCAAATTGCTATGGTTTCATATTGAACTCTATTTTATGAATCTAAACAAAAAAAGTATAGGTTTCTAGTCGGAAAAATAAGTTACAAGTCGTTTTTGTAAAGGTAGTCATTTCAGTCGAAAGAACGACGTCTAGATGACCATTTTAGAAAACATACTTCCACTTTGAGTTTAACCATAATTTTTGGATATAGTTTCATGTTCATAATAAAAATCATTTTCTCAGAATAACAACTTTTAAATCAAAGTTTATCATAGTTTTTAATTAACTAACCCAAAACAGCCCGCGGTGTTACTACGACGGCGTAAATCCGGTTTTACGGTGTTTTTCGTGTTTCCAGGTTTTAAATCATTAAGTTAGCATATCATATAGATATAGAACATGTGTTTAGTTGATTTTAAAAGTCAAGTTAGAAGGATTAACTTTTGTTTGCGAACAAGTTTAGAATTAACTAAACTATGTTCTAGTGATTACAAGTTTAAACCTTCGAATAAGATAGCTTTATATGTATGAATCGAATGATGTTATGAACATCATTACTACCTTAAGTTCCTTGGATGAACCTACTGGAAAAGAGAAAAATGGATCTAGCTTCAATGGATCCTTGGATGGCTCAAAGTTCTTGAAGCAAAATCATGACACGAAAACAAGTTCAAGTAAGATCATCACTTGAAATAAGATTGTTATAGTTATAGAAATTGAACCAAAGTTTGAATATGATCTAGCAGTACAGAAAATTTAGTAATGTCTGCACCAAATTTTGCAACAAGTGTAAAAGAAATGGTCATAGCGCGGCGAAGTGTGAGGTCTACGGACCAGGGGTTAATAGAACGAAAGGAACAAATGGTGTCGGAACGAGTAATGGTGGAGCAAGTAGTGTCGGAGCAAGTTATGCCAATGTAGTTTGTTATAAATGTGGAAAACCAGGCCACATTATTAGAAATTGCCCGAACCAGGAGAACACGAATGGACAAGGCCGTGGAAGAGTTTTCAATATTAATGCGGTAGAGGCACAGGAAGACCCGGAGCTTGTTACGGGTACGTTTCTTATTGACAATAAATCTGCTTACGTTTTATTTGATTCGGGTGCGGATAGAAGCTATATGAGTAGAGATTTTTGTGCTAAATTAAGTTGTCCATTGACGCCTTTGGATAGTAAATTTTTACTCGAATTAGCAAATGGTAAATTAATTTCAGCAGATAATATATGTCGGAATCGAGAAATTAAACTGGTTAGCGAAACATTTAAGATTGATTTGATACCAGTAGAGTTAGGGAGTTTTGATGTGATAATCGGTATGGACTGGTTGAAAGAAGTGAAAGCAGAGATCGTTTGTTACAAAAATGCAATTCGCATTATACGAGAAAAAGGAAAACCCTTAATGGTGTACGGAGAAAAGGGCAACACGAAGCTACATCTTATTAGTAATTTGAAGGCACAAAAACTAATAAGAAAAGGTTGCTATGCTGTTCTAGCACACGTTGAGAAAGTACAAACTGAAGAAAAGAGCATCAATGATGTTCCCATTGCAAAAGAATTTCCCGATGTATTTCCGAAAGAACTACCGGGATTACCCCCACATCGATCCGTTGAATTTCAAATAGATCTTGTACCAGGAGCTGCACCAATAGCTCGTGCTCCTTACAGACTCGCACCCAGCGAGATGAAAGAACTGCAAAGCCAATTACAAGAACTTTTAGAGCGTGGTTTCATTCGACCAAGCACATCACCGTGGGGAGCTCCTGTTTTGTTTGTCAAGAAGAAAGATGGTACATTCAGGTTGTGTATCGACTACCGAGAGTTGAACAAACTTACCATCAAGAACCGCTACCCACTACCGAGAATCGACGACTTATTTGATCAACTACAAGGCTCGTCTGTTTATTCAAAGATTGACTTACGTTCCGGGTATCATCAAATGCGGGTGAAAGAAGATGATATTCCAAAGACTGCTTTCAGAACACGTTACGGTCATTACGAGTTTATGTCATGCCGTTTGGTTTAACTAATGCACCAGCTGTGTTCATGGACCTTATGAACCGAGTGTGTGGACCATACCTTGACAAGTTTGTCATTGTTTTCATTGATGACATACTTATTTACTCAAAGAATGACCAAGAACACGGTGAACATTTGAGAAAGGTGTTAGAAGTATTGAGGAAGGAAGAATTGTACGCTAAGTTTTCAAAGTGTGCATTTTGGTTGGAAGAAGTTCAATTCCTCGGTCACATAGTGAACAAAGAAGGTATTAAGGTGGATCCGGCAAAGATAGAAACTGTTGAAAAGTGGGAAACCCCGAAAACTCCGAAACACATACGCCAGTTTTTAGGACTAGCTGGTTACTACAGAAGGTTCATCCAAGACTTTTCCAGAATAGCAAAACCCTTGACTGCATTAACGCATAAAGGGAAGAAATTTGAATGGAATGATGAACAAGAGAAAGCGTTTCAGTTATTGAAGAAAAAGCTAACTACGGCACCTATATTGTCATTGCCTGAAGGGAATGATGATTTTGTGATTTATTGTGACGCATCAAAGCAAGGTCTCGGTTGTGTATTAATGCAACGAACGAAGGTGATTGCTTATGCGTCTAGACAATTGAAGATTCACGAACAAAATTATACGACGCATGATTTGGAATTAGGCGCGGTTGTTTTTGCATTAAAGACTTGGAGGCACTACTTATATGGGGTCAAAAGTATTATATATACCGACCACAAAAGTCTTCAACACATATTTAATCAGAAACAACTGAATATGAGGCAGCGTAGGTGGATTGAATTATTGAATGATTACGATTTTGAGATTCGTTACCACCCGGGGAAGGCAAATGTGGTAGCCGATGCCTTGAGCAGGAAGGATAGAGAACCCATTCGAGTAAAATCTATGAATATAATGATTCATAATAACATTACTACTCAAATAAAGGAGGCGCAACAAGGAGTTTTAAAAGAGGGAAATTTAAAGGATGAAATACCCAAAGGATCGGAGAAGCATCTTAATATTCGGGAAGACGGAACTCGGTATAGGGCTGAAAGGATTTGGGTACCAAAATTTGAAGATATGAGAGAAATGGTACTTAGAGAAGCTCATAAAACCAGATACTCAATACATCCTGGAACGGGGAAGATGTACAAGGATCTCAAGAAACATTTTTGGTGGCCGGGTATGAAAGCCGATGTTGCTAAATACGTAGGAGAATGTTTGACGTGTTCTAAGGTCAAAGCTGAGCATCAGAAACCATCAGGTCTACTTCAACAACCCGAAATCCCGGAATGGAAATGGGAAAACATTACCATGGATTTCATCACTAAATTGCCAAGGACTGCAAGTGGTTTTGATACTATTTGGGTAATAGTTGATCGTCTCACCAAATCAGCACACTTCCTGCCAATAAGAGAAGATGACAAGATGGAGAAGTTAGCACGACTGTATTTGAAGGAAGTCGTCTCCAGACATGGAATACCAATCTCTATTATCTCTGATAGGGATGGCAGATTTATTTCAAGATTCTGGCAGACATTACAGCAAGCATTAGGAACTCGTCTAGACATGAGTACTGCCTATCATCCACAAACTGATGGGCAGAGCGAAAGGACGATACAAACGCTTGAAGACATGCTACGAGCATGTGTTATTGATTTCGGAAACAGTTGGGATCGACATCTACCGTTAGCAGAATTTTCCTACAACAACAGCTACCATTCAAGCATTGAGATGGCGCCGTTTGAAGCACTTTATGGTAGAAAGTGCAGGTCTCCGATTTGTTGGAGTGAAGTGGGGGATAGACAGATTACGGGTCCGGAGATTATACAAGAAACTACCGAGAAGATCATCCAAATTCAACAACGGTTGAAAACCGCCCAAAGTCGACAAAAGAGCTACGCTGACATTAAAAGAAAAGATATAGAATTTGAAATTGGAGAGATGGTCATGCTTAAAGTTGCACCTTGGAAAGGCGTTGTTCGATTTGGTAAACGAGGGAAATTAAATCCAAGGTATATTGGACCATTCAAGATTATTGATCGTGTCGGACCAGTAGCTTACCGACTAGAGTTACCTCAACAACTCGCGGCTGTACATAACACTTTCCACGTCTCGAATTTAAAGAAATGTTTTGCTAAAGAAGATCTCACTATTCCGTTAGATGAAATCCAAATCAACGAAAAACTTCAATTCATCGAAGAACCCGTCGAAATAATGGATCGTGAGGTTAAAAGACTTAAGCAAAACAAGATACCAATTGTTAAGGTTCGATGGAATGCTCGTAGAGGACCCGAGTTCACCTGGGAGCGTGAAGATCAGATGAAGAAGAAATACCCGCATCTATTTCCAGAAGATTCGTCAACACCTTCAACAGCTTAAAATTTCGGGACGAAATTTATTTAACGGGTAGGTACTGTAGTGACCCGAACTTTTCCATGTTTATATATATTAATTGAGATTGATGTTTACATGATTAAATGTTTCCAACATGTTAAGCAATCAAACTTGTTAAGACTTGATTAATTGAAATAGGTTTCATATAGACAATTGACCACCCAAGTTGACCGGTGATTCACGAACGTTAAAACTTGTAAAAAACTATATGATGACATATATATGGTTATATATATAGTTAACATGATATTATGATAAGTAAACATATCATTAATTATATTAACAATGAACTACATATGTAAAAATAAGACTACTAACTTAATGATTTTGAAACGAGACATATATGTAACGTTTATCGTTGTAACGACATTTAATGTATATATATCATATTAAGAGATATTCTTACATCATAATATCATGATAATATAATAATTTAAAATCTCTTTTGTTATTATAAACATTGGGTTAACAACATTTAACAAGATCGTTAACCTAAAGGTTTCAAAACAACACTTACATGTAACGACTAACGATGACTTAACGACTCAGTTAAAATGTATATACATGTAGTGTTTTAATATGTATTTATACACTTTTGAAAGACTTCAATACACTTATCAAAATACTTCTACTTAACAAAAATGCTTACAATTACATTCTCGTTCAGTTTCATCAACAATTCTACTCGTATGCACCCGTATTCGTACTCGTACAATACACAGCTTTTAGATGTATGTACTATTGGTATATACACTCCAATGATCAGCTCTTAGCAGCCCATGTGAGTCACCTAACACATGTGGGAACCATCATTTGGCAACTAGCATGAAATATCTCATAAGATTACAAAAATATGAGTAATCATTCATGACTTATTTACATGAAAACAAAATTACATATCCTTTATATCTAATCCATACACCAACGACCAAAAACACCTACAAACACTTTAATTCTTCAATTTTCTTCATCTAATTGAACTCTCTCAAGTTCTATCTTCAAGTTCTAAGTGTTCTTCATAAATTCCAAAAGTTCTAGTTTCATAAAATCAAGAATACTTTCAAGTTTACTAGCTCACTTCCAATCTTGTAAGGTGATCATCCAACCTCAAGAAATCTTTGTTTCTTACAGTAGGTTATCATTCTAATACAAGGTAATAATCATATTCAAACTTTGGTTCAATTTCTATAACTATAACAATCTTATTTCAAGTGATGATCTTACTTGAACTTGTTTTCGTGTCATGATTTTGCTTCAAGAACTTTGAGCCATCCAAGGATCCATTGAAGCTAGATCCATTTTTCTCTTTTCCAGTAGGTTCATCCAAGGAACTTAAGGTAGTAATGATGTTCATAACATCATTCGATTCATACATATAAAGCTATCTTATTCGAAGGTTTAAACTTGTAATCACTAGAACATAGTTTAGTTAATTCTAAACTTGTTCGCAAACAAAAGTTAATCCTTCTAACTTGACTTTTAAAATCAACTAAACACATGTTCTATATCTATATGATATGCTAACTTAATGATTTAAAACCTGGAAACACGAAAAACACCGTAAAACCGGATTTACGCCGTCGTAGTAACACCGCGGGCTGTTTTGGGTTAGTTAATTAAAAACTATGATAAACTTTGATTTAAAAGTTGTTATTCTGAGAAAATGATTTTTATTATGAACATGAAACTATATCCAAAAATTATGGTTAAACTCAAAGTGGAAGTATGTTTTCTAAAATGGTCATCTAGACGTCGTTCTTTCGACTGAAATGACTACCTTTACAAAAACGACTTGTAACTTATTTTTCCGACTAGAAACCTATACTTTTTTTGTTTAGATTCATAAAATAGAGTTCAATATGAAACCATAGCAATTTGATTCACTCAAAACGGATTTAAAATGAAGAAGTTATGGGTAAAACAAGATTGGATAATTTTTCTCATTTTAGCTACGTGAAAATTGGTAACAAATCTATTCCAACCATAACTTAATCAACTTGTATTATATATTATGTAATCTTGAGATACCATAGACACGTATACAATGTTTCGACCTATCATGTCGACACATCTATATATATTTCGGAACAACCATAGACACTCTATATGTGAATGTTGGAGTTAGCTATACAGGGTTGAGGTTGATTCCAAAATATATATAGTTTGAGTTGTGATCAATACTGAGATACGTATACACTGGGTCGTGGATTGATTCAAGATAATATTTATCGATTTATTTCTGTACATCTAACTGTGGACAACTAGTTGTAGGTTTCACAACTCAAACTATATATATTTTGGAATCAACCTCAACCCTGTATAGCTAACTCCAACATTCACATATAGAGTGTCTATGGTTGTTCCGAAATATATATAGATGTGTCGACATGATAGGTCGAAACATTGTATACGTGTCTATGGTATCTCAAGATTACATAATATACAATACAAGTTGATTAAGTTATGGTTGGAATAGATTTGTTACCAATTTTCACGTAGCTAAAATGAGAAAAATTATCCAATCTTGTTTTACCCATAACTTCTTCATTTTAAATCCGTTTTGAGTGAATCAAATTGCTATGATTTCATATTGAACTCTATTTTATGAATCTAAACAGAAAAGTATAGGTTTATAGTCAGAAAAATAAGTTACAAGTCGTTTTTGTAAAGGTAGTCATTTCAGTCGAAAGAACGACGTCTAGATGACCATTTTAGAAAACATACTTCCACTTTGAGTTTAACCATAATTTTTGGATATAGTTTCATGTTCATAATAAAAATCATTTTCTCAGAATAACAACTTTTAAATCAAAGTTTATCATAGTTTTTAATTAACTAACCCAAAACAGCCCGCGGTGTTACTACGACGGCGTAAATCCGGTTTTACGGTGTTTTTTGTGTTTCCAGGTTTTAAATCATTAAGTTAGCATATCATATAGATATAGAACATGTGTTTAGTTGATTTTAAAAGTCAAGTTAGAAGGATTAACTTTTGTTTGCGAACAAGTTTAGAATTAACTAAACTATATTCTAGTGATTACAAGTTTAAACCTTCGAATAAGATAGCTTTATATGTATGAATCGAATGATGTTATGAACATCATTACTACCTTAATTTCCTTGGATAAACCTACTGGAAAAGAGAAAAATGGATCTAGCTTCAATGGATCCTTGGATGGCTCGAAGTTCTTGAAGCAGAATCATGACACGAAAACAAGTTCAAGTAAGATCATCACTTGAAATAAGATTGTTATAGTTATAGAAATTGAACCAAAGTTTGAATATGATTATTACCTTGTATTAGAATGATAACCTACTGTAAGAAACAAAGATTTCTTGAGGTTGGATGATCACCTTACAAGATTGGAAGTGAGCTAGCAAACTTGAAAGTATTCTTGATTTTATGAAACTAGAACTTTTGGAATTTATGAAGAACACTTAGAACTTGAAGATAGAACTTGAGAGAGATCAATTAGATGAAGAAAATTGAAGAATGAAAGTGTTTGTAGGTGTTTTTGGTCGTTGGTGTATGGATTAGATATAAAGGATATGTAATTTTGTTTTCATGTAAATAAGTCATGAATGATTACTCATATTTTTGTAATTTTATGAGATATTTCATGCTAGTTGCCAAATGATGGTTCCCACATGTGTTAGGTGACTCACATGGGCTGCTAAGAGCTGATCATTGGAGTGTATATACCAATAGTACATACATCTAAAAGCTGTATATTGTACGAGTACGAATACGGGTGCATACGAGTAGAATTGTTGATGAAACTGAACGAGGATGTAATTGTAAGCATTTTTGTTAAGTAGAAGTATTTTGATAAGTGTATTGAAGTCTTTCAAAAGTGTATAAATACATATTAAAACACTACATGTATATACATTTTAACTGAGTCGTTAAGTCATCGTTAGTCGTTACATGTAAGTGTTGTTTTGAAACCTTTAGGTTAACGATCTTGTTAAATGTTGTTAACTCAATGTTTATAATATCAAATGAGATTTTAAATTATTATATTATCATGATATTATCATGTATGAATATCTCTTAATATGATATATATACATTAAATGTCTTTACAACGATAATCGTTACATATATGTCTCGTTTAAAAATCATTAAGTTAGTAGTCTTGTTTTTACATATGTAGTTCATTGTTAATATACTTTATGATATGTTTTCTTATCATAGTATCATGTTAACTATATATATATATCCATATATATGTCATCATATAGTTTTTACAAGTTTTAATGTTCGTGAATCACCGATCAACTTGGGTGGTCAATTGTCTATATGAAACATATTTCAATTAATCAAGTCTTAACAAGTTTGATATTATAATATTTAATTATAAATATATTTCAAAATTATTAGAAACACGAAATACTACAAAACATTTCTTCATCTTAATATTCGGGAAGACGGAACCCGGTATAGGGCTGAAAGGATTTGGGTACCAAAATTTGGAGATATGAGAGAAATGGTACTTAGAGAAGCTCATAAAACCAGATACTCAATACATCCTGGAACGGGGAAGATGTACAAGGATCTCAAGAAACATTTTTGGTGGCCGGGTATGAAAGCCGATGTTGCTAAATACGTAGGAGAATGTTTGACGTGTTCTAAGGTCAAAGCTGAGCATCAGAAACCATCAGGTCTACTTCAACAACCCGAAATCCCGGAATGGAAATGGGAAAACATTACCATGGATTTCATCACTAAATTGCCAAGGACTGCAAGTGGTTTTGATACTATTTGGGTAATAGTTGATCGTCTCACCAAATCAGCACACTTCCTGCCAATAAGAGAAGATGACAAGATGGAGAAGTTAGCACGACTGTATTTGAAGGAAGTCGTCTCCAGACATGGAATACCAATCTCTATTATCTCTGATAGGGATGGCAGATTTATTTCAAGATTCTGGCAGACATTACAGCAAGCATTAGGAACTCGTCTAGACATGAGTACTGCCTATCATCCACAAACTGATGGGCAGAGCGAAAGGACGATACAAACGCTTGAAGACATGCTACGAGCATGTGTTATTGATTTCGGAAACAGTTGGGATCGACATCTACCGTTAGCAGAATTTTCCTACAATAACAGCTACCATTCAAGCATTGAGATGGCGCCGTTTGAAGCACTTTATGGTAGAAAGTGCAGGTCTCCGATTTGTTGGAGTGAGGTGGGGGATAGACAGATTACGGGTCCGGAGATTATACAAGAAACTACCGAGAAGATCATCCAAATTCAACAACGGTTGAAAACCGCCCAAAGTCGACAAAAGAGCTACGCTGACATTAAAAGAAAAGATATAGAATTTGAAATTGGAGAGATGGTCATGCTTAAAGTTGCACCTTGGAAAGGCGTTGTTCGATTTGGTAAACGAGGGAAATTAAATCCAAGGTATATTGGACCATTCAAGATTATTGATCGTGTCGGACCAGTAGCTTACCGACTAGAGTTACCTCAACAACTCGCGGCTGTACATAACACTTTCCACGTCTCGAATTTAAAGAAATGTTTTGCTAAAGAAGATCTCACTATTCCGTTAGATGAAATCCAAATCAACGAAAAACTTCAATTCATCGAAGAACCCGTCGAAATAATGGATCGTGAGGTTAAAAGACTTAAGCAAAACAAGATACCAATTGTTAAGGTTCGATGGAATGCTCGTAGAGGACCCGAGTTCACCTGGGAGCGTGAAGATCAGATGAAGAAGAAATACCCGCATCTATTTCCAGAAGATTCGTCAACACCTTCAACAGCTTAAAATTTCGGGACGAAATTTATTTAACGGGTAGGTACTGTAGTGACCCGAACTTTTCCATGTTTATATATATTAATTTAGATTGATGTTTACATGATTAAATGTTTCCAACATGTTAAGCAATCAAACTTGTTAAGACTTGATTAATTGAAATAGGTTTCATATAGACAATTGACCACCCAAGTTGACCGGTGATTCACGAACGTTAAAACTTGTAAAAAAACTATATGATGACATATATATGGTTATATATATAGTTAACATGATATTATGATAAGTAAACATATCATTAATTATATTAACAATGAACTACATATGTAAAAACAAGACTACTAACTTAATGATTTTGAAACGAGACATATATGTAACGTTTATCGTTGTAACGACATTTAATGTATATATATCATATTAAGAGATATTCGTACATCATAATATCATGATAATATAATAATTTAAAATCTCTTTTGTTATTATAAACATTGGGTTAACAACATTTAACAAGATCGTTAACCTAAAGGTTTCAAAACAACACTTACATGTAACGACTAACGATGACTTAACGACTCAGTTAAAATGTATATACATGTAGTGTTTTAATATGTATTTATACACTTTTGAAAGACTTCAATACACTTATCAAAATACTTCTACTTAACAAAAATGCTTACAATTACATTCTCGTTCAGTTTCATCAACAATTCTACTCGTATGCACCCGTATTCGTACTCGTACAATACACAGCTTTTAGATGTATGTACTATTGGTATATACACTCCAATGATCAGCTCTTAGCAGCCCATGTGAGTCACCTAACACATGTGGGAACCATCATTTGGCAACTAGCATGAAATATCTCATAAGATTACAAAAATATGAGTAATCATTCATGACTTATTTACATGAAAACAAAATTACATATCCTTTATATCTAATCCATACACCAACGACCAAAAACACCTACAAACACTTTCATTCTTCAATTTTCTTCATCTAATTGAACTCTCTCAAGTTATATCTTCAAGTTCTAAGTGTTCTTCATAAATTCCAAAAGTTCTAGTTTCATAAAATCAAGAATACTTTCAAGTTTACTAGCTCACTTCCAATCTTGTAAGGTGATCATCCAACCTCAAGAAATCTTTGTTTCTTACAGTAGGTTATCATTCTAATACAAGGTAATAATCATATTCAAACTTTGGTTCAATTTCTATAACTATAACAATCTTATTTCAAGTGATGATCTTACTTGAACTTGTTTTCGTGTCATGATTTTGCTTCAAGAACTTTGAGCCATCCAAGGATCCATTGAAGCTAGATCCATTTTTCTCTTTTCCAGTAGGTTCATCCAAGGAACTTAAGGTAGTAATGATGTTCATAACATCATTCGATTCATACATATAAAGCTATCTTATTCGAAGGTTTAAACTTGTAATCACTAGAACATAGTTTAGTTAATTCTAAACTTGTTCGCAAACAAAAGTTAATCCTTCTAACTTGACTTTTAAAATCAACTAAACACATGTTCTATATCTATATGATATGCTAACTTAATGATTTAAAACCTGGAAACACGAAAAACACCGTAAAACCGGATTTACGCCGTCGTAGTAACACCGCGGGCTGTTTTGGGTTAGTTAATTAAAAACTATGATAAACTTTGATTTAAAAGTTGTTATTCTGAGAAAATGATTTTTATTATGAACATGAAACTATATCCAAAAATTATGGTTAAACTCAAAGTGGAAGTATGTTTTCTAAAATGGTCATCTAGACGTCGTTCTTTCGACTGAAATGACTACCTTTACAAAAACGACTTGTAACTTATTTTTCCGACTAGAAACCTATACTTTTTTTGTTTAGATTCATAAAATAGAGTTCAATATGAAACCATAGCAATTTGATTCACTCAAAACGGATTTAAAATGAAGAAGTTATGGGTAAAACAAGATTGGATAATTTTTCTCATTTTAGCTACGTGAAAATTGGTAACAAATCTATTCCAACCATAACTTAATCAACTTGTATTGTATATTATGTAATCTTGAGATACCATAGACACGTATACAATGTTTCGACCTATCATGTCGACACATCTATATATATTTCGGAACAACCATAGACACTCTATATGTGAATGTTGGAGTTAGCTATACAGGGTTGAGGTTGATTCCAAAATATATATAGTTTGAGTTGTGATCAATACTGAGATACGTATACACTGGGTCGTGGATTGATTCAAGATAATATTTATCGATTTATTTCTGTACATCTAACTGTGGACAACTAGTTGTAGGTTACTAACGAGGACAGCTGACTTAATAAACTTAAAACATCAAAATATATTAAAAGTGTTGTAAATATATTTAAATATATCTTGAACATACTTTGATATATATGTATATATTGTTATAGGTTCGTGAATCAACCAGTGGCCAAGTCTTACTTCCCGACGAAGTAAAAATCTGTGAAAGTGAGTTATAGTCCCACTTTTAAAATCTAATATTTTTGGGATGAGAATACATGCAGGTTTTATAAATGATTTACAAAATAGACACAAGTACGTGAAACTACATTCTATGGTTGAATTATCGAAATCGAATATGCCCCTTTTTATTAAGTCTGGTAATCTAAGAATTAGGGAACAGACACCCTAATTGACGCGAATCCTAAAGATAGATCTATTGGGCCTAACAAACCCCATCCAAAGTACCGGATGCTTTAGTACTTCGA
Source organism: Rutidosis leptorrhynchoides (assembly GCF_046630445.1). Lineage (NCBI taxonomy): Eukaryota > Viridiplantae > Streptophyta > Magnoliopsida > Asterales > Asteraceae > Rutidosis > Rutidosis leptorrhynchoides. The sequence goes on from NC_092340.1 coordinate 301,464,488, forward strand.
AATTTATATCATATCCGAAGGGTGTCCCGGAATGATGGGGATATTCTTATATATGCATCTTGTTATTGTCGGTTACCAGGTGTTCACCATATGAATGATTTTTATCTCTATGTATGGGATGTGTATTGAAATATGAAATCTTGTGGTCTATTGTTACGATTTGATATATATAGGTTAAACCTATAACTCACCAACATTTTTGTTGACGTTTTAAGCATGTTTATTCTCAGGTGATTATTAAGAGCTTCCGCTGTCGCATACTTAAATAAGGACAAGATTTGGAGTCCATGCTTGTATGATATTGTGTAAAAACTGCATTCAAGAAACTTATTTTGTTGTAACATATTTGTATTGTAAACCATTATGTAATGGTCGTGTGTAAACAGGATATTTTAGATTATCATTATTTGATAATCTACGTAAAGCTTTTTAAACCTTTATTGATGAAATAAAGGTTATGGTTTGTTTAAAAATGAATGCAGTATCTCTTTATTTGTTCATATGATGTTAAGAACATTGACATAAACAACTACGATCTCATATCCGAACATTGTTTTTATAAAACATACGTGCAAAATAAGTTTATATTTATACCCTTTTTTTTATCAAGTAGTCATTTAATCGGTTATACCACATACGTCCCGTTTGTATAAACCCACTTAGAAATCTTTGTGATTTAATGGAATATATTCCCTTGGGTTTTACATTAGATGCTTATGATACCTTAACCCTTTAGGTATATTCATATATATCACTATTAAGTGATCCATACAGATAAGTAGTAACAACATTCATGAGATGCATTTAAATAACTACCAGGTTGATTAAGTATCTAATAAGTAATTGTATCCATTACAGGAGGATAATTTTTCCTCCTAATTCATTTCTGGTCTTTGTGGGAAATATTGAGTTACAAGTCTAGTTTTGCCTTGTAACTTCATTTGCACATTTCTTTTCGGATAAAAATTCATTTGTATCCCATATGTTTCACATCTTTAAAAGTGATAACGATTGATCCGAAAACTTTTCTTTTATCGAGCGATTCTAATTCAGCTCTTATTGCTCCTTTCCATTGAGCTCAATCATGTCCATTTTGTATATTCAATGACAGATTTTAGTTCCAGATCATCATCTTTATTCATGATGTCATTGTAACATTATATGAAAATATCTCATAGAGATTTTAGTTTCATTTCGGTTCCATAATATTGCATAATTTATCGCAATTTTAGTATTTACATTTATCAATATCCTCTGCAGAAGGAATATTGATTTGTGGTTCTTCTTGAACACTTTCTCTTACCTCATTATCAGCTGATTTTCTTTTTCGAGGATTTTTGTCTTCGGAACCAATTGATCTTCCACGTTTGATGCGTGGCAAAGACTCAACAGTGACATTATTGCCAGCTTTTGGAATTTCAGTTCGAGCTGGAGCATTTATCGCTGGTATATATGATTTAGTCACTTTTTTATATCTGTAAATGCATAAAGTAATTAATTTGCAAGTTCTTGCATATGCATTATTTTTGAACTTTCGTTTCACATTCTTTTGTGCGAGTTCAATATACCTTAATTGATGTTCGCATCATGAAGCATCATTTTATTTTTTATTTTTATTTCTCCCCCTAATCTAGGGAACAATGTTTTATTAAAATGACAATCAGCAAAACGTGCTGTAAAAACATCACCCATCATGGGTTCAATATATCTTATGATTGAAGATGTTTTATATCCAAAATATATTATCATCTTTCTTTGAAGAACCATTTTATTGTGTTGTGGTAATACAATTGGAACATACACTGCACAACCAATGTTTTAAGGTAGAAAATATTTGGCTCTTGGCCAAAATCAAGTATTAAGTGAAAATATTTACGACTTCCACATGGTATAATGCGAATTAATGTCGCAGCATGTAAATTTACATGTCCACATATAAATATTGAGAGATTTGTACTCATTATCAATTGTCTAGTTATTAGCTGTAAGCGTTTATCTATTGATTCAGCTAAACCAATTTTGTGTATGCACATGAGCAACTGGATGTTCAACAACAATCCCTGTAGATATATAATGATCATTAAATGCTTGAGATGTTAACTCACCAGCATTATCAAGTCTCATCCTTTTAATGGTGTAATCAGAATAATGTGTTCTCAATTTAATAATTTGTGCAAGAAACTTTGCAAATGCCATATTACGGCTTGATAACATACAAATATGAGACCATCCGCTAGATGCGTCTATTAGAACCATGAAATATCAAAATGGTTCACATGATGGATGAATTGGTTCATATATCTTACCTTGAATTCTTTCAAGAAACATTTGTGATTCTTTTTCACAATATACTTTTCATTAATCACCATATGTGCTTTCCATTAATCACCATATGTGTTTTTTTTTTTTTTTTTTATAAATCACCATATGTGTTTTTTTTTATCATATATCCTTTTCACCATATACGCTTTTAATCATATGCGCTGTGTTTTTCACCATATGCGCTTTTAATCATATGCGATTTTCATCATATGCGTTGTGCTTTTCATCATATTCGCTTTTTATCATATGCGCTTATCATATGCGATGCGCTTTTTATCATATGCGCTTTTTTATGTGAATAGTAAATTAATTAATTTCGTTTTACTATTCATATGAATTAATTTAGATTTACTATTTTGTTAATTGAGTAATATATATATACATCATATACTTGTGACTCCGAAGGCTCAAATGAATTTGACCATATAGTTATACGTTGAACCTTGCACATTAATTTTCAGTAGAAGCTTTAGATGCATATTATTTTCAGTAGAAGCTTTAGATGCACTTTTTTTTTAATCACCAAATACCACAAACACTTTGTTTGCGTTTGTTCATAGTCATCAATGAAAACCATTTTCTTTAATTTTATTTTATACAATAAAATTAACGCATCATTATTCTTTTCAAAAACAATAATCTATTGTTATTGTTCACTTGTGTCATGTTTAACAACAAAAGTCAACAACCTCTGTCTTATTTGTTGTGGCAACCAAAAACAACCTTTGCTTTTGTTACCGAGAATCCAAGACCAAAAAAAAAAAAAATAATAATTTTTAATTAATCTTTTATCAAAACCATAAATGATTTTATTGATCTACGTTGATATGGCCATAAAGAATTGACGGCTGACCTACTTTTGTAAGTGTATTTCGGCTATCATCCCGAAAACGCACAACGACCTTTTTTTTTTTTTTATGAACTATTTGTTTCATATCTAGCTTAGGCAATTATTGTGAACATTTGGTCCCTATAAGAGCATTTATTTTTTAGACTTTTAGTTGATTTGTACTTGTCACAATTAGGGATAGCACCCGCGGGTCGTGGATGCGGATCCATTGGATCCATCACCCGTACCCGCGGATTTTTTTTTAAGAGACATCCAATTGAACCCTTGTTCGTTGAAACAATTTGACTATATTTTTACTCCCCATTATTAAACGGGCCATTTTGATGCACACTCTTAAAAAAAATAATTTGTTTTTTAAGTTTTATTATTCAACCTCCTTTTTTCAACGGTCACGTTTTTAACAAAACATTTGACAAGTTTGGAAAAAAGTTTTTTATTGATTATCATCAAAAGTTTTCTATTGTCACTCTACTGGATGGAATTATGGCATACAACCAAAATTGCAACCCAACACTACATAAGAACAAAAAAAAAGGTTGTTTTTAATTAACATATGTATATGTGTTAAACTCGGAATAATAATAACTTATTTTAGAAAATTAACATAAGACATGTTGAAACATTTTTGTCACATTTAGCTCATCAAGTCTAATACTTATCATTGATAGATTTTATCACGTCTAGGAGATGTTTACTTTTTTCTTGTATTAAGTCCTACTTTCATTTACCTTTGTTTGGAAAAAAGTTTTTTTTTTTACTTTGCTTTCTCCCTTTCTGTAAAACTCATTTAAACACTTTCTTTGTTTTTTTTTTGTTTTTAAAAAAAACTTCCTTTTTTTTACGTTATCCGTAAATTATAAATATATAAAAAAAACTTTTTGTTTAAATTTTTTTTTTCTAGTTTTTAAAAGGCCACTTGACCAATTTTTTAATTCTTTCACAACACCTGATATCGTGATCGTGACCTTTCACCAAAGCAAGAGATATTTTTGATAAACTAAACACGGACTCGTGTTTGAAATTGTCGGCCACAAAAAAAAATTCATTTGATAAAAGTATATATATATATATATTTTTTTTAGTTATAGAAGGAGACCACTTCATTTTCAATACTTCATTTTTGACAAAAAAAAACTACTCCATTTTACCATCCCCTTTTTTTTTTCTTACTTTAACTTTTAAGATATACTTTTAATAAAAATACAAACTACTTTTTCTTATTTTAACTTTTAAGATTTACTTTTAATAAAAATACAAACTACTTTTTGTATTTTAACTTTTAAGATTTACTTTTAATAAAAGTACAAACTACTTTTTCTTATTTTAATTTTTAAGATTTACTTTTAATAAAAATACAAACTATTTTTTTTATTTTAACTTTTAAAATTATAAATTTAAGAATAAACATTAGTATGCATGAAATAAATAATGATTAATTGCATAAGTAATCATAAATGTTAGATAACATATAAAGACCCCGTCGTATTCGTATTGATCGGAATTAATCTCGACCCATGGTACCGTGTTGTCAAATGACGTGTTGCGTACATAAAGTACCGTGTTGTCAAATGACATGTTGCGTACAATCATGAGGTCTTATTAACATAAATATAAATGTTAGTGAAGTTAATAAGAGTTAGATTACAGAAAATATAATTCAGGCGGTATAACCGGCCATATATAACTTAAATAACATAAATATAAATGTTAGTGAAGTTAATAAGAGTTAGATTACAGAAAATATAATTCAGGCGGTATAACCGGCCATATATAACTTAAATAACATAAATATAAATGTTAGTGAAGTTAATAAAAGTTAGTAAACATAAATGATAGTTAGGCGACAGTGTCGACCATATATAATTTAGGTGGCAGAGCCAACCATATAATAAGAACAATACAAATGCACTAAGAACTTAATAAAAATTAGTAGTTCAAAATGTTAGTAGTCCAAAATTTGATATGTCCGAGTCTGAAAAACCTTAATAATTTCATACCTTGATTAGTGACTCGTGATCGTTTGAGATATCCTTTGATTACACTAAGCTCTTCGTGCTGATAACGTGTTATAATTCAGTAGGCTTATAACTAATTTTGACCTAAGCCTATACAATCCTTAAATATGAGAGAGTAGTAATGGAAGAGAGAGAGAGTATATTTCTTATATGTATGAAAAATAGTGTGTATATGTGTGTTCATTATCCACATATATATAGTACAAATTTTACTATCCATATTTGACTAATTACCATCCATATTTTACTACTAAATTTACAAATTTACAACAGTAACTTATTTTTTGAAATTTTAGGTTGTGTACTCTCTTCTCTTGAGATTTTTTTAAAGTCAAAGAAAATGTTTACATCTTTTTTTTTTTTTTTTTTTTTTTTTTCTCTCCTTATTCAAGGTTTCAAATTTAAATTCATTTGTCTTAAATATTCAAGGTTAAAAACAAGAATTCTCAAAACTTATTTCTATTTCTTTTATAGTTACATAATATATTTTGTTACTTGTTGTGGAATTAATTGGTTGCTTGCTAAGATTTAGGTTTTCTTGTAAACTCATTTAAGAGCGGGTCAATTAGTATTAGTAATAAATATTATTCTATAGGTATAACAATGTATTAATGTAAGTATATATGTGAATTATGTTTTTCCTTATTATGTAGACTAATTGTGTTAACTAGTTGTTTACCCTCGCTTCGCGCCGGGGATTCGGTTTTCAATGTATTTTATTGCGTTTAGTTTAATGATGATGTCATTGAAGCGCAACTCGAGTCGAACTAAAAGGTATAACCCGTCAAAGATTTAAATATTATTTTAAATTAATAATATAGGTGCATCTCTGTGGGTGGAGAAAAATATAAAGGAAACCAAAAAATAAAAAATAAAAAAAAAATTGTTACAACGGGTAGAGAAAAATATAAAGAAAACAATCGGTACTATTCATATTTTTTGCCTAGTAGATATTTGCTGCTGCTAATTATAAAGAAACCATCGGTACTATTCATATTTTTTGTCTAGTAGATATTTGCTGCGGGTGAAGAAAAATATAAAGGAAACCAAAAAAGGAAAAAATGTTACAAAAAAAAAAAAAATTGCTACAGTACCGTGAATAGTACTGTTCAAGACAGTACTGTTCACGTGAATAGTGAACGTTGTATAACCATTGTTGCGCGATGTACAAGGGATTAAAGCGCGTGAGTAGTACTATTCATAGCTTTTGTCTATTAGTATATATGGTAAAACAGTACTGTTCACGTGAATAGTGAACGGTGTATAACCATTGTTGCGCGATGTACAAGGGATTAAAGCGTGTGAGTAGTACTATTCATAGCTTTTGTCTATTAGTATGTATGGTAAAACAGTACTGTTCACGTGAATAGTGAACGTTGTGTAACCATTGTTGCGCGATGTACAAGGGATTAAAGAGTGTGAGTAGTACTATTCATAGCTTTTGTCTATTAGTATAAACTAGATGTGGAGCCCTCGCTTCGCGCTGGGGGCTCCGTTTTGAATGCGAGTTAAAAAAAAGTCTTGATCTATTTTGTAAAAAAGAATTTTTTTCGACATCTAACATTGAAGGGTTGTTCCTTTTGTGAAAGTTGCTTCTTTTAGCGTTCGGGTTTTATTTAAAAAAAAAGTTAGTAAAGTAGGGGTTCGATTTGTATTTTAATAAAAGTTAGGGGGTTAAGTTTGTGAAATTTGAAAAAAATATACGTATAAAGTGGGAGTTCGATTTCTATTTTAATAAAAGTTAGGGGGTTAAGTTTGTGAAAATTGAATATTAGTAAAAAAAAAGTTAGTAAAGTGGGGGTTCGATTTGTATTTTAATAAAAGTTAGGGGTTAAGTTTGTGAAATTTGGGAAAAATATACGTATAAAGTGGGGGTTCGATTTGTATTTTAATAAAAGTTAGGGGGTTAAGTTTGTGAAATTTGAAAAAAATATACGTATAAAGTGGGAGTTCGATTTCTATTTTAATAAAAGTTAGGGGGTTAAGTTTGTGAAAATTGAATATTAGTAAAAAAAAAAGTTAGTAAAGTGGGGGTTCGATTTGTATTTTAATAAAAGTTAGGGGTTAAGTTTGTGAAATTTGGGAAAAATATACGTATAAAGTGGGGGTGCGATTTGTATTTTAATAAGATTATAAAGTAGGAGTGCGATTTGTATTTTAATAAAAGTCGGGGAGTTAAGTTTGCGAAAAGTGAAAAAAAAAATAGTACTATTCATTTGGCCTTTGCCTTTTAGATATAGGTATATAATGGTAATGGTAATGGTAATAATATGTATTTATCGATTTACTTTTGATCTTTATTACGGATGTAAGACCTAAGATATCAATCGCTAAACTCTTTTCAAAACTGATTGTCACAATAGTATCACAAAAACACTTTCTTCCTAGAACTAATGGGAACTAAACATTGATATCCATCACACGCCTATAAAACTGGGAATCACTAAATTTTTTAACTAACAATTAACTTTTTCAATATTAATAATACTTTATTAATTAAAATAACAATAGATAAGAATAAAAATAAATTAAGTTAACATAACATAATAATTTCAGAGGCGATACAACTGAAGACGATAAACTAGTCTTTGGCTTCGGACGAATCTTTTAACTCCTTGGCGTATCGAGGTTCGTTTTTTCCCTAACTTGCATCACCATTCGATATTCACCGGCCGGTAACTCATTTGACACCAAACATAAACTAGTTTTTGTTTTCGGACAAATCTTTTAACTCCTTGGCGTATCGAGGTTCGTTTTTTCCCTAACTTACATCACCATTTGATATTCACCGGTCGGTAACTAATTTGACACATGTATAGGGAGAAGCTTGAAACATTTAATCATGATATGCATATTAGCGAGCTTAGCCCGTTTCTTAAGTTCCTTGCGTAACTTATGAAGAGTTGTTAGTTAAGCGAGTGTGGACTCCAAAAGCTGTTGTCGGGTTTCCTCAACAGACAAACGTGATGATGTGGCATCCAAAGAACTTGAACTCCCCCGACTCTTGAAATGACTCGGTGGACAACGAATGAGATCTCCTTGGAGAAGAAAGACGAGACATATGCGTACAAATAAGGTAAGAGGAGAAGTAAACGTTCATGGACGGGAGAAAACCTAGAACAGTCTAACCATCAAAGGTTGAAAGAAACAAAAATTAAAGCACCGACATGATATAGCAAGGATAATACTAAATTAAAAATCTGAATCACGTTATTAAAAATAGAAATATTATCGGTTATTGATTATTATTAGATCTGGGCTAACAGGTGTAGAAACAAAAGTGCAAGTACTTAACGGGTTATTGTTATTGGTGTTAGTCCAAAGTACTATCGGCATTCACTTGGTAGTAGTGCGGGATGATCCACGTAGTTTTAAAAACATACGAACTGTCGTTTTAATTCGGCGTTCACTTGCCTTTTTTTCTAGTGACCGGAGGTCCCTTTGGAAGCAACATCTTTATTCATAGAATAAAGGGAGGGAAGACTTTCTCTACTCTTGGAGTGTTTCACTTCTGGACGGAGAAATGACTTCTATTTATTCTCGGATAGAGGCATGATTGTCTATATGTCACCTCCCACACCTCAAACATGTAGGATTGGGCTCTGCTGTTGTGTGTTATTGTTGTATTTATCTCCGTGATTGTTATCTTAACCAAGAGGTTTTGGGTTCATGGCCTTACTTGAGGCAGTAAGATGTAAATATTCGAGGTTTTATATGTAGATTGTAGGTTTGGCTAAAAAAAAAAAAATTATATATTGAATATATACTGTAAGTTTCGAAGGTAAGTGTTTATTTAATGGTGTGTGTGTGTGTATATATATATATATATATATATATATATATATATATATATATATATAGGGGTAGGATCAATGGGGAAGTAACAAATTAGGAGGAAGCGGGGGGAAGTGGTGAAGTAATTTTTTTTTTTAATAATTTTGGTTTTTTTCGAATTTTTTTCAAGCATCAAGATCACACGAAAATGTGAACAATTAAAAAAGACACTTCGTGATAAATGTTATTATTTAGGCGGTAAAACGATCGACAAAAATAACATTCAAGATAGTATTGATCGTGAAGAATGTTAATCTTCGAAGGTTTTTTTCCATGTTTTTTGATGTACTTTTTGTCAAAATTTAGTCCGATTTGAAGTTTAAAGTTTAGGGTTTAGTGGTTTGGGTTTAGTCCATAAATCCAAAACCCAGAAACCAAAATCCAAAACCCTAAACTCTAAACCGTTCGTGTTAAAAACTCGATCTAAATCCTAAATCTAAATCCTAAATCTAAACCCTAAATCTAAACCCTAAACCCTAAATTTCTAAACCCTAATATCTAAACCCTCAAAATACGCTCGAAAAACACGATAATTGTAATATATTATTTCTTCGAGCGTTTTTCAGTCAAAATAAAAACATTTATCACAAAGTGTCTTTTTTAAATGTTCATATTTTCATCCAATCTATAATGTTCGTGAGCAAAGTTTTTTCAAAAAAGGAAAAACAAAATTGGCTTCCCCCCGTTTCCCTCCAATTGGTTACTTCCCCATTGATTCTACCACTATATATATATATATATATATATATATATATATATATATATATATATATATATATATATATATATATAAGCGTGTGACAATAATCCTAAGTGTCAACTCCTTATTAATTCCTGCCACATGTCAGTTCCTCCTTTATTCCTGCCACGTGTCAATCTATTAGTTATTTCCATCTATTAATTGAATTATTAGATTCCTAATTTAATTTAATACACAAATTTCATTACCTAAAATACTATATTATATTATCATATAATATCATTATATTGATATTATATTATAAAATAGATATTTCTTTATTAACATTATAATATTATATATGAATGAAAATGATATTTTATATAATATAAATATAATTTATAGTTTGCAGTTAATATAATATTTGTACAATATTAAAAAAGGTTATTTGTACAATATTATATAAATGTACGGGGTCATGTTTGGTAATTGAAGTTAAAATGGTTATTTGATAATCTTTATAAATATTTAGATGTGTGTTTGCTCTACTTCGTTTGAGATATTGACATAATGAAATTGATTTGGACTAAAAACATATACAATTAGAGATGTACATAAAATATTGTTCTTAACTGTCAGTTTTAAAACAACTTTTTAGGGCTAATGTTTGATGTTTTATCGATTATTTGTTAATTGAAGTTAAAATAAAATCCAACGCACAGGCTCATAATCTGTACGTTAGTATTCAATACTAATGTTTTCGATATAAATGTTATCAACAATGTTTTTTGTTATTGTAATTGTATTTTATATTTGATAAGTATCAATATTAACGTTATCGACTACTAATTTATACAAATATCGTGCAACACACGGCTAATAAAACTAGTATATATATATAATTTAAGAGACCTTAAGAATTTCTCTAAGGCATTTAACATTAAAACACTTTGTTACGTAATTTCTGATTTTACATAAATTAATATTAGGTTGACTGATAAGAACGAACATATACTACTCTTGATCTTAGCCAAAAGGCTGAAAAAGGTATTGTTTGTTTTTGTTGTTAAGTTCTTAATTGATGATAATCTTAAAATGTACGCATTGGATAAGTAGTACATAAATAATACAGTAGTATATGTTTATGTGTTTATTAATAGCAGTTCCAACTTCTAAGGCATCGGGTACAGTTCACGCTCGCGTGTTGGTTTATGTATATCTTTACATATTACATATGGGTTTTGAGCTTGATTATTGGATCTGATGGAGAAGAAAAGCAATAGAGCTCACATGTGATACTATCTTAAATTTATCTTTAATTCATACGTGGCGTACGTACGTAGTTGCTCGATCGATCTCTTACAATGAGCCTGCCATATGAATGCCAGTGTGTTGAAATGATGATTTTGTTCGACCGATTGGGTATTTGTCGTGAATAAGTCATATGTTCGAAAACGACATGATCATAGAAGGAATTATACAAGTATGATAAAGAAAGGAATGAGGTGGGGGAGGTGCATTAAATGAAAATTTGCAGGATGTTAAGAAGCTGTTTGTTGGTCGATAACGGTGTTTTGGCACCATGTATTCAATGCATTTCTAGCCAGTCCAAAACTATTCCATTCTTTAGTTTTTTTAATGATAACTAGGTGCATTGCCCGTGCTTTGCACGAATATAGTAAGCGTTGTTGCATCGCACTTGTAATGTTAGTACGTGAAGTGATCTATGTCAACGGTTAACAATACGAATCTGAAATATTTGAATATAAACATACGTAAATCAATTTGTGTCGTCTATTATATATATATATATATATATATATATATATATATATATATATATATATATATATATATATATATATATATATATATATATATATATATATATCACAACCAAATACTATATAAAAGATCAAACATCTTAAAAATAATGATAAAAACGTGTATTTATATAACTCTATCAATTGTTTCATTTGAAAAGTGTCATTATTTCATTTGAAAAGTGTAGTGAAGTGAAAAATGAAAAATAGTATTTGAAGACAACAATGACTATCAATTTAATTAGGTACTATATATAACGTAAGTGAAAAGGTTAAAACTATTGTTATTATTTATAACATAACATAAAGTTATTATAAATGTTTAGGAAAAATGAAAAGTTTAAAACTATTGTTATTATGCATAACATGCATCAATTTTAGTTATGATTAAAAATATTTAGGATCAAATGTATGATAATAACTTAATATCAATAATCAAACTGAAAGACTTTATACGCAACATTTTATTATCAATTTTTTAGTTCTAAATTGTCTTATCCTGATTAATTAATTAACTATTTTTACCATCTTTATATTTTTATTTTCTTAAACACATCTATTATGAGTAATAATTAAGTAATTATAGTTACATGAAAACTCAAATATTTGATACGTAGTAAGTATTCACTAAATATTTAATAATAACCTGGTTAATATTAAACTTGATGTAGTAAAAGTAACAATTAAGAATGAAGATAAAAGTCAAATTAAACAAAACATACATACAATTCAATAGAAAAGTAAAAAAGTTTGCATTCTTTAATATTGGTAACCTACATCCATAACAAATATGATACAAAAAGAAGGCATAATTTCTTTATCCATTATCAAAGAACTGTATGATGCAAATAATTGCTAAAGAAAATATTTAATAATACAACGTTAAAAGAAAATATTGAACATCAAGAGAAAAGCTAAATTAAACAAATCATACTTACAATCCAATACAAAAATGAAATAATTTGTGTTCTCTAATATATGTACATATTCGCAATAGGAAATACTCCGCAATACTTTGTCCCTTAATGTTGTAATATCTGAAACTTGTCTGAGTAAGATGTTGACATCACTACATATTAACAATAAAAGAAACCTAAACAACAACAACAACAACAACAACAACAACAACAACAATAATAATAATAATAATAATAATAATAATAATAATAATAATAATAATAATAATAATAATAATAATAATAATAATAATAAATAAATAAATAATTAAAAACACAACAAATACATTATTGACGAAGATCTATAATCGACGTAAAAGTAACACCAAAGATAGTATACAACAATAATATAAATCACAACAAATTTAATATATATATATATATATATATATATATATATATATATATGTGTGTGTGTGTGTGTGTGTGTGTGTGTGTGTGTGTGTTAACTCTAAACAACTATCAAAACGAATAAATTTCACATGATAATAGAAAAATACTCATGTACACCAATAACTTGTTAATAAAGTCATACCATAGCATAAGCCTAACGTTCGTGTGATAGATGAATATACAACATTACATGAGGAAATAATCTTACTAAACTGATGATGATGATTAAGAACTAACATATATAAAACTCTATCAATTATTAATTAGTATTTGCAATGTATGTGGTGAAATGAAAAATGTGTATTGTGAAAATGAATAATGAGTATTTATAGGCATTATAGTAACTTATTTAATATAAAGAAAATGAAAAGGTTAAAACTTATTTATTTATTATAAGAATAATGAAAGGATTGAAATTAATCAATTTAATACATGGAAAATGAAAGGATTAAAACTTAGATATTATTATTAATGAATTTTCTAATTCTTTTATTTTTTTAATTATTACCTTATTATAAAATTAAGTAGGAAATAATGAAAAATGTTTTTTTTAGTTGTAAATGATTAAATTAAGAGGTTTTAGTGCCCTCATTTATGACTCAAGGAGTCACTTTTATATTATATATAGATTGTTTTCAATTGAATAACTCTGTGGTTAACCATCTAAGAGCTTTTAACAAATATTGCTAATAATATTTGTGTAAGGTTGTTGTTGTTTTTTTTTTTTTTTGCATAACTATATATTTTTAGTCAATATTATTTAACGTTAATGAGTCTAACGTAACCCAAAAACAATAACTATATGCACTGACGACAAAACGCGACACCACTAGTTTAAATTTTTTACGAAAAATATACTCTTTAAATTTTATAGAACACCACTAAATTTAATTGTAGGACCCCATATATTTTCCGAATTTATAGTTTTTTCTTTGATTATGTAGGAGTCCACTAAATTTAACTAACCGGACGATGTATATCTTTAGTATTTGTAATTTTTCAAAGGTAAACAACCACTAATATATCATTCAAATATAATAATTAGTATTGGAAAAATAATTCGGGACCCATTGAGTTTTAATCCTGAAATCGCCATTAACTATATGTTTAAGGAAAAAAAATCAATAACAAACAAAATCTTAAATATACAAAGAGCAACTTTCGAATTGAAAAAAAAAAAAAAACGTTTGGCAGATTCATGATTAAAAACAACAATTTATACTTGAAGATAAGTATTGAATATGTGGAATTTTTGTAAATGTAATATTAAATGTTAATGTGCTTCTTTTAGGTTCTAATTATGCTCCAGCCCAAAATAAAAAATAAATAACCACAGCATAGTTTTAAACCCCGGCCATAATGATAAGCATCGCCCATTAATCGAATATTAAGTCTCCAGGAAAATGTTGTCGAGACTCGAACCCTCGACTGCTAGGTTGATAAGCGCCCTCTAACCACTCCTCCGAAAATGCTTTTGTGTTATAATTACCACATTATTTATTTACTGTTTATAAATTATTGATTTTCAAAATTATAAGGGGTTAATTAACTATTGACTGTTCATGACTCTCTAAATGAATATATATATATATATATATATATATATATATATATATATATATATATATATATATTGATTTTCAAAATTAGAAATCAATTAACTATTGACTGTTCATGACTCTCTAATCGAATATAACTAGTTGTGGAGCCCTCGTTTCGCGTCGGGGACTCCGTTTTGAATGCGAGTTAAAAAAAAAATCTTCATCTATTTTGTAAATTTTTTTTTTTCGACATCTAACATTGAAAGGTTGTTCTTTTTGTGAAAGTTGCTTCTTTTAGCGTTAAAGTTAGTTGATCTATTTTGTAAAAAATAATGTTTTTCGACATCTTCTGGTAGCATTGAAGGGTTGTTCCTTTTAAGAAAGTTGTTTTTTTATCGTTGAGATAAAAAAAAATGTAGCGCAGTAGTGGCCTATGTGGGTCCTACTGTTTGAGCACAGTGTACAAGTCGGTAAAGCGTGGTGGGTGTTATTATTCAGTATTTTTGGTGTTAGTGATGAGATAAATAATAATTTAGAATATAGGTATAAAGTGGGAGGTTCGATTTGTATTTTAATGAAAGTTAGGGGGTTAGGTTTGTGAAAAGTGAAAAATCGAATAGTACTATTCATAACAAATAAGACAAATTTTGTCTATTAGTTATATTGGTAATATACAGGGCCGGGCCTGGCCATGGGCGACCAGGGCGACCGCACAGGGCATCACACCATTAGGGGGCATCAATGTTTAGTGCACATGCTGATTTTTAGACAACTTCATACGCTAAATCAGAGTTCTACAGACAAGAAAATATGGTTTATTTTATGAAAAATGACTATCGAAGTTTAAATGGAGATCTAAGGTTCATTTGTATTTTAATGGAGGTAAATTTTGGAGTTGGGTGGGGAAGATGAATAGGGGAATGGAAAAGATGACTGACACTTTTACGTTTTGTAGTCATCTATTATTCCGTATTTTGCTTGTTCATCTCCACTGGCCACTAATAAGCTAAATATACAATTCAGTCCCTCATCTATTTGTACAATCAATTGAGTAACACTTTGTTTTTTTTTTGTTTTTTTTTTGTTTTTTCAATATATACATGGGGGATGTAGTCATGTAGATAGAGTATGAGTTTCAAAAAACCTACACATATATATCACATAAAATATATTTAGTACCAAATTTAAGAAAAACACGATTTTAAAAATAACTATAAGCATCAACTTTTATTATTTATATAAGCATGTGTTAACAAATTGGATTTATCTATTGTGATTTATCATATCAAGTAATAACTTATATGCATTCGTCTGACTTAGTATACTACTCCCTCCGTCCCTATATTATTGTCCACTATTCCATTTTGAGATGTCCCAAATTAATTGTCCACTTCCATAAATAGAAAGGAAAGAAGATATTTCATTGGTGGATCTGGAGAGAGAAGATATTTCATTGGTGGAGAAATAAAGTTAGTGGGATTTCCTAAAACTGTGTGTTTTTTGTCTGGTGACAATAAATATGGGACGGAGGGAGTATATCTCTTAAAATAAAAGACCTCCAATATCTGTAAATGATATACATAAAAGTTATCTATAGTTACTACCATATATAATTTGTATATACCAATTTATTAGAAAAGTTAAGTTAAAGCATTTTTTTTTCGTCCATGGGCATCAATAAATAGCTTCGCCCTGGGCATCAAAAACCTTAGGACCGGCCCTGGTAATATATATATATATATATATATATATATTAATTTGGTTATGTAATTTCTCTAAATCAAAAGTACTTTCTGCATGATATAAACTTTCAAGAGATCAACGCACTCCGCTGCGTACGAATCTTTTTTACATAATTATATGAATTTAATTCAAAATACTTTAATGTTAATCAACCAAACGTAATGTAGAAGGACAATAATACATTTCAAAATTCCAAGTAAGTCAAATTGTAGACAAAATGTATAGTTGTTTTCGTTTTTTCTTTATATATATATATATATATATATATATATATATATATATATATATATATATATATATATATATATATGTGTGTGTGTGTGTGTGTGTGTGTGTGTGTGTGTAATGTGTGAAGAAGTAAAGGGAAATTGATAAAAAAAAATTGTAAAAAATGCTGACAAAAAAATTACGTTAAAGGTTTAATATAGAAAATAAAATGAGTTATGAGAGTGGGAGGGATGAAATTTTAAAAAGAAAATCAGAAGAGGGCAAAATAAGATTTGGCGAGGACTGAAAAGAAATCTGAGAGGGTCCAAACTATCAATTAGTCTTTTTTAAAAAAATAGGTTGTTTTAGGGGTGAATAGTAAACCGAATCTAACCGATCATACCGAAGCTATCACGTAGCCCCCGAAGCTTACTCTATGTCTTCTGAGTTTGATTATATGTATGATATACATTGTAGTCCTATATGTGTAGTCTAGTTATGATAACAACATTGAGCCTATTCTATATAAGGCGCGGGTTTTATTCCAATTCTCGACCATTGTTGTCTTGCCAACACCTCGATTTATCTCTCACATGTTGACACATGAGATTGTCTAAGTAATTCTCCGGACCAATCCTACACTCACTACAAGAAAAATGATCATTTGTGACGATCTTTTAGTTACGGCTTATTATTTCGTCACTAATAATTCTATATAGTTATCATTAAAAAAGTTGTCAATAAATTTTGGTTACTATACGATATTAGTAACCAAACAAATGGTCACTATATAGTGTCCAATTTTATTATTATGGTCTCTAATAATTTTTTGTGAAGGATCTATAGAGACGAAAAGTAACAAACTTAATTTGATATATATATATATATATATATATATATATATATATATATATATATATATATATATATATATATATATATATTAATTTGGTTATGTAATTTCTCTAAATCAAAAGTACTTTCTGCATGATATAAACTTTCAAGAGATCAACGCACTCCGCTGCGTACGAATCTTTTTTACATAATTATATGAATTTAATTCAAAATACTTTAATGTTAATCAACCAAACGTAATGTAGAAGGACAATAATACATTTCAAAATTCCAAGTAAGTCAAATTGTAGACAAAATGTATAGTTGTTTTCGTTTTTTCTTATATATATATATATATATATATATATATATATATATATATATATATATATATATATATATATATATATATGTGTGTGTGTGTGTGTGTGTGTGTGTGTGTGTGTGTGTGTGTGTGTGTGTGTGTGTGTGATGTGTGAAGAAGTAAAGGGAAATTGATAAAAAAAATTGTAAAAAATGCTGACAAAAAAATTACGTTAAAGGTTTAATATAGAAAATAAAATGAGTTATGAGAGTGGGAGGGATGAAATTTTAAAAAGAAAATCAGAAGAGGGCAAAATAAGATTTGGCGAGGACTGAAAAGAAATCTGAGAGGGTCCAAACTATCAATTAGTCTTTTTTAAAAAAATAGGTTGTTTTAGGGGTGAATAGTAAACCGAATCTAACCGATCATACCGAAGCTATCACGTAGCCCCCGAAGCTTACTCTATGTCTTCTGAGTTTGATTATATGTATGATATACATTGTAGTCCTATATGTGTAGTCTAGTTATGATAACAACATTGAGCCTATTCTATATAAGGCGCGTGTTTTATTCCAATTCTCGACCATTGTTGTCTTGCCAACACCTCGATTTATCTCTCACATGTTGACACATGAGATTGTCTAAGTAATTCTCCGGACCAATCCTACACTCACTACAAGAAAAATGATCATTTGTGACGATCTTTTAGTTACGGCTTATTATTTCGTCACTAATAATTCTATATAGTTATCATTAAAAAAGTTGTCAATAAATTTTGGTTACTATACGATATTAGTAACCAAACAAATGGTCACTATATAGTGTCCAATTTTATTATTATGGTCTCTAATAATTTTTTGTGAAGGATCTATAGTGACGAAAAGTAACAAACTTAATTTGATCACTAAGTTGACTTAGTGATTAATTTAGTGTTATTAGTAACCAGTGGCGGATCCAGGAAATTTTTTCACTGGGGCGATTTTTTTTTTTAAAACGTAGGGAATTTTTTTTTTGCAAAATATAGATGTTTTGGGGCAAAATATAGAGTTTTTTGAGAAAAATTTAAAGGTTTTTGGGCAAAATATGAAGGTTTTGGGGCAAAATATGAAGGGTTTGGGTCCAAAATTTTTTTTCCCACCGGGGACAAAATCGAAAAACCGAAAAAATTTGCACTAAAATTTCGAAATCCACCGGGGGCGGGCGCCCCCCCTCTTAATACACCGGATCCGCCAGTGTTAGTAACGAATAGCCTTTATCACTAAAGCCCTTTTTTGTAGTGACTATTCAGACGCGTTGGAGAAGGGAAATACATGGCCCAACTAATATTCATACATTTTTTTTTTTTTGAAAGGCAAGTATTATTAAAGTACGAAGAAACAAAACTAGCAAGAAGCTAGCATACACACGGGGCTACGCCCCAAACACGCAAACAACCAAAACTCGAAAAAACCTAAAAAACACGAGAAGGGTTACACCCTCAAGCCCCTAACCAATGCTACGAAGGACCCAAAACGAAACCCCATACACGAAAATCTACAAACAAAAACAATCCCGAAACCACATACACCACAGTAATCGAAGAAGACTATGTTTCCGAATCCGAGGCAGAGCACGATGAGGAACACGAGCAGCAGCACGAGCAGCAATCAACCTCACCATCGACGTCCTCCGAGTTTTCCATCACATCATTAATAAGATACCTATCTTGCCAACGATATCTATCCCGACATCTACTACGTTTCAACTTTGATCTTCCCCAAACATATTTGAGGAAATGACTTTTAATTAAAGGTTTGAATTTCCTCATCTTACCACGAAAACGAGAGACCGCGATAGGTGTTGAAATATTACCCGAGTTATCCCCGAGATCAGAAGATGTGTCAACACCGCTCCCATCGTCCAAATCAGTTTCACCACCAGGCCCATCGTTAGATGCAATTGGGCTAATATTATTGGTATCTGAGCTACAAGTTGAGATTATGTTAGATTCAAGCCCATCTTCAGGTAATGCCCCATCCTCATCTACACATACATCCTCCTTGTGAGATCCATTATTAGCCCCCATCTCCCCCATGTTCAGCTCAGCCCCAATCTCAGCTTCAGATTCATCACTTGTTGGGCTAAGTGGCTTATCATTAACTCTAAAAAGATCACGGGGTACTTCTGTATTAGGTCCAATGCCACATTTTGGATCATGGCCCAGTGGCCCATGCGAATTTGAGTTATCCACATGCCCCTCGTTTAAATCAATAGATCCAGGCGTGCACTTCTCAACTCTAGATATAGATTTCTTGGAACTAGGGTTAACTTCACGCGTGACTTTTGGAGATGGAGAAAATTCGCCTATCGATACACGTCTTTTTGCTTCACCCGATGTATCATCTTTTCCGGTCCCAATAGGAATTTCGGTGGTATTCCCGGCGACTGGACTAGCGACTGGACTAGTCACGTTTCTAGAGTTACGCTCCGAACAAGCAGAGCAGCCAGGAGGAGGAATAAATGGGGTCTCAACAGCACCAGCTTCATGGCCGATGAACTCACCTTCCTCCAGCGAATCGTTAGTCTCCGAAAATATAGTTGAATCCACACCTGAAGCAGGACAATTATTATCACCATCAGAGACCTTACAGCACTCCGCCCCAACAACCTTCACCTTACTTTTCTCGACTTCTACACGCTTGTTGTTCACTTCAATCAATGCCCAAGCTAACCGCTCGTTGTTAAAACTAAACACGAGGTTGTGATTCTGCACCGATTTAGGGAGACTAAACTCGAGGTATTTACCATCAACCATTATTTCAATATGGTTGTGACTGTTGCCTTTAATTGTATTCGCAAAAGATCTACCTTCCCATTTTGGTGCCTTAGGTTGAACATGGTTCAAATTAAGAGCAGGGAAATCTTTTCTTTCATCAATATTCTCAAATCCTGAACCAGCATCACTGTGAGAAAACGTAGAAGTGAATTGTTTTCTCTCAATTGCCTTAAAAGCACGAATCGACCTTCCTTTTATCTCAATGGTGTTTAAGACTTTTGTGAAGAAATCAACATCACTAATGCCCTCGAATCTTACGAAGCCAAAGCGCTGTCCACTTGACAGTCTCTTTCGAGGTAAAAACACGTCCTTCAGAGCACCGTAGTTCTCAAAAACTCTCCAACAATCATCACGCGACCATGTTTCAGGGAAGTTAAAAAACATAAACGACGATAACTAATATTCATACATAAAAAAAACATTAACCATTTAATGTTATCTTTTACATTTTTTTTTTCTTCCGAAAAACACAACTTTATAAGAAAGAACCCTTCCTAATTCTTTTAACTTTTTAAGGTCTGAAACATAATTCCTTTACAATCAGTTTTGAAGGTTTTAAAAGAAAAAGTTAACTTCGACAAGTTTATTCAATTAACCTTATGAATATCATCATTGCATTTTTTGTGTAACATATTATAATAAGAGCTTTAGGTGTTGGTTGTCCATTTCCAGCATTTTTGAAAATGGACACCGAATTTGATGGTTGATCGACACCGCTTCAGTGTTGATTCCCGTAATACCCATATTAGTTACCTAGACTTGGTAAGTCACCTTATGTTAGTTTAATAATAAAATTTAGATATGATATTTAATCTATATTTGATTGGTTGGTAATTTTAATACAAATAGGGAAATAGTAAATTATGATGGGATATTTTATTAAGTGAAAAGATTAATTTGCTTGTGACAAGGATCACAATGAAAACCTAGTTGACTCGAATAGACCTAGTTAGGTCAGCTTAATAAAAGCATTGTATTTTGAATAGGGGATAAAAAAACCTGTGTAAGAATCAGACGGTTAGCTTTTAGTAAAGTATTTGTCCTTTAACTTTCATTCCTTTTTTTACATGTTCAAAACCCTAAACACCTACTAGCTCTCACCTTGCTTCTTTGATTCTTGATCATAAACAAGAAAGTATTAGTGGTTATTTATCCTTACAAATCCAAACTGAAATTGATGTTAGCAATAGACGTGATCTATTTATACTTTTTGAATGACTAAACATGTCAAAATCTGTGATTTGGTAGTATAAAACCTGAACGACAGCAGCAACTGCAGTTCATCGTCTCACGTGCGAATGACTAGTCATGCATGCGCATGTCAAGTCAGGTGTGCGCCTGTCGTGTCATATGTGCACGTGACAACGTCAGAAGCGCGCATATTAGGTCTATATGTGACTGAATTGAAATGGTAATTTGGGCACGCATGTTGATATCACCAAAATTATACATATTCTTCTACCCTTTTATGGTGATATTATGTAAGACCCGTGTATTCCTTGTATATATGTAAATATAAATGATTCGGAAGTTGGGGTTTTGTTTTACAATTTAAAAAGGGGAAACTGTTACTGTCCAGGTACCTGCGCGCCGCGCAGATGAGGCGCGCGCCGCGCATAATCGAGCTGCCAGATTCCTTGTTCTATTTAATTTAAAGCGAGGGCAAATTGGTAAATTCACCTATAACCCGAATTTATTACCTAGATCAGTTGGTTGGGAACTCATTTACTCCCACTACACCAACCTTATCTTCTCCCATTCACTCTAGAGAGAGAGAGTTGATTGTTGAGAGAGGAAGCTCATTTTGAAGGAGAAGGAGTTCGTTTCGGGTTTAATCGCAAGCTTTAAAGTTGTTCATCTCGTCATTTGCTACATTTTGATAGTTGTGGTATGCCTTAACTTCCATTTCTTGTTTTGATTTTGTGTATGGGTTAGGGTTTGTGTTGAAGATGAACACTAAGACCCATTTCTAGGTAAATTGGGTGTTTTGGGTAAATTGGGTCATGTAGACTCAATAATGGGTTAGCTAGGGTTTTAAAAGTGTTAATTGATGTTAAGAAACCCTAATTGGCTAATAATTGGTTAGAACACTTGCTTGATGGATAAATGGGTGCTATTTGGGTATAGATGACCCAAAATGAGTGTATTGACTTTTATTAGGTCAAATGGGTCAAAATGGACCAATGTTGGTTAATGTTAGTGTTTTGTGTTGGAACCTAGTGATTAAATGTGTATGAAGACCTTAAATGTTAAGAGTTAGGGTTTTTGGTGAAGTTGACCCAATTTTAGGGTTAAGTATTAAAATGGGTCAAATGAGTCAAGGTTGACCTAATGGGGTGAAATGGGCATGAAATACCCTAAGTTTATGCTAGTTGAAGTTAATAGACTTTAATTCACTAGCTTTATTGATGTTAGTTGAGTCTTGGCCATTTATGGGCGGTTTTGGTATAGTCGAGCTATTTAATGCATATTGGGTCATTAAATGCTCAAGTGTAAGTATTGTGGTTAATTCCACTAGTTGCGTAATTGAATGTGTACTTATGTATTAGGTACGATTGCTTTGAAGATCGGAAGTGCATAATCATCATCTTGGCGCTAAGGTGAGTGGAATAATTATGCGTGTACGTATATAATGTATTTATTTGTGTGTACGAATGTGGAATTGTCGCGGTGTTTAAGACACCACATTCTAGGTAACGAGTAGTATTGTCGCGGTGTTTAAGACACTACTCATAGTATGTTTGACGAGTGGTATTGTCGCGGTGTTTAAGACACTACTCATTGTTTAATTGACATGTGGTATTGTCGCGGTGTTTAAGACACCACATTGTCATGGGAGTGGAATTGTCGCGGTGTTTAAGACACCACTCATTGTATTGAATGAAGTGTGGATTCGTCGCGGTGTTTAAGACGCCACATTGTCGTAAGGGTGAGTTAGTCGCGGTGTTCAAGACATCACCCGGGGGATTAGTGATTACGCGGTGTGTAAGTAACACTAGTGGATGTTATGAACTCCAACGGTCTTGTAAGTACCGTTTCCCTTGTTCGAATTGGTTAACCAAGGTTGCGTGAATTATGTATTGAAAGTATTTAATTATGAATCGTATGCTATTGTATTATTAGCTACTCGCGGATTTGCGGTTTATGGTATATGCATAATATTGTTGTATGACTGTCGAAATGTTAAACCGAGTATGATGTTGTGTAAGTGATGCAAGTAGGTAGATTATATATGTATATGTATAATTATTTTGCTCACTAAGTTTTGCTTACCCTCTCGTTGTTTACCTTTTTATAGGTTCGTGTGTGGATAAGGGTAAGGGCATTACCTTGGATTAAGTTTCCCGCTTTGATGATTAGGAAGCGTTTTTGGCTTTGGCTTGGAGTTTGACCGAGACTTGGGTAGTTTAACCCCAAACACCATGCTCGTTGTGTCGTTTGGCAATTAAACTTTTTGTGGTCGAAACTCTAATTTGTATTAAATTTGTATTTTTACACTTAGCGGCGTTTTGGGCACGTGTGGGCCCCACTTTGTAAAACTCGTTCATACCTTAGTTATGTGCTAGTTTTACATAAATTAATGTACGGTTAAAAGCGTTTTGGCTAAATGTGTCGGGAAGTACCTCATCTTTTTCGCATTAAAGTGCACCGGGGACAGCCCGTATTTGCGCGGCGCGCAAGGGTGTCCGCGCGGCGCGCAGATGGTCAGCCAGCAAATTTTTTTTTGTGTCACAAATTACAATGGTTTTTGTCGCGTTTTGGTTTGGGATGTTACAAGTGGTATCAGAGCATGGTCTAAGGGATTTAGGTGACTTGAGATAGGCGCCTAGACTTAGACTTTTGTGTGTGCATTGTGCGGGACTTGTAGGACTTTGGGTCGGACCGGGACTTGGTTAGTACATAGGTTCATGTGAACTAATCATGTGTTATTTGTTCATGTTGCGTAGCAATCATCAAGCGAGATGGACGTTGTACTAGCAAGATAATGCGACGTGCTCGCGTAGTAATGACTAGCTACCATTACTACGGGTGCAAATCGTGTCAAACAAGCAATGTACGACGATTGTCGAGCAAGATGGGGTAGTGTGGTATATGTATATGTATATACATACGTGTTATGTCTTTTCGTTCCATTGGTTAACCTATTTCATTTCTTAAGAATGAAGACGGAAGATGAATACGGAACGGAAGGGCCTACTAATGAAAGGAAGAACGAATTAGCGGTAATGGTTGAAGCCGCGATTGGACAACGTGTCTCGGGTTTCGCCAACGGAGTTGGCCAAGTAGTCAAAGAGTCAATCGAAGGACGGGTAACCGAAATGGTCCGAGACCAAGTGACGAAGGTCGTAAGGGAAGAGTTTGAGAAGAGGTTTCCTAAACCTCGAGGTAGGGGTGACGAAGAAGTACATGCAAGGCTAGAGCCACATGGTACTTCGGGTAAAAGGAAAAGAGGTACGCCTGAAGGCGTAGAGTATGTGAAAAAGAAGACCAAGGGAAGTTACACATCTAGATGTTTCAATTGTGGTGTTAGGGGCCACAAGATATGGGAGTGCACGTTGCCGAGAAACGAAAACAGAATGTGCTACCATTGCCATAAAGAGGGACACCGAAGGTCGGAGTGTCCCGAGTTGCTCAATGATCAAGGTAGAAGTGTAAATGAGGCGTCTAGTAGCATGAGGAAGGTAGTAACGGGCTCCGGTGGGTCTAAGTGTTACAATTGTGGGCAACGGGGACATAAGTCTCGCGATTGT
This sequence comes from Rutidosis leptorrhynchoides, assembly GCF_046630445.1. Lineage (NCBI taxonomy): Eukaryota > Viridiplantae > Streptophyta > Magnoliopsida > Asterales > Asteraceae > Rutidosis > Rutidosis leptorrhynchoides. The sequence goes on from NC_092340.1 coordinate 301,489,555, forward strand.
CCGTCGGGCAGAACTGTATGTTTTTATTGTTGGAAGGAAGGGCACCAAAGGTCTGAGTGTCCCGATTTAGGTAGTAATCAGACTAGGAGGTTTGGAGGTTGGGTGCTTACGTGTTTTAAGTGTGGAGGACGAGGCCATTTGGCACGGGATTGTACGGGTACACCTTTGAGCACGATCAAGTGCTTTGCTTGCCAGAAGGAGGGACATCGAAAGTCAGAGTGTTCGGAAGCGTTTGCCGATCGGGTTAAGAGGTTAGAGCGCGAGTATTCGATGGGTGGTGAAGCACCGAGCGATGTTGTTTCAGGTACCTTCACTTCTCGATGCAAATATGCCTTACTATTATTGATGTTGTGTGCCAATGTATTCGGTTATGAAATTGAGACCTAAATCTCATTACCAAACCTAATAAGTTTTAAGCGAACGTATATTTTAACCGTACCCTTACGGGCGCGGGGCTAGTGATAAGATGACAGCGCACTAGGGTAGCGTTTGAGTCATTGACTCATGTGAATGCGACTTGAGGGGCGAATGCATTAGTGTAAATACGTGGTATTGTTACGGGTAGCATTCCTAACGGAATTACCCTACGTTGGAGTTGGGATCGTCGACCGCAGGGCGTAAGACTTGGTGCAACCAAGCATTCCTTAATGTTTGGGAAATGTTTTCTACTAAGCCATGGAGACGGGCTTTAGTTTTGGATGTTAGGGCGTGTTCGTCTTCGTGTGGAAAATTGATGAGCTATAGCAATGGGATTATTGCAAGTGCAAGGTTGTGTATATCGTGGTAAACTCTACGTTTAAAGAGTTTAAGGTTAGGTTAAATTCCTTCGTATGCTCGGGGTTGGAGCAAGGTTTTGGTGACGTGCGTATTAAGAGATGCAAGACGGGTGAACCTCGTCTCTCTTATAGGAATTACGATAATGCGATTTGGCGAATTAGTTGTTAGGTTAGTGGTCACTCTTTCTGCGAACGCGAATATGTGTTTATCGTCGGGATTTATTGTTAAGGATGAATTCGCGAGAATTCGAGAACTATGACCAATGAGGACATCGATGGTGTATGTGGATAAGTGGACCTCCCACGGGATGCTATTATTCCACGATGTGGTTACGGAACAGAGTCCTAAGTGGGGGAGTTATACTCTCGCACGAAGGTGCTCTATTGTAATGTTATTTTGGATGACGTTCGTATGGATACGAAGCTAGTGTTGAGACCTACATTGGTCGACGGTGGCAAAAGTACAATTTGGAATAAATTGTGCTTATGGTTTTGGGTTCAAATTACCACCAAGGTGGTAATGTGGAAAATCTCCTTGGGAGATAATTGATGTATTCGACGAGTAAGGTAAGGTCCCTCGGTTAAGGGATGTGCGTACCGGATTCTCTTCTAGGGGATTATTGTTGCGCCTATGCGCAATATGGGTTGTTTTTGGCTCGATTGTGTTAGCCGTTTGGTTACCTTGGAAATGGCATAATGGGACTTTGAGAAAGGGCACGATGCCTCATTATCGTATACTTTGAGTGATAGTTACACAATAGCCATTATTGTGTATTACGAGATGGTTACATGTAAGTATTTATTTGGGGTTATCTCTAGGTTGACCGCGTTTGACTAGTAATAGGTGATGAGTGATATCCGGGAGGATTAGCTCTTCGTTAACCACTCTTGGTTGTGGTTGGTGGTGAGCGGTTTTCGGAAAGAACCGTTACTCGTAGGTTTATGATGTTAATTGCCCGTGTAAATTGTGCACTTAGCCGTTTTGTGCACATGGTGGTGAGTAATAGTCGTTTTCGACATCAGCGGTTTTTGGTCGCTTGCTTACGATTTTACGATAGTTGTGAACTAGTCGTGGTTGCGCGCTACTAAGAATGTTGAGTAATAAGTGTTATCCGTAAGGATTTTCTTTTGTCCGGTCTTCATCGTTTGGGTCGTTGACCTTGGGTTGAGAATTTTGGTTGTTTTTAGCATTGTACTAGGTAAGAGTACGCTAAGGGGTATGTGACGGTTGAGTTTGGTTGTTTTTGGCATTGGTATCTCGGTACGAGGTCGGTTGAGTTTTTCCTGAAGAAAGGGATTTTGACAAATCGCGAGTGACGAATCAATTTTGGTGATGACTCTTAGGGGAGGATTGCATAGAAGAGTGGAAAGGGTACGTGGCGTTCTCGCGTATCCTGAGTTCTCGTTATAGACTTCGGGTGTGGTGTGTATTGCACGTTACGGAATGCGTGCAAATGTGTATTTAGTTCTTGGGTCAATCTTTGGGTTAATGCGTGTTGTGATGGAAATCGGATCGTAACGTTTGTTGAGTACCATAGAGCGTGGTTCCGGGCGGTTAAGTGACGTGGATCACGGGGACGTGATCGATTCTAAGTGGGGGAGAGTTGTAAGACCCGTGTATTCCTTGTATATATGTAAATATAAATGATTCGGAAGTTGGGGTTTTGTTTTACAATTTAAAAAGGGGAAACTGTTACTGTCCAGGTACCTGCGCGCCGCGCATAATCGAGCTGCCAGATTCCTTGTTCTATTTAATTTAAAGCGAGGGCAAATTGGTAAATTCACCTATAACCCGAATTTATTACCTAGATCAGTTGGTTGGGAACTCATTTACTCCCACTACACCAACCTTATCTTCTCCCATTCACTCTAGAGAGAGAGAGTTGATTGTTGAGAGAGGAAGCTCATTTTGAAGGAGAAGGAGTTCGTGTCGGGTTTAATCGCAAGCTTTAAAGTTGTTCATCTCGTCATTTGCTACATTTTGATAGTTGTGGTATGCCTTAACTTCCATTTCTTGTTTTGATTTTGTGTATGGGTTAGGGTTTGTGTTGAAGATGAACACTAAGACCCATTTCTAGGTAAATTGGGTGTTTTGGGTAAATTGGGTCATGTAGACTCAATAATGGGTTAGCTAGGGTTTTAAAAGTGTTAATTGATGTTAAGAAACCCTAATTGGCTAATAATTGGTTAGAACACTTGCTTGATGGATAAATGGGTGCTATTTGGGTATAGATGACCCAAAATGAGTGTATTGACTTTTATTAGGTCAAATGGGTCAAAATGGACCAATGTTGGTTAATGTTAGTGTTTTGTGTTGGAACCTAGTGATTAAATGTGTATGAAGACCTTAAATGTTAAGAGTTAGGGTTTTTGGTGAAGTTGACCCAATTTTAGGGTTAAGTATTAAAATGGGTCAAATGAGTCAAGGTTGACCTAATGGGGTGAAATGGGCATGAAATACCCTAAGTTTATGCTAGTTGAAGTTAATAGACTTTAATTCACTAGCTTTATTGATGTTAGTTGAGTCTTGGCCATTTATGGGCGGTTTTGGTATAGTCGAGCTATTTAATGCATATTGGGTCATTAAATGCTCAAGTGTAAGTATTGTGGTTAATTCCACTAGTTGCGTAATTGAATGTGTACTTATGTATTAGGTACGATTGCTTTGAAGATCGGAAGTGCATAATCATCATCTTGGCGCTAAGGTGAGTGGAATAATTATGCGTGTACGTATATAATGTATTTATTTGTGTGTACGAATGTGGAATTGTCGCGGTGTTTAAGACACCACATTCTAGGTAACGAGTAGTATTGTCGCGGTGTTTAAGACACTACTCATAGTATGTTTGACGAGTGGTATTGTCGCGGTGTTTAAGACACTACTCATTGTTTAATTGACATGTGGTATTGTCGCGGTGTTTAAGACACCACATTGTCATGGGAGTGGAATTGTCGCGGTGTTTAAGACACCACTCATTGTATTGAATGAAGTGTGGATTCGTCGCGGTGTTTAAGACGCCACATTGTCGTAAGGGTGAGTTAGTCGCGGTGTTCAAGACATCACCCGGGGGATTAGTGATTACGCGGTGTGTAAGTAACACTAGTGGATGTTATGAACTCCAACGGTCTTGTAAGTACCGTTTCCCTTGTTCGAATTGGTTAACCAAGGTTGCGTGAATTATGTATTGAAAGTATTTAATTATGAATCGTATGCTATTGTATTATTAGCTACTCGTGGATTTGCGGTTTATGGTATATGCATAATATTGTTGTATGACTGTCGAAATGTTAAACCGAGTATGATGTTGTGTAAGTGATGCAAGTAGGTAGATTATATATGTATATGTATAATTATTTTGCTCACTAAGCTTTGCTTACCCTCTCGTTGTTTACTTTTTTATAGGTTCGTGTGTGGATAAGGGTAAGGGCATTACCTTGGATTAAGTTTCCCGCTTTGATGATTAGGAAGCGTTTTTGGCTTTGGCTTGGAGTTTGACCGAGACTTGGGTAGTTTAACCCCAAACACCATGCTCGTTGTGTCGTTTGGCAATTAAACTTTTTGTGGTCGAAACTCTAATTTGTATTAAATTTGTATTTTTACACTTAGCGGCGTTTTGGGCACGTGTGGGCCCCACTTTGTAAAACTCGTTCATACCTTAGTTATGTGCTAGTTTTACATAAATTAATGTACGGTTAAAAGCGTTTTGGCTAAATGTGTCGGGAAGTACCTCATCTTTTTCGCATTAAAGTGCACCGGGGACAGCCCGTATTTGCGCGGCGCGCAAGGGTGTCCGCGCGGCGCGCAGATGGTCAGCCAGCAAATTTTTTTTTTTGTGTCACAAATTACAATGGTTTTTGTCGCGTTTTGGTTTGGGATGTTACATATTATTATCTTTTATTCACAAAACTGACCATTTCCTTTGCTTATTAGGAAAATGAGCAAAGACTAATAACCGTGTGAAAAAGTGTTTTTGTGATCTAAACGGAAACATTTTAAAGATACAAGGCCAAAAGTCAGAGGATATTAGAAGAGCATCAAAATCAAAAGAAGATTGGGCCGACGGCCCAAGCTCAGAAGATGCCAGCCCAGCCAAAGTCAACAACGGTTCAAATCTAAGTCAACACGGAGCAAAGTTCTTGCGTAATTTAGCCTCGACCACTGGACAAAAACTTAGGCCACCGGCCCAATTTATGAAAAATGTTCGAGTCTTAAAAGCTATAAATGAAAATTTCGGATTCTGCGTTCTAAGCCACCAGCCCAAAAGTCAACACTGTTTGTGGAGCGTCTACAATAAACCATAATATCATTTCCAAATCTCAGGTTGTCGGTGAGAAGACAACTGCCGCAGGCCCAGCCTTAACTAACATAGCTAGCCGGCGGCCCAGGACCCCGGACAGGAGCAGACTATTGCCTGTATAAAGAGAACTTCGGTTCTCATTTTGTGACACAATTTTTTTTACCATTTATTCTCTAGATTAAGTTGTAGTTTAATTACGAAATTCTGTTTACATTTCATTTCAAGTTCAAGTTACATTTCAAGCATTGTATTTCATTTTAAGTTTCAATTTGGACTTCCAAGCACTTGTACAGGTTTATATTGAAGTTACTAAAGATATTTTATCTATCTTCATCACATGTTCATCATTTATTCAAAGGTATAATCTCGTTTATTCTTTACAATGAATGTTTTGATTCTTACTTGCTTTTACTAGATTTCTTGCAGTTTTCGACTTGCTTTTGTGCTTTGTGCTTTTCATGAAACTGCGTATTTGTGCGTACTGAACTATATTATGCTCTGGGAACTTTCTACATATGGATTACTTTCGTTTATATATTAAAATGTTCCTTTAAGTACGTAGGTTACTTAACTTGAACCCCGGAAGCCTTTATGACCGTTAGTGTCACTTGACGTTTAGAACGAACTGCGTACTGTAAACACGTTTAACTTTTGTCGTAACCGGAATATTACGACTACGAAATACTAATTGGTATTTTATAATAACAATTACTTGGGTTTTTGGATGCTTAATTACGCTTAGTAATTTACTAGAGCACACTAGTTAGTCTTGTTGGACTTTCTACCTTCTTGGGCTTTAGCCCACCCTACACTAGCTAGTAGACTATTTAATTAACCCAATTTAAATAAGTTAGTGACCTATATTAATGAAAGACAAATGCTCATTTATTAGAGGGAACATACTAGCATTTTTGTTAAGCATTATCCTTAATGTTGCATGGGATCCTAACATAAGCACCTACTTTAGACAACCATTAACCAAAAAGCAAAAAGTTGTCCCTCTTGTCCCCCCCCCCCCCCACTAACCCACGGCCATCACCACCCCACCCTCACCTCACCACCTATAAATACAAGCCTTATTTCACTCATTTCACACTTGATCACATTTGCAATTTACACACACTTACTCTCTAATTCTCTCTAGTCTTTCTCACTCTAAAAGTGTAAGTTTTTGATTTATTTCTTCTTCTTCTCCCTTCATCACCCACGACATCATCATCATCATCAAAGGGATCAAACTTTTTAGCTTTTGATCTTGATTACATCTTGTAGATTCAAACTTGGGTTTGAATCCTTCAAGATCATGAAAGATTCAAGCTTTCTAGCTTTGAATCTTCACTTATTTTGTAGATCTAAATCTTTTTAGCTTTAATCTTGCTATTTTGTTATAAAGATTCAAACTTGTGTTTGTAATCTTCATGTATCTTAAAGATCCAAGCTCTATGCTTCAAGATCTTCAAGAACACTAAAGATCCAAGCTTTTTAGTTTAGAGTTTCATTACTATGTTAAAGATCTTAGCTTTTTAACTTATGGTCTCATTACTTTCATTATTTTGGTAAAGATCTTAGCTTTCTAGCTTATGGTCTCATTAATCTTGTAAAGATCCAAGCTTTCTAGCTTAGAGTTTTCTTAATACTTGAGATCTAAGTTATTATTGTAGATCTCACTTACTTGAAACCTTTTTGTGTTTGTTGTGATGATAAAGATCAAGTCTTCATCATCACATATGATATAGATGCATGAACTTGTGTAAAATGGACAAAGGTTGAAGCTTTATTGGATTCATGCAATAAAGAGGCAATCTTGATGTTCAAAACTTGTAGAATGATAGATTTTACTATTAGTTGTGTGTTTATGGTTGAACCTTGGTCAAAGTGATGCTAAAACATCAAAGAGTTGTACACTTGAAGCTTACAAGCATCAAGGATGAGAACCGTGATGAGCATCAAGCACCAAGAACCTCACCGGAGCACTTGTTTGCTGTTTTTCGGGGTCTGATCAGACTCCTAGGCTTTTGGAAAATTAATTTTTAGATAGTTCGTTTTGAGTAGATGACTTTTCGTTTAGGACTCTACTTAATCCGATATACGGTTTAGGATTTATGGCCTTCCGAAAGTCACTGCGCCCTTGTAACGTTGTGCTGAAATTTCTGACCTACTCGCACTTAAACCGTCTCCACGGTCAAAGGAAGACGAGTTAGGTTCTGAAAATTGGTCAGCGGTTAGGGGACTCACATACGGAGCCATAGCCACTGACTACGCGTCTTTTTGATTTGTATAGAGGTCGTAACAGCTGTCCGAAGTCAGCCTTATGTTTCGATCTCTATTCTTGTTAAACATACCTTAGTGTTGATGAATGATTATGATAATGATGATGTCGATGATGACACTTAAACTTAATTTATTCACTTTTAACCTTTTGGGACAACATACTGACCTAGTGACGTTTGACTTAGGTTGACGACCTTTCGGACCGACTTACTACATGCATACGTTTCGTATCGACTTTTACTGCTTATTCACTGTGAGTTATAGCTTCCCTTTTTACTTATACTATTTTTGGGACTGAGAATACATGCGATTTTTATGTTTTACTTACTTGACACGAGTACTTAAACTTTACATATGTGTGGGTTATATAACGGCATAAAGATTCCCCTTAGCACGGTAATGTTTAATCATTGGTTTTGAACCGGTGAACGCGAATATTAGATATGGATCTATAGGGTTTGACATCCCCACTCGGGCTAGTCGCGCTAGCATTTAACGGGTGTTTGATACTTCGAGGACATACGCACTCGCCAAGTGTACTTTTAGGGGGTATTATTATTACGTTAAGTTAGTTACCGGGTGCCCACAGACAAGCATATACTTTTCATACTATTTTGAATATGATAACTCGTGGTCTACATTACTTTACTGATTACAAACTATAGCTCACCAACATTCGTGTTGAATTTTAAGCGTGTATTTCTCAGGTGCTTAAACGATGTTGCTTCCTCTGTTAGATTTGCTGTCTTGGTGTTATAGACTTGTTGTTATGGACCTGCTGTGTTAGATTTCCACTGCATTACTTAGAGATGTCTCAATCATGAAACTTTTATCTTGCATTCGTAACTTATGTTATTTTCAAATAATGACTTTGTAACGACCTTTGTGTCACGTTATCTTTTGTAAACGCTATCTTTTTATGAATGCAAAACTGGTTTTCAAACAGCATGTAGTATTTGACCGTGTAAAGATCCTGTAGTTGATGAATCGTACACGATGGTTTTGTACGGGGCGTCACAACATGCATAACTAAACACCCTTCAAGTGTTGGTTTAGGTAAAAATGGATATAAAACTATAATCGGCTCAATTTTTGTGCAAGTTAGGTCTACGGATGAATGACAACATCTGGCGGCCCAGAACCCATAAAAACCCAGAATTTGACCGATTGATGTCTATGGATTTTGCGGCAAATCCTGTCTGTTAAACACTCCTAGCTTGCGGGTGTCTGTTGTAGTGACCCGAACTTATCCATGTTTATATATATATTAAATGAAATTGTTATTTACATGATTAAGTGTTTCCAACATGTTAGGCAATCAAACTTGTTAAGACTTGATTAATTGAAATAGGTTTCATATAGACAATTGACCACCCAAGTTGACCGGTGATTCACGAACGTTAAAACTTGTAAAAACTATACGATGACATATATATGGTTATATATATAGTTAACATGATTTTATTATAAGTATGTATCTCATTAGGTATTTTAACAATGAGTTATATACATAAAGATGAGACTATTAATTTAAGAAACTCGAAAACGATATATATAACGATTATCGTTATAACAACGTCTTACTAGGTACATATGAATCATATTAAGATATTGATACACTTGGTTAATTATGTTAAATGATAAGTAAATATATTATTAAGTGTATTAACAATGAAATACATATGTAAAAATAAGACTACTAACTTAATGATTTCGAAACGAGACATATATGTAACGATTATCGTTGTAACGACATTTAACTGTATATATATCATACTAAGATATATTATATATCATAATATCATTATAATATAACAATTTAACATCTCATTTGTTATAATAAACAATGGGTTAACAACATTCAACAAGATCGTTAACCTAAAGGTTTCAAAACAACATTTACATGTAACGACTAACGATGACTTAACGACTCAGTTAAAATGTATATACATGTAGTGTTTTAATATGTATTCATACACTTTTGAAAGACTTCAAGACACTTATCAAAATACTTCTACTTAACAAAAATGCTTACAATTACATCCTCGTTCAGTTTCATCAACAATTCTACTCGTATGCACCCGTATTCGTACTCGTACAATACACAGCTTTTAGATGTATGTACTATTGGTATATACACTCCAATGATCAGCTCTTAGCAGCCCATGTGAGTCACCTAACACATGTGGGAACCATCATTTGGAAACTAGCATGAAATATCTCATAAAATTACAAAAATATGAGTAATCATTCATAACTTATTTACATGAAAACAAAATTACATATCCTTTATATCTAATCCATACACCAACGACCAAAAACACATACAAACACTTTCATTCTTCAATTTTCTTCATCTAATTGATCTCTCTCAAGTTCTATCTTCAAGTTCTAAGTGTTCTTCATAAATTCCAAAAGTTCTAGTTTCATAAAATCAAGAATACTTCCAAGATTGCAAGTTTACTTCCAAGTTTTCTAAATCCATTCCAAGTAATCATCCAAGATCAAGAAACCTTTGTTACTTGCAGTAGGTTATATTTCTAATACAAGGTAATAATCATATTCAAACTTTAATTCAATTTCTATAACTATGACAATCTTATTTCGAGTGGAAATCTTACTTGAAATTGTTTTCGTGTCATGATTCTGCTTCAAGAACTTTCAAGCCATCCAATGATCCTTTGAAGCTAGATCTATTTTTCTCATTTCCAGTAGGTTTATCCAAGGAACTTGAGGTAGTAATGATGTTCATAACATCATTCGATTCATACATATAAAGCTATCTTATTCGAAGGTTTAAACTTGTAATCACTAGAACATAGTTTAGTTAATTCTAAACTTGTTCGCAAATAAAAGTTAATCCTTCTAAATTAACTTTTAAAATCAACTAAACACATGTTCTATATCTATATGATATGTTAACTTAATGATTTAAAACCTGGAAACACGAAAAACACCGTAAAACCGGATTTACGCCGGCGTAGTAACACCGCGGGCTGTTTTGGGTTAGTTAATTAAAAACTATGATAAACTTTGATTTAAAAGTTGTTATTCTGGGAAAATGATTTTTATTATGAACATGAAACTATATCCAAAATTTATGGTTAAACTCAAAGTGGAAGTATGTTTTCTAAAATGGTCATCTAGACGTCGTTCTTTCGACTGAAATGACTACCTTTACAAAAATGACTTGTAACTTATTTTTCTGACTATAAACCTATACTTTTTATGTTTAGATTCATAAAATAGAGTTCAATATGAAACCATAGCAATTTGATTCACTCAAAACAGATTTAAAATGAAGAAGTTATGGGTAAAACAAGATTGGATAATTTTTCTCATTTTAGCTACGTGAAAATTGGTAACAAATCTATTCCAACCATAACTTAATCAACTTGTATTGTATATTATGTAATCTTGAGATACCATAGACACTTATACAATATTTCGGCCTATCATGTCGACACATCTATATATATTTCGGAACAACCATAGACACTCTATATGTGAATGTTGGAGTTAGCTATACAGGGTTGAGGTTGATTCCAAAATATATATAGTTTGAGTTGTGATCAATACTTAGATACGTATACACTGGGTCATGGATTGATTCAAGATAATATTTATCGATTTATTTCTGTACATCTAACTGTGAACAACTAGTTGTAGGTTACTAACGAGGACAGCTGACTTAATAAACTTAAAACATCAAAATATATTAAAAGTGTTGTAAATATATTTTGAACATACTTTGATATATATGTATATATTCTTATAGGTTCGTGAATCAACCAGTGGCCAAGTCTTACTTCCCGACGAAGTAAAAATCTGTGAAAGTGAGTTATAGTCCCACTTTTAAAATCTAATATTTTTGGGATGAGAATACATGCAGGTTTTATAAATAATTTACAAAATAGACACAAGTACGTGAAACTACATTCTATGGTTGAATTATCGAAATCGAATATGCCCCTTTTTATTAAGTCTGGTAATCTAAGAATTAGGGAACAGACACCCTAATTGACGCGAATCCTAAAGATAGATCTATTGGGCCTAACAAACCCCATCCAAAGTACCGGATGCTTTAGTACTTCGAAATTTATATCATATCTGAAGGGTGTCCCGGAATGATGGGGATATTCTTATATATGCATCTTGTTAATGTCGGTTACCAGGTGTTCACCATATGAATGATTTTTATCTCTATGTATGGGATGTATATTGAAATATGAAATCTTGTGGTCTATTGTTACGATTTGATATATATAGGTTAAACCTATAACTCACCAACATTTTTGTTGACGTTTAAAGCATGTTTATTCTCAGGTGAATACTAAGAGCTTCCGCTGTTGCATATTAAAATAAGGACAAGATTTGGAGTCCATGTTTGTATGATATTGTGTAAAAACTGCATTCAAGAAACTGATTTCGATGTAACATATTTGTATTGTAAACCATTATGTAATGGTCGTGTGTGAACATGATATTTTAGATTATCATTATTTGATAATCTACGTAAAGCTTTTTAAACCTTTATTTATAAAATAAAGGTTATGGTTTGTTTTAAAAATGAATGCAATCTTTGAAAAACGTCTCATATAGAGGTCAAAACCTCGCAACGAAATCAATTAATATGGAACGTTTTTAATCAATAAGAACGGGACATTTCATCTGTGGCTAGCCAACATCGAAGTATAGAATGATTAGATTTCTGTAAAATTTAGAAAGAGTGAGAGCTCGTCGGCGGCTGTCTATGGCTAGCCGGCGACCCTCCTTGTTCAATATGTAAGCATGCGGCTGGATGAAAACAGACGACTAACTAACATGAATAGAAGATAAAAACTTGGTTTCCGAATGCTTTCTATTGTTTATGATTATCGGCTTCATTAAATTGACCAACTATTCTAAGTTTTAATTTATGTTTGCATCTGTAGTTTGTTTATTTGTTAATCTCATTGGTAGGATTAGCTCCACTAGTAGTATATCGTAAATCTAGAGCGAATCCCTAGGTTGTACTAATCAAAAGGCCTAGAATTTGCTATGTCAATCTTGAATCACAAAAGACTCAGAGTCGTGATCATCACACATCCACTTTGTAATATGGTTGGTTAATCACACCGATCTGATTAGATCCTGTTAGCATAATCATACGTTGAACCCTGGTGGCAACTGACAGCGACCAAAATGTCACGTTTTTCCCCCGATATTAAGCCCTAAAAATAATAAAGTTTCAAACTTTATCAAAGAATTAAGTATTTGTTTGCCTTATTTTGTAGATCAAGTAATTAAGAAGATAATGCAAGAAGAATCGAAGAAAACGTGCTTTAAGTTGCCTACCCATCCTACTCGGCCTCCTTGCCCGGCCTACCAGCTGTTGAAGTTGCCTATTAATAGGCGTGATCTTCTCATTTGTAACATATCTATCTCAATCAAAAAACAATCAAATCGATAAAAAAATATCTCATAGTTCAGTAGTTTATCTTTTTATTTGGAGGATACTCCCAAGTCCCTGCGATCAAGGGCGAATCTCTTTACGCAGCACTTCAGGTTTAATCCGAAATGCACTTTTTTTAAACTTGTCTTATAAATATCTATGTTTAATATGTGTTTTGATACTACCATGCTAGCGTAAGTAATCTGTATGTTGCCATGATGTAGACTTAGGCTAGCGTAATTATTTAAATTTTGTACGATTGCCGTTGTTATGCTGAATCTGTGACTCCGATAAACTTGTATGCTAGATCTTTAGGATTGACCAACTTAAGTTGTGATCGAGACTTGTCCACTAATATAAAACTAGCTACTTAATAGGATTAAGACCCTCGGTTATTTGTACTTGAAGCATCTATGAACTCAGTATGGCCGATGTTCCCGAGAGGCATTTAAGCGCTTTTGAGACACGGAACATAAGAATTGAGACATGAATGACCTAGTATACCTAATACTTGCTCCCGAGAGACCTCTTAGGACCTGTTATGATTTATTGACTTGCATCTAACTATAATATCCAACACTATTGCATATTCTTGTCTGATTGTTGGCTCATAATTATTCATGTTATCGATTGCGTGCGCTTTATAAGTTTTTATCTGGTTCACTGTCATTTTAACACTGCAATGCTGTATATTGTTTAAGATAGTTTGATCTTCCTTAGGATGATGATATGTTAGCTAGTTAGACTGATGTTCCAACTTAATCCGGCAGTCTCTTCCTGCTTGTGTTTGTGCTTACTCAACACTTCATGTCGTTATTTTATCGCAAGACCTATAACGAGGATTAAGATTAGAGCATAACTATTAAATCAACATAGTGCTTTACTTAGGATAAACCCTGAGGTTTAGACACACTTCGATAGTGTAACCCTAGTGACATATCTGCCTTTCTAGAGACCAAAGACCGATAGGCTTGTACGATTGGCTCCTCCGATCAAATCTATATTATCTTAATCAATGGTTTACTTAAACATAATTACCTAACCCTATCCTTAACATACATCCTGTTAACATTTCCTTGATCTGCACACTTCAGATATCCCCCTTCAATTAATTTTCCATATTTAGGAACCTTGATTCAACAAAATCAATCACTATCTTTTCTATCTAGATAATTTAACCAAAGACAATTATACGTTTAAAATTCAATTCGTTAAACCATTCAAAAACATGACCCTAGGTCAACTTGCTCTTTCTACCCTTAGAAAGCAAAAAGAAGATTTTGGACCCGCGCTTTTAAATAAAATTAATCCTGTTTCTCTCTGTGAGATTCGTCCGTCAACCTCGTTACGCGACAAACGAAAATGACTTTTCAGGCGATATAGCAACCACTTGACACGTAGAAACCCCTTTGATGGAAAATCGGTTAATCACACCGCTTCCCGTGTTTGATACTTAAAGTCATTTAAAAATATGTTCTTAATCCCAATATACGACTACATGTAACGATTCCCAATCGAACCAACATTATTCATTTTATTATTGCTTAATTATTAACATAATAAATCATTGTTGCTCCTCCAATAACCAATACCACAAATTATCCTACATAAAAAAATAAGAATGTCACACTTCACCAACATTTGAATCCATCACCTCTCTTTGGATGATCCTGTACTTTCCAGTACTCCAATTATGATAATTATCAAGCAATGGTAAACAAAAATTTGAAATGATCATGCACACACAAATGTTTGACCAAGATCTTATGATAATTATCAATCTCATGATACTTATCAAGCAACGGTAAACAAAAATTTGGAATGATGAACCTTGTCTAACTTTTCAAAATGGCACACCTTACTTGTTTTTATAAAATGTGTCTAGACAAGAATTAATCAACATATGTCCTTCATAAAGGTTTTCAAAATCATGTTATCAACATGGATTTTGCTAAAATACTTATGTTCCTAGGAAATGACTAATACACGAGGGCAATGTGCGGCGTACCACCAACGACAAATGGAAACTGGACCACTTCATGAAGAAAGAATTGTTTTCATTCTTAAATCTATATGAGGTTATGTACCTACCTCTTATCCGAGAATTTTACGCCAACTATGAACTTGTCAACACTAATCAAGTTAAATTTAAACTCGGTAGGGAGTTTCACACTTGGCCTCTTTCATACTTTGCTTCGGTCTTGAAAATTCCCCCACAAGGTCGTGATTTCTACACCCCTCGAACCGGCCTTAGATCCTTGCACCCAACTGTCAAACCCCATCCAAAATCTTCCTGAACGAACATAATAACATATGGTACCATCACGATGAACGGACGTCTATATGCCATGAACGACTCCATGTAATATCTTTAAAATGAGCAAATACACAGCGGAAGATTTCTTTCAGACCTGAGAATAAACATGTTTGAAAAGTGTCAACCAAAAGGTTGGTGCGTTCATAGGTTTATCATAAACAATAAAATTCATCATTTTGATAGACCACAAGATTTAAATACAGTACACCTATTTCGTGTACGAAACCATTTTTCATAATGCTTAGCAGAGTAGGTTCGTATCCTTTTCTCCCCCGTAGGTTTCCTCGCGAATTTTTAAATAACCGTACACATATCTCGTGCACAAAAATATCATATACATAACCTGTGTATAAAAATCATTCTCTAGATACATAACATTCATTTCGATTTTATTGCTCAACATGGTAACCGACCTTAACATATAATGCACATCAATAATATCCCCAAAACAGAACATCTCGTCTGTATAAATATATAAACTTCGAAGTACTAAACACCACGCCTACTAGCTCTTCCGTCTAGTGAACATTCTGGGTGGGGGTGTCAAACCCGATAGCTACCTTTAGGATTCGCGTGAATTAGGGCCATACCCGATTCTAATTCTTAGGTTACCAAGCAATAATAATCAGGGGGAAAATATTCATATCAATTGGTGGCAATTATCACGTCCACATAATTCATTGGTGGCAATTATCACGTCCACATAATTCATTCAAAAAATGTTTTACTTGTGTCATATCGCGTCAAACATTTATAAAAGAATTTCATGTATTCGCAGTTCAAAATATATTTCAAAAACATTTAAATAAACAGTTGTAAAAGTAACGCATGTATTCTCAATCTCAAAAATGTAAAGAGTAAAAGGGAATCAAATAAACTCACAATACGATATTTTGTAGTAAAAATATTCATACGACGATACTGAACAATGCAAGGTTGGCCTCGGATTCACGAACCTATATCATTTATATATATATATATATATATATATATATATATATATATATATATATATATATATATATATTAACACATATAATTAACATATAATAATAATCAAACATGTTTGTATATATTAATTATATATTACTTATTTAAAATAGTAATACAATATTTATATAGTTATCATATATGTATTTGATATATGTTTATATAAATAACTTTTGGTTTGTTAAAATAATGATTTTACTAAAACTAAACCAGTGTTGATAATAAAAATATGATAATAATAATATGATAAATTCATGTTAAATGATAATAATAATAATAATAATAATAATAATAATAATAATAATAATAATAATAATAATAATAATAATAATAATAATAATAATAATAATAATAATAATAATAATAATAATAATAATAGTAGGTAATAAGTAAACTACCTCAAAGAACTAGCTCTTAAAAAAAATTCCCAAGTCCGAGTTTGAACCTGCGACCTCCCGCTAACCCAATAACACTTCTTAACCACTTGCTCTATCATGCTTTTCTGTTTTTATATCATATCCTAATCTATTTAACCCAAAATTTCGTGTTTCCAATTTCTTCTTAAAATAAAAAAAAATATCTCAACCAAGACTTGAACCTGCAATTTCCAGTTCACCAGGCACACCCCTTAACAATCTCGGCTGTTTCGTTTTTCTGTATTAATTAATAACCAAAATCTATTTAACCCTTATCAGTCTGTTTCCATTTCTTCTCTTCCTCCCAAAAACAATTTGATCAGAGGACAAACAAACTAATAACCTCATCATCTGTAATATCTCGTATCACTATCTATATCATCACCATCATTATGTTATCGTACATAAAATCATAACTTCATCATAATAACTCATCATCATTAACTATCATCCCTTCGCTATAAACCCTCCACAGGCCCAACAAACAAACTCACGGCCCAACATTTATTTACTAAACCCTATAAGCCCAACTAATAGATAATGGCCCAAAGGAAACTCAGTATAACAAAAATCCTTGGTTATCTGGCATTCGAATTTTATAAGAACAGAAACACCCAATACGCAGTCATCTATTACGATTATCAATCTTTTACTATCAACATCATCATTACTTTCTTCCACTACCGAAACCTCACCAGCGATCCATCTTATTATTATTGCATTTGGTATTTTAATATTATCATCATCATTTACTAATTTCCCAGCTTGTCCTAATTTTTAATCATATGTTGCACAAGTGGGTGGTCTTGGTTAGCGGTTGTTGGCCACAAACAAAAAGATATACACGATAGCAGCAGCAAGGAAATGAGCAACAAACAAGGGGAATTTCTTACGGGTCATCAAACTAATCTGTTTTCATAAGTCCAAAAGGGTTTTTGGTTTATACTAAAAAAATACTGATCACCTAATTTCCCCTTTACAGCTCGACATCCAATTCGAGTTTCATCCTTTAATTATTTGATGGTGGGTGTAAGATAAAAAATCTTCAACATGTATGTTGTCCCACAATATTATTGTACTGATCAATCATGTTCCTGTATCAACTTTAAACTAAAAAAAAAAATTCGTCCAATAGCTTAAAGGGATGGTATATGTCGGCCACATTCCTTTTGGGTTGGACATACTCCTTTTAAGAACTAACTGCACACCCAAAACATTCTTAGTTGCTCATGTTCTCAATTATTATGATTCAATTATCATCATCATTTTTACTCACCTTCACCCTCGTTATTTAATAGAAACCGAAACAGAAGAAACAGTTGGTGGTGGTGACGGGTGTGAGACATGATCATGATGCGAGGAAGAAACAGAAACAGGAAAGCATTGCAGTAGCAATTTATGCTTCGGTGGTTGTGATTTGTAGCTGTTTTTAATAGCCAGAAACATGGGGACAGAAGTGTATGCAAGTTGTAAAAAAATAGGAGAGGGAGAGAGATTTAGAGAGAGATCATGGTGGTTTTGAGTGTGATCAAAACAAAAACCTGCAGCAGTAGTTTAAGGTGGTTGGAGATGGTCTGAAGGTGGTTCTCGATTAACAAAAAGATGGTGTTTAATTTGTAAGGTTGTGGTGGTCGATCACTACAAGAATAATAATAGTAAACAATTATAGGTGTTGAGATGTAATGGTCGTAGTGGTTTCTTGGTTCAATCAATAATCGGGACAAAACCTCAGAAACATGGAACGTGATTAGTATGGTTGTTAAAGTGTGAAGATGACAGAGGTGGATGATATTTTGTAAGGGTGTTTCATTTATGACTCTCTATAAGTCTAAACTTATGTATATATCTATCCTATATTCCTATGTGTACATACTTATGTGAATATATATATATATATATATATATATATATATATATATATATATATATATATATATATATATATATATATTTATATATATATATATATATATATAACAGTATTCATAATATTATTGACGGTAATCGAATACTTGATTGGAACTATATCTGAATTGTTTTTCAGTGAATGAAGTTGACATTCATGGCGCATAGAACAGAGAAAAAAAAGGGATAGGAGATTAAAGCTGATTTTGATATATAACTGCATTGTACCCGCAGTTGTTTTGTAGTGATTTGGAGTCGACAGAGTGAATTTCGTGAGCAGGGAAAGAAGAAGAAGAAGAATTAAAAGTGGATTGTGATCGATAACAGATTCGTACTACATTTTGATCTCAGTATCTAATAATTTGTATCTGACAGAATTATTATATTAAAGGTTGATTCCTATCAGATCATACACGTTCTTATATATTATATAGAGTGATTATTAGATATTTTTGATTCAATATTGTTTTATAGTGTGATTGTGCTCGACAGAAATTTCTTCAGTCTGACAGGATCAATTAGGAAGACAAAATAAGATACAGAATTCAATCAGATAGTGATGCTTAACAGATTATAATTATCCCACTGTTTTTCTATAATTATTATTAATAGTTAGTAATTAAAATATATTAATTCAAATAAAATATTACAGATAATAAAAAAAATACTGGTAATAATAATAATAATAGAGATAATACTACTATAACAATTTATACATATCAACTTCATATCTATGTTATATATTGAAAATAATAATATTAATAATTAGTAATTATGATATATTAATTATAATAATACTTTTAATATTATTAATAATAAGAATAATAATAATAATCTCAATACCAGGTACAATAATAGTTATTAATAATAATTATGATATTAATAACATTAATAATGATAACAATAATATAAGTAATAATAATAATATAACAAATTAAATGTATCAAATCTTAAATCTATATATTAGATTAAAATGATAATACTTATAATACCGATATTAATATCAATATTAATATTTATGTAGTACTTATTAATTACATATCATATATTGAATATTATACATTTTAATATATAACAATATACATAATTATCAATTAAGTATATATTTCATATATATATATATATATATATATATATATATATATATATATATATATATATATATATATATATATATATATATATATATATATATACACATTTATTTTAATAACACTTAATTATTTTGTATATTATTTTATGTTTTTTTTAATTCTAATGATTAAATTATATTTTATTAAATCACATTAATATATATACACTTTTTTTATAAATATATCAATATATATTTACATATTTATTTACACACATTTGTTCGTGAATCGTCGAAACAGTCAAAGGTCAAATGAATATAAGAAATAGTTCAAAATTTTTGAGACTCAACCTAACAGACTTTTCTTGTCGTGTCAAAAATATTAAATTGTATCGAGAGTTCGGTTTAAAATTAGTCGAAAATTTCCGGGTCATGACAGTACCTACCCGTTAAAGAAATTTCGTCCCGAAATTTGAGTGGTGACAGTTGGAATTGAAATCGAGAATGTTTTAGTACCAGATTTGGACTCAGATTCTTAATAGAAAGATTTTTGTCGTCTAAGAATGCTTCATCGAAGAAGGGAATGATAAGGTTAGAGATTTTCTTCGAGATTAACGCGCAGATAGTTTTATAATACCCTTCTCGGGTTGAGATTGGCTTAATGATGAATTCGAATCAAGTAACAGAGTTCACGATGAATACAAGTCAAGTAACACGGTTCGTGATGATGGTAAGGTTGATCAAGCATTACCATCATCACGTTCCATTAGAACTTTCGCACGACTTATTGTAATATAATAACTTTGATCAAGTGTCATTATATTATATTAACTCATGCTTTCATTCCAATATTACTCTAAAATATCCAAGAATTTAAAACTTCGAGGTTTCACTGAAATTTAGAATTCAAAATAATTTTTGATACAATGTACTAAGGATAGAATGACGGCGAAGATAATTACGAATGAAGACGATATAAAGATACCTTCGGAAATGTCGAGGTTATTTATGATTAATGAAGATATATTGATATCATAGAAATATTGAAGATATTCATAATGAGAAAGAAGATTTCGATGTTTTTCCGAGCTTTTACCACGGACCATTCTTTTATTATCAAACTTTTGACTGTTACAGTCATCCATGGTTTTTGCTGCTTTATCAGTTCCTTTAATACTCCGAGAATTGATTTCGTAAATTGGGGTGCTTATTCAGAATTTCAGAATGGAAGATCATAATTCTAAAAGATACATGTTATATGTATACATATAACTGTTGATGTAGAAGCGCCGTGAGATTCAAAATAATGATTGAAACTTTTTTTTTTGTATGACCACTATGGTCACAAGATGCAGATGGACACGGGATGGGGTTTTGACAAATATAATGATTTTTCGAAAAGTCAAAGATCAATAAAGTTGCCGGTAAGTTTACTGCTAATGTGATGAGATATAAAGGGTTCTCCGGTGACAATGACGAAAGGCAAACTTATATATCAAAGTTATAATAAGGCTAATCGGAATGAAAGTCAAAGTTGATTTGCTGGAGCTGTGACAAAATTGGCTAATTTTGGAAAGGTATTGTAAAGTTATTTTCGGTAATAATACGCCAATGGATCTGGCACAGTTTTGAATTCAAAGTATGGCTTCGAAAGATGTAGGAATCTAAAAGTGGTGTCTTCTGTTAAATCTTGACTTGGATTTTGATCGGTCAAAATCCGAATATGAAATTAAATTTGAATGAAAATAGTTGTTCTTTGGTGAACGGATACGTATATGTGTGGTTGTATGTAGGATAGTAAATGACTGTTGAATCAGATTCGAAGAATGTACTGTGTAACTTATTAATGTGAAATCTAAATATTCCTCGGGTATTACCTACCCGTTAAAATATTTTCACCATTAACAGTTTGTACGAAAGAATTTTTAATCACAATCTTTATGAAAATATATATACATATATATTTTCTTCAGATGTAATTATGGATTTAACGAGTCAATATAATATTAGACTCATTTGATTTTTTGGTTTGAGCTAAGATAAGTAATCCCTAAAACTATTAGGAACCACATATTCTTCGCAGAATATTAATGAAGTTATGGATCAATACTTCATAGTTAATTATTAGGATCCACATATTCTTCGCAGAATATTAATGAAGTTATGGATCAATACTTTATCGTTAATCATTAGGATCCACATATTCTTCGCAGAATATTAATGAAGTTATGGATCAATACTTCATCGTTCATTGCTGTTGGTACTCCTTGGTATCTATGGTGCGCATGATGTTGATGTTCGTGGGACAGATTGTGAAATTGAGGCTTGGGATGCGGATGTTGTTGTTGGTGGTACTGTTGATGCCGATAATGTTGCTGAAGCTGGTACATTTTGCACCATATTTTTCAAGGCTATAACTCGGGCGCGAAGCTCGTTGATTTATTCCATTACTCCAGGTTGATTGGCGATTTGAACAAGGAAATGAATAAGGTATAGAATTTTAGATAGCACATATTCGTGACGAGCTATCCTGGAAATGAGGCTAAAAAATGGTGTTTCGGATAGGTTCGCCGGTAAGTGCTTCAGGTTCTTTGCCAATAGGGCAATATGTTGGATGGAAAGGATCTGCTTCTTCGCAATTCCATTGATTAAGTCGACTACGAACCCATTCCCAATTCGTCCAGAATTGATGATGGCTGATTTGTTGATCCATTTTGGCTATACTGATTTCGGAGTTCGAGTGGAAATCTATATCGGAATAGCTATCGAAATCCAAGGAACTTGAACTGGTTGCAGAATTCATCTTGCACGGTTGGATAACGAATTTTCGATATGAAATGAATTTTGGACATTGGATAATATTCTAATTACATAGAATACCTATATATAGTACAAAAGATCCGTAGATTACGGAGGGAATTAAGGAAAAGTGTCAGACAAGATCTAATGTGATGGAATATGATTTCGTCTGTACACCATCTATGCAATATTTGCAATAAGACGTGTCGAGATTTAAAATGATAAGTAGATATTCTTTGACAAGGAATGATATGCAAAGTTTCTAACATGCAGACCAGGTTCAAGTCCAGACTCATTAATGTAACCTAACAACTTCTAGGTCGAAGTCCAGACTCACTAATGCATCCTAACAACTACCTGTTAGATACAATAATGCAGACCTGGTTCGCTAAGACCACCGCTCTGATACCACATGTCAAACCCCGTCCAAAATCTTCCTGAACGAACACAATAACATATGGTACCATCACGATGAACGGACGTCTATATGCCATGAACGACTCCATGTAATATCTTTAAAATGAGCAAATGCACAGCGGAAGATTTCTTTCAGACCTGAGAATAAACATGTTTGAAAAGTGTCAACCAAAAGGTTGGTGAGTTCATAGGTTTATCATAAACAATAAAATTCATCATTTTGATAGACCACAAGATTTAAATACAGTACACCTATTTCGTGTACGAAACCATTTTTCATAATGCTTAGCAGAGTAGGTTCGTATCCTTTTCTCCCCCATAGGTTGCCTCGCGAATTTTTAAATAACCGTACACATATCTCGTGCACAAAAATATCATACACATAACCTGTGTATAAAAATCATTCTCTCGATACATAACATTCATTTCGATTTTATTGTTCAACATGGTAACCGACCTTAACATATAATGCGCACCAATAATATCCCCAAAACAGAACATCTCGTCTGTATAAATATATATACTTCGAAGTACTAAACACCACGCCCACTAGCTCTTTCGTCTAGTGAAAATTCTGAGTGGGGGTGTCAAACCCGATAGCTACCTTTAGGATTCGCGTGAATTAAGGCCATACCCGATTCTAATTCTTAGGTTACCAAGCAATAATAATCAGGAGAAAATATTCATATCAATTGGTGGCAATTATCACGCCCACATAATTCATTGGTGGCAATTATCACATCCACATAATTCATTCGAGGAATGTTTTACTTGTGTCATATCGCGTCAAACATTTATAAAAGCATTTCATGTATTCGCAGTTCAAAATATATTTCGAAAGCATTTAATTAAATAGTTGTAAAAGTAGCGCATGTATTCTCAGTCCCAAAAATGTAAAGAGTAAAAGGGAATCAAATGAACTCACAATACGATATTTTGTAGTAAAAATATGCATACGACGATACTGAACAATGCAAGGTTGGCCTCGGATTCACGAACCTATATCATTTATATATATATATATATATATATATATATATATATATATATATTAACACATATAATTAACATATAATAATAATCAAACCTGTTTGTATATATTAATTATATATTACTTATTTAAAATAGTAATACAATATTTATATACTTATCATATATGTATTTGATATATGTTTATATAAATAACTTTTGGTATGTTAAAGTAATGATTTTACTAATACTAAAGCAGTGTTGATAATAATAATATTTAAGTTTCATATTGAAATATTAATTTTTGATTATAATACTAGTTATTTTATTTGTAATAATAATAATAATGATAATAATAATAATAGTTTGAAATTAATGATACTTATAATAATGATAATACTAGTAATAAAAATAATGATAATAATAATATGATAAATTCATGTTAAATGATAATAATAATAATAATAATAATAATAATAATAATAATAATAATAATAATAATAATAATAATAATAATAGGTAATAAGTAAACAACCTCAAAGAACTAGCTCTTAAAAAAAATTCCCAAGTCCGGGTTTGAACCTGTGACCTCCCGCTAACCCAATAACACTTCTTAACCATTTGCTCTATCATGCTTTTATGTTTTTATATCATATCCTAATCTATTTAACCCAAAATTTCGTGTTTCCAATTTCTTCTTAAAATAAAAAAAATATCTCAACCAAGGCTTGAACCCGCGACTTCTAGTTCACCAGGCACACCCCTTAACCATCTCGGCTGTTTCGTTTTTCTGTATTAATTAATAACTAAAATCTATTTAACCCTTATCAGTCTGTTTCCATTTCTTCTCTTCCTACCAAAAACAATTCGATCAGAGGACAAACAAACTAATAACCTCATCATCTGTAATATCTCGTATCACTATCTATATCATCATCATCATTATGTTATCGTACATAAAATCATAACTTCATCATAATAACTCATCATCATTAACTATCATCCTTTCGCTATAAACCCTCCACAGGCCCAACAAATAAACTCACGGCCCAACATTTATTTACTAAACCCTATAAGCCCAACTAATAGATAATGGCCCAAAGGAAACTCAGTATAACAAAAATCCTTGGTTATCTGGCGTTCGAAGTTTATAAGAACAGAAACACCCAATACGCAGTCATCTATTACGATTATCAATCTTTTACTATCGACATCATCATTACTTTCTTCCACTACCGAAACCTCACCAGCGAGCCATCTTATTATTATTGCATTCGGTATTTTAATATTATCATCATCATTTACTAATTTCCCAGCTTGTCCTAATTTTTAATCATATGTTGCACAAGTGGGTGGTCTTGGTTAGCGGTTGTTGGCCACAAACAAAAAGATATACACGATAGCAGCAGCAAGGAAACGAGCAACAAACAAGGGGAATTTCTTACGGGTCATCAAACTAATCTGTTTTCATAAGTCCAAAAGGGTTTTCGGTTTATGCTAAAAAAATACTGATCACCTAATTTCCCCTTTACAGCTCGACATCCAATTCGAGTTTCATCCTTTAATTATTTGATGGTGGGTGTAAGATAAAAAAATCTTCAACATGTATGTTATCCCACAATATTATTGTACTGATCAATCATGTTCCTGTATCAACTTTAAACTAAAAAAAAATTCGTCCACTAGCTTAAAGGGATGGTATATGTCGGCCACATTCCTTTTGGGTTGGACGTACTCCTTTTAAGAACTAACTGCACACCTAAAACATTCTTAGTTGCTCACATTCTCAATTATTATGTTTCAATTATCATCATCATTTTTACTCACCTTCACCCTCGTTATTTAATAGAAACCGAAACAGAAGAAACAGTTGGTGGTGGTGACGGGTGTGAGACATGATCATGATGCGAGGAAGAAACAGAAATAGGAAAGCATTACAGCAGCAATTTGTGCTTCGGTGGTTGTGATTTGTAGCTGTTTTTAATAGCCAGAAACCTGGGGACAGAAGTGTATGCGAGTTGTAAAAAAATAGGAGAGGGAGAGATATTTAGAGAGAGATCGTGATGGTTTTGAGTGTGATCAAAATAGAAACCTGCAGCAGTAGTTTAAGGTGGTTGGAGATGGTCTGAAGTTGGTTCTCGATTAACAAAAAGATGGTGTTTAATTTGTAAGGTTGTGGTGGTCGATCACTACAAGAATAATAATAGTAAACGATTATGGGTGTTGAGATGTAATGGTCGTAGTGGTTTCTTGGTTCAATCAATAATCGGGACAAAACCTCAGAAACATGGAACGTGATTAGTATGGTTGTTAAAGTGTGAAGATGACAGAGGTGGATGATATTTTGTAAGGGTGTTTCATTTATGACTCTCTGTAAGTCTAAACTTATGTATATATCTATCCTATATTCTTATGTGTACATACTTATGTGAATATATATATATATATATATATATATATATATATATATATATATATATATATATATATATATATGTATGTATATATATATATATATATATATATATATATATATATATATATACAGTATTCATAATATTATTGACGGTAATCGAATACTTGATTGGAACTATATCAGAATTGTTTTTCAGTGAATGAAGTTGACATTCGTGGCGCATAGAACAGAGAAAAAAAGGGATAGGAGATTAAAGCTGATTTTGATATCTAACTGCATTGTACCCGCAGTTGTTTTGTAGTGATTTGGAGTCGACAGAGTGAATTTCGTGAGCAGGGAAAGAAGAAGAAGAATTAAAAGTGGATTGTGATCGATAACAGATTCGTACTACATTTTGATCTCAGTATCTAATAATTTGTATCTGACAGAATTATTATATTAAAGGTTGATTCCTATCAGATCATACACGTTCTTATATATTATATAGAGTGATTATTAGATATTTTTGATTCAATTAGGAAGACAAAATAAGATACAGAATTCAATCAGATAGTGATGCTTAACAGATTATAATTATTCCACTATTTTTCTATAATTATTATTAATAGTTAGTAATTAAAATATATTAATTCAAATAAAATATTACAGATAATAAAAAAAATACTGGTAATAATAATAATGGAGATAATAATACTATAACAATTTATACATATCAACTTCATATCTATGTTATATATTGAAAATAATAATATTAATAATTAGTAATTATGATATATTAATTATAATAATACTTTTAATATTATTAATAATAAGAATAATAATAATAATCTCAATACCAGGTACAATAATAGTTATTAATAATAATTATGATATTAATAACATTAATAATGATAACAATAATATAAGTAATAATAATAATATAACAAATTAAATGTATCAAATCTTATATCTATATATTTGATTAAAATGATAATACTTATAATACCGATATCAATATCAATATTAATATTTATGTAGTACTTATTAATTACATATCATATATTGAATATTATACATTTTAATATATAACAATATACATAATTATCAATTAAGTATATATTTCATATATATATATATATATATATATATATATACATTTATTTTAATAACACTTAATTATTTTGTATATTATTTTATGTTTTTTTTAATTCTAATGATTAAATTATATTTTATTAAATCACATTAATATATATACACTTTTATTTATAAATATATCTATATATATTTACATATTTATTTACACACATTTGTTCGTGAATCGTCGAAAATAGTCAAAGGTCAAATGAATATAAGAAATAGTTAAAAAATTTTGAGACTCAACCTAACAGACTTTTCTTATCGTGTCAAAAATATTAAATTGTATCGAGAGTTCGGTTTAAAATTAGTCGAAAATTTCCGGGTCATGAGACCAACTTATCCCGTACAAGAAGTACTTTATACCATTACTCATTCAAAAGCACCTCAAAGTATCAATCTCCGCATTCGTATTCAAGATTCCGAGATCCGACATGATCTTCAACTCCTTATATTCATCATCCGACACAAAATCTTTTGTAGGGAGAATTCGGTTTATCATCTCTCGAATTGAGGTAGCCATCCTATGGTCCTTTCTTTCAAACGAGGCCATAAACCTAGCCTTTGTTGTAACTCAACGAATGGGAACTCTTCAAAATCTTCCTAATCGCCCGCTTCCTTATTCCATTCTAGGGATGAGATCGGTTCAAAACCGTTCTGAACTATACCGGAACCGGTTAGTACCGGTACCGAATTTGGGTAAAATGGAAAACCGAAACCGTACCAAAATTTCAATACGGTACCAGTTTCGGTACTGGTACGGGATAGGTATTTTCGATTTTTTACCCACTTGGTACCGCAATTTTTTGACAATTGTGTAGATAATACAAGTGACGTGGTATGATTCATTTGCATATTTGATATTTGTCTGTTTGGTAAAAATAATGAAAATGTAACACGTAATGTACGTATGTCAATTGCATTCGTGTGATTATTTTGAAAGTTTGATGACGATCATGAGTCTGAAAATTTTAGTATTTACACGTTTGGTACCAAACAATGTAGATTTATTTGATGGAGATCGATGATTTATTTGCATCATTGATTCATGCATATTAGATTACATGGAGTATATATATTAGTTGTGGTAAAGTTTGAAAACAGTGAATATTTGGTTTGATACTGTAAAAAGACTTCGAAATATATAGAGACTGACATAGTGTGTCAAGCAAAATGCAAATCAAGATTAAAAAAAAAAAACTAGAAAAGAACGGCAACACTTACAAACATCACTATATGTAGCCACGTTATCATACTTCTTATCAGAATACATGCATACATTGTTTGTTTATAAAAAAAAAGTTCAGCAAAAATTCATGTAAACATATATAGGAGTTTCCTGCGTGGGCTAAAGACACCCGTATTGTTTATAAGTCTAGTTGGATTAACGATCAAAGCTTAATTGGTAACTAGATCTTTACGGAGTATATAAGTTATATGATATGGGCCTATTATAAAGAATAAAATCTGGAATGTTAAATTTCGGTACCAAATACCGATTTTCCAAAAAAAAATATCGGAACCGTACCGTACTGTACCGAAACCAAAAACTTCCGATTCCTGGAACCGAAACCGATACCGAATCCCTTTCGTTTCACTTTTCGGTATCGGTACCGGTTCGGTTTCGGTATTTCAGTTTATTTGCTCATGCCTATTCCATTCACCTAAATCGCATCTTCCACCACCTAGGGATGATAACTCCTCTAGAGATTTCTCGCTCGGTGTCGACCACTCCACTTACCTTTTGGATCGCTACTCCTATCACTATCCTCTCTTACGACTCTGAGGACTCGGATATCTCGGACGCCGTCAACACCAATGCTAATTATATTTAAAAATGTTGGTTAGAATTGTCTTAAGGGTGGGTTGTTATGTTAAATCTAGTTCATGATTAAGACTTATGCTTGAGATGTGTAATGCATTATTATTATGACTTATGTGTACTAATGATCTTTTCTATGAGTTTTATATTGCACATTTCAAGGGGGAGCTATATAATCAACCGCTACGTACTATTCAAGGGGGAGCATTACTCTAGGGCGCGCTTCATTTCAAGGGGAGCTAACCTTTTTGCTTCGACAAAAAGGGGAGAAAGTGTATGGTAAGTGATGTTAACACATGTGTTGTATTATATGCTTAAGCACACTTAAATATGTTTGTCATCATCAAAAAGGAGGAGAATGTTGGTTAGTAATTCAATATTAATATTCAAATATTAAACACTTTGTTTTGATGATGACACCAAGTCTCATGTGCTTACACCAAGGTATAGAACAACACACGTTTATAAGCCTACATTATCTCTAGCAAACGACCAATACACAAAACTGATAAGTCAGAAGAGTCATTTAAAAACACACTGAAGGAGCACGGTCGGTCCACGGTTGACTGTAGGCCAGATCGTGGATACCCTGTACCTTTGTTCTTCGAAACAAGGTACCTGGTCTACTCCACGGTCAGCCGTGTGATGACCCGAAAATTTTCGACCAAATTTAAACCTAATCTTTATATAATTTTGATACGATAAGCAAAGTCTATAATGTTGAGTCTCGAAAACTTTGAAATTTGTATTCATGTAATCAATTACCATTTGACCATGTGATGTTATGCGAGATGTATATAAAATAGCTTATATTTTACAAGGAAATACTATTAAATACGATACAATTTTACTCAAGATATTTATTTATTTATTGAATGGATATACTTAAACCTTGCTACAACACTTATAGGAAGTGTACCTAATCGTACAGTAGTGTAGTTTTTAGTAAGTCCGGTTCGTTCCACAGGGAAAATCTTTTAATCAAAGCTTAACGCTATATTAGTTTTATTTTATAAAAATACAATATATATATATATATATATATATATATATATATATATATATATATATATATATATATATATATATATATATATATATATATATATAAGTAATATTATTATTATAAAGGGGGGTTTTTACCGTTTAATGACCGGTTTGTCGATTTTAAAACTTTAGTCGCAGTTAAAACAAAATGTAAAATATTAAATAAATAAAAGACTTAATTTAAAGCGTAAAGTAAATAACGATAATGAAATTGCGATAAATAAAAGTGCGATAAAATAAACTTGCGATAATTAAAAAGTACGATAATTAAAAGTGCAATTAAATACAATAACAATAAATAAAAGTGATATAATTAGAAGTGCACTTAAATATAAAATAAAAGAAATTAAATATGAAATAAAAGAATTATGCTTATTTAAACTTCCGTAATCATGATGTTTGACGTGTTTATTTTAGTTTTATGCCCATGGGTTAATTGTCCTTTGTCCTGGATTATTTAATATGTTCGTCTAGTTTTTGTCCATAACAGTCCATCAGTCATAAATATAAAGTGCGAGTGTCCTCGTCAAATTATCCTTATACCCGAAGTTAAATATTCCAACTAATTGGGGACTTAAACTGTAACAAGATTTTAATACTTTGTTTAATAATTACACCAGGATGTCGACTGAATGTAACCCAAGGTTTTAATACTTTGTTATCAATTATGCCAAGTGTCCTTGTACATAATTTCACCCCTGTTTTAATAATTCTAGTGGCTATTAATCCATTCCCATGTCCGGTTAAATGAACGATTATTCGTACATATAAATACCCCCCCATCGTGTCCGATCGAGTGTATATGGTTATTTATAGGGACGTTCAATTGTAAATCTTTATATTAAAATTAACAAACTATCATTTAGTTAAACAAATATAAAGCCCATTAATAGCTCA
The DNA here is from genome assembly GCF_046630445.1 of Rutidosis leptorrhynchoides. Lineage (NCBI taxonomy): Eukaryota > Viridiplantae > Streptophyta > Magnoliopsida > Asterales > Asteraceae > Rutidosis > Rutidosis leptorrhynchoides. The sequence goes on from NC_092340.1 coordinate 301,520,514, forward strand.
TAGTATAATTTCCACAAGTGTCGTTCTTTTGTCCAAACCCCAATTATGGTACAAATCCCAATTACCCAATTTTAATATTTTTAGCCCAACATCATGATTACTTCGGATTAAATAAGCATAATAATAACTTAGCTACGAGACATTAAATTAAAAAGGTTGAACATAACTTACAATGATTAAAAATAGTGTAGCGTTACACGGACAGAATTTCGACTTACACCCTTACAACATTCGCTAACACACCCTTATTATTATAAATTAAAATTAAAATTATAATATAAATATAAATATTATACGTTGAATGAGGAGAAGAAAAAGATGTGTTTTTGTGGTGCACCAAAGCTCGATTTTTATAGGCATGTGGGCTGGAACTGTGCACCATGCGATCGCATGGATTTATGCCTTCCAGGCCATGCGATCGCATGGCCAGCTGGGGAGACTCAAAAGTCGTTGTTTTTTTATGCCGACGGTTTTTAAATATAATATAATATATATATTAATTTTAAGAATTAATTATATATTATATTATATTCATGTGCATAGTTGACTTGAAATTTTTAGTTCGTTGCGTCGAGCGTTGAGAGTTGACTCTGGTCCCGGTTCCGGATTTTCGAACGTCCTTGCGAATAATTTAATATCTTGTACTTTGCGTTTTGAATCTTGTACTCTTGTAATTTTGAGACGTTTCTTATCAATAATTGGAACCTTATTGATTGTATTTTGTACTTTTGAGCTTTTTGGTCGTTTGCGTCTTCAATTCGTCGAATCTGTCTTTTGTCTTCACCTTTTATTATTTAAACGAATATCACTTGTAAATAGAACAATTGCAACTAAAAGCTTGTCTTTCTTGAGGAATAATGCTATGAAATATATGTTCGTTTTTAGCATTATCAAATATTCCCACACTTGAACGTTGCTTGTCCTCAAGCAATATCGTCTTGAAATACTAGAATCACTTCTTTATTCTTCACACTTTGTACATCAGTGATTTCAATACGGCGGTATAAACAATGGTAGTAACGATGTGGTTTACAGTCTCACATGACTTATGAAAATTTAGATCCTTTAGGAAATTGGATCTTTATGAAAACATTTGATTTTTTTGAAAATTAAATCTAGCTTTTACCCTAGATAAGTTTTCCGGAATAACCCTTCACCGGTGTTTGCAAAATATTTTTGTGGATTTGGTGGGTTTCAGATTTGAAAATTTTAGCTCAAAACTTGCGGTTTTGTGTCACCCACTTGCTAACCTTGTATTGGGAAAGCAACACGTCCAGTTTACTTGCTCCGTATATTACCTTTTGATAAACTACCATCCAGTTGTAAAGGAAAGCGTTTGAACAAGCAACTGTTAAGGCAATATCCCCTGACATGCTTTTAATTATGGTCTATAACGTGTCGGACGCAATTACTATCCTTGGTAGGAGCAATAGTAAAGCTCACCCTTATGATTTTTCGGTCTGGCACAAGGTCCTGTCTTTGACCATGCTATGAAACCACCGTTCTTACGGTTGACACCCGATTTGGTTCAGGTGACCTAATGAATTCCAGGTGAATTCCTAGGATTTTACGTTCAATGGTAATGAACGCATTAAAAATGGGTTTTCAGAAAACAAATCGGTTTGTAATTTTGATCAAAATATTTTCTCGTTCAAGCTCGAGTTTAGATATCATTGAATTCCATGAGTTTGTAATTCTCAATCTTTAAGGTCAATCTCTAGGATTGAGTAATATCAGTCTTAAAAGCTGATTTTTGATCTTTAAAGGAGATTATCCTTTCTGGGGATCTGATTTATTAGTCTTATCAAGCTAATTTGCACGGTGCCCCCCATTGTACGAGACAGATCCTCTCATGGTTAGGATAAGTCTGACCACTTGGCGACCCTGTTTGATGCTGAGGTCCGTGGATTTCCTGCTGATTTTAGTGATGACTTTTCTAGGTTTTTCGTCAACCTACAGCTGGTCTGGACGACAACTTCATGACCTAAATCAAGAAGCGCGTGTCTTTTTCGGAAGACTTTACTTCCTTTAAATGATGGAATTGATTCATCGTGTAGATCCATCTTTCTTTCAAATATATTACAATAAATAGGGTAAAACTGTTTAGTTTAGTCCAAAGCAAAAGTATCTTCAATTATTTGTTACAGAAATATGTGATATATGTTTAAGATAACTTGGTAATTTTTCCCACACTTGGTTTTTATTTTCCTTTTTATTGTCCTCTATTCCATTTTAAATGAATTTTAACATTTTGGTTTGTTTCTCAATTTATGTCCTTTCTGAGGTAACAATAATTTCGGTGTTAACACCTAGTTTTATCGTTCATAAATATGTATAAACATGATTTTGAGTTCATTTAATTGAAAATTTTGAAAAATTTTACTAGAATTGGGTAGTCAGTATATAAGACTAGGGCTGTTCTTTATCAGAGAGCACTAGATTCTAATACAACTACTACTTTACTAGTATTTCTAATGGTAACCAAGTGTATAAAGTAAAAATTTTAAAATCCGAAAGAATTTAACCCCTTCCCACACTTAAGATCTTGCAATGCCCTCATTTGCAAGAAATCAGTAACAATTTAAATTATTGAGGGTGATTAGTGTGAAAATGATTAAATTTTACCAAAGTTTCCAAACATATTGGCGTTTGTTTGCTGAATGATAAATGGTGCATATCATTTGTTCATTCCGTCTGTTGTTACATCACATTTATCTTGTCGTCAAAATTAGTAGCTTTTGCTGAACTTAATGCCAGTATTTGAAAATGCGCTGTTTTACCCTGTTTTGTACAATTTACAATATACATACATACAAATATAAACATGCATGGCAATTTGAAATGGGACTTAATATCCCACTTTCAAATCCTAAATGTGAAATATTAGTACACAATAATAATAAAAATGATAAAGATTACATAAGTATATTCAATAACATAAGTTTAAACATGAATAAGTAAAAAGATAAAAACATAAAAATCATATAAATAACCAAATGGAACCAAATCAGTCTGGATAGGGGTTCCAGTTCATCTCATCAGGTGGGTTCCATTGTTGGTTATAGGTGTTCTGATAGGCTTGGTTATAGTCATACCGGTTAAAGGGTGGTCGGATATCGGGGCTGTGTGGCGGAAAATGAGCAGGTCGAGTAGGTACATAGTTATTTGGTACCTGATATGATAGCTGGCTCATGATTTGGTGCTGATGAACTACCCAGCTATCATGTTGGCGTCGCCTATAATCCTCGTATACTCGCTCGGAGTTCCACTGCTCATACATACTATGTCTGGCCGCGTTCGTCATTGCTTCCTCATCTATACGAACGTGGACGTCAAGAATAGCATCTCGAAAGACATCCCTAATGTCTTCCGCCTCCTCCATTTCCTCGTCTGAGCCTCTCTCTACCTGAGGATGAGATCCCTCATAGGGTACTGCCTGGTTACGTCTACTTTTCAATACCTTAGCACCCACATAAACTTTCAATCCTAAGGGCTCAACCTGTTCTCTACAAAGCTGTAATGGACCCCCTTGGTTCCTATCAACACCTAAATACTCTCCAATGAGAGTAACAAAAATACCTCTTCCTATTATACTCCCGTCCTGCATTCCCTCTACCATTTTAGATAAATAAAAAGCAAAACAGTAAGGGATATTGACAAAGCTTCTAGGATCCCGAATACACTTTAGGTAGAATAAATCATGTAAGGTAATTTTTTCTTTATTGTGACCTCTCTGTGTAATTGAGTTAGCTAAAAATCTATGAATAATACGAAGCTCGGCTCTGTCAATATGTGTATAGGAGTGTCCTCCTGCTCATGTAAAAACATCAAAATGTGACATACGCCTCCAAATCGCGTCAGCGTCATAGTTACTATCTACCCTTTCACCATAATGAATCAAATTTGTACAATCGGGTAATAGTAACTCTCCAGAAGTATATATTTGTAAGGCCCTGGCCATGTCCAGCATGGACATTCTGTACATCCTACCGCCAAGGATAAACCTAAGAAATCTTCTATCATCTATTCTAACTATATTTGTATCAAGTGATACAGTACTCATCAACTCAACACACCATTCCTTATATACAGGTCTACGAATGGTGAAAAGACGTTCCCAATCTGTAAAAGAAGAACTGCCATACCTTTGTACCAAAAGCTGTCTAACACGGTCAGCTAGATGGACCGTTTCCAAAGGGGCCCAATCGATTACCCTTGGCACCTCTACATTTTTTGTTACCAATTTGAATTTGTTCCTTTGATGTGTCTCGTAATCTCTCCATCTCCTATCAAATCTTAGATTAGGATGCAGAGTGTGCTCAGGAATCGTTGGGAATTCTACTGGCGGCCTCATTGGGAATACTATGAATTCATCAACAAACTGTACCGGATCATAATAAGGTATGTGCTGATCAGGCTGTTGTTGTGGTTCTTGTTATGGTTCTTGTTCGTGTTGCATTTCTGGTTCTGGTTCTGGTGCTGGTCGTCTAGATGATGATGCTCCTGAACCTCCCGTATCGGCTTTCTGCAAAACACATTAAACACAAAATTTGTGCATCCAAATATGCATTAGTGTTAGCAAAATAACAACTTAAAACAATCACTATAACATGTTAAATCAAAATTAAACTTATACACATTTTCACAATTTTTCACAATTCTACACTTTTCAAATAAGCACATATGAAAATGTATACAAAATTCATAAGTATTTAACTCAAATAACATGTCAAAATAGTCATTACTAATAATTAAACAAGTCTCAAATGGCAAATATATCAAATTAGTCAAGTTCATGAATTTTGGACTTAAAAAGTCCACTTTAATCTCTAAAAATCATGTTTAGGATCAATGTTTGGATCATTTAACTATCTAAACATGTTACACTACTCAATTTAGCAATAATTCATGACAAAAATCGGCCATAACCTGTTTATATCAAAAAGCCCCAAATTGCTCAAGAACACAAACCCTAGATTTCTAAAAATTTTGAAGTTTTTGGCTTCAAATCATGTTAAATAGCATCAATCAAGGTTATACATGCATAAAATACTAACAATTTAACACTAATTACACTAGAAATTAACAAAATTACATTAGGTAAAAAATTAGAATTTATCACAAAAACTAGCAAATTTATGAGTTTAGGGGTGTAATTTATACCATTTTGCCGAAGAATGAGAATCTTGGCATGATTAGAGCAAGAAAAATGATGAATTACGGTGAAAAATGGCGAATTTTAGAGAGGATTTTGGGGTTGGTTCGTGTAAATGTGTGTGTTTGTGTTGAAGAACAGACTCGCTGTCTGTTTTGATCTGGCCAGAAATTTGCCTCCATGCGATCGCATGGAGGTATAGGGTGATTCCCATGCGATCGCATGGGTACCCGGCTACAGTGTTTTGCCCTTTTTTTTTTTTTAAATAAAACCTTATACTTTATAAAACTTATAATTAATTAAATTTTAAAAATTTGTTTTCCTTTAGGAGCGAGGGTGTTTTGGATCGATGTCCTAGTCCGTCTCTCGACAAAATTTTAAAATTTGTCAATTTAAAGCGCGGTTTTAAAAGCAAAGATTTTTGGGTTTTTTTAATGTTTTTGGCATACTTTAATTCAATAAGATTAAAAATAATGATAATAAAAGTTCTCGTCCCTCCCTCGGGTAAAGCAATTTCGGTTCAACGACCTAGTCTTCAACTCACGACGAATTTTAAAAATCATATTTTTAACTTAGCGAAATAAAGTAAATTTTTGTTTTTAAATTCACACCAAACTTAAATTTAAAATGCATAAAATTAAAACATCACACCAAACTTAATTAAAAATTTATATTATAAATTCACACCAAACTTATATTATATTTTTGTTTTTATACATACAAACTTATATTAAAAAGATTAATTTTTTCAAATATTTACAATTTTAAATATATTAATTTTAAAAAGTTTATAATATTATTTTAATTTTTATATATTAATTTTAAAACATGGTAAAAATAAAATTAAAAATCTTTTTGGCTTTTATCCCACTTTAATCAATCAAATATTATCAAAAAAATACGCCCCTCTTTTCGGTAAAGTAATTTCGGTTCCATGACCTAATTTAACTCATGACGAATTTTGGAAATATTTTGGGTTGATTGATTAAAGATATTTATACCTTAAGAATAAACGTTAAATTTCGCAGTGATGTAATAAATTTTTGTATGATATCAATAATTTCGGTCGCCAAACCTAATTTTATTCAATACCAATTTAATACTTTATAGCGAACAAATTAGCTTTTATTATCAAAAGGTTAAAAATAAAAATAAAAAATAAAAACTGTACAGACTTACCTGTGAGATAGTATTCTTAGTTATATGATCTATCCCATTCATAAGATAGTCGGTTTAATTGGTTTTCCATAGCTACATAGGCGTAACCTCGAGCATTCAGTGTTTTTTCTTCTAAACATATGAACGGTCCGTCTCTGCATAAAGTAACAAATTCGGTGTTTGAATAGGTTTGATTATTTGAACATTTACCTCCATGTGACCATTTTCCGCATTTGTGACATCTTTCTAGGTGTCGTGCTCTTCTTTTCGCTGCGGATTTTGATTTTCCTTTACCAAATTGTAACTTATTATCTTTGCATCTGGATTCTTTTCTTACTCCGTCCAATCTTTCTCTGATTACTGATACTAGTTCACTCGGGAAGTGTGTCATTATTACGTTTAGTGATCAAAGCATGTAGCATTATGTAGTGACCCGAACTTTTCCATGTTTATATATATTAATTGAGATTGATATTTACATGATTAAATGTTTCCAACATGTTAAGCAATCAAACTTGTTAAGACTTGATTAATTGAAATATGTTTCATATAGACAATTGACCACCCAAGTTAACCGGTGATTCACGAACGTTAAAACTTGTAAAAACTATATGATGACATATATATGGATATATATATAGTTAACATGATACTATGATAAGTAAACATATCATTAAGTATATTAACAATGAACTACATATGTAAAAACAAGACTACTAACTTAATGATTTTTAAACGAGACATATATGTAACGATTATCGTTGTAAAGACATTTAATGTATATATATCATATTAAGAGATATTCATACATGATAATATCATGATAATATAATAATTTAAAATCTCATTTGATATTATAAACATTGGGTTAACAACATTTAACAAGATCATTAACTTAAAGGTTTCAAAACAACACTTACATGTAACGACTAACGACGACTTAACGACTCAGTTAAAATGTATATACATGTAGTGTTTTAATATGTATTTATACACTTTTGAAAGACTTCAATACACTTATCAAAATACTTCTACTTAACAAAAATGCTTACAATTACATCCTCGTTCAGTTTCATCAACAATTCTACTCGTATGCACCCGTATTCGTACTCGTACAATACACAGCTTTTAGATGTATGTACTATTGGTATATACACTCCAATGATCAGCTCTTAGCAGCCCATGTGAGTCACCTAACACATGTGGGAACCATAATTTGGCAACTAGCATGAAATATCTCATAAAATTACAAAAATATGAGTAATCATTCATGACTTATTCACATGAAAACAAAATTACATATCCTTTATATCTAATCCATACACCAACGACCAAAAACACCTACAAACACTTTCATTCTTCAATTTTCTTCATCTAATTGGTCTCTCTCAAGTTCTATCTTCAAGTTCTAAGTGTTCTTCATATATTCTACAAGTTCTAGTTACATAAAATCAAGAATACTTTCAAGTTTGCTAGCTCACTTCCAATCTTGTAAGGTGATCATCCAACCTCGAGAAATCTTTGTTTCTTACAGTAGGTTATCATTCTAATACAAGGTAATAATCACATTCAAACTTTGGTTCAATTTCTAAAATTATAACAATCTTATTTCAAGTGATGATCTTACTTGAACTTGTTTTCGTGTCATAATTCTGCTTCAAGAACTTCGAGCCATCCAAGGATCCGTTGAAGCTAGATCCATTTTTCTATTTTCCAGTAGGTTTATCCAAGGAACTTAAGGTAGTAATGATGTTCATAACATCATTCGATTCATACATATAAAGCTATCTTATTCGAAGGTTTAAACTTGTAATCACTAGAACATAGTTTAGTTAATTCTAAACTTGTTCGCAAACAAAAGTTAATCCTTCTAACTTGACTTTTAAAATCAACTAAACACATGTTCTATATCTATATGATATGCTAACTTAATGATTTAAAACCTGGAAACACGAAAAACACCGTAAAACCGGATTTACGCCGTCGTAGTAACACCGCGGGCTGTTTTGGGTTAGTTAATTAAAAACTATGATAAACTTTGATTTAAAAGTTTTTATTCTGAGAAAATGATTTTTATTATGAACATGAAACTATATCCAAAAATTATGGTTAAACTCAAAGTGGAAGTATGTTTTCTAAAATGGTCATCTACACGTCGTTCTTTCGACTGAAATGACTACCTTTATAAAAATGACTTGTAACTTATTTTTCCGAAAATAAACCTATACTTTTTCTGTTTAGATTCATAAAATAGAGTTCAATATGAAACCATAGCAATTTGATTCACTCAAAACGGATTTAAAATGAAGAAGTTATGGGTAAAACAAGATTGGATAATTTTTCTCATTTTAGCTACGTGAAAATTGGTAACAAATCTATTCCAACCATAACTTAATCAACTTGTATTGTATATTATGTAATCTTGAGATACCATAGACACGTATACAATGTTTCGACCTATCATGTCGACACATCTATATATATTTCGGAACAACCATAGACACTCTATATGTGAATGTTGGAGTTAGCTATACAGGGTTGAGGTTGATTCCAAAATATATATAGTTTGAGTAGTGATCAATACTGAGATACGTATACACTGGGTCGTGGATTGATTCAAGATAATATTTATCGATTTATTTCTATACATCTAACTGTAGACAACTAGTTGTAGGTTACTAACGAGGACAGCTGACTTAATAAACTTAAAACATCAAAATATATTAAAAGTGTTGGAAATATATTTTGAACATACTTTGATATATATGTATATATTGTTATAGGTTCGAGAATCAACCAGTGGCCAAGTCTTACTTCCCGACGAAGTAAAAATCTGTGAAAGTGAGTTATAGTCCCACTTTTAAAATCTAATATTTTTGGGATGAGAATACATGCAAGTTTTATAAATGATTTACAAAATAGACACAAGTACGTGAAACTACATTCTATGGTTGAATTATCGAAATCGAATATGCCCCTTTTTATTAAGTCTGGTAATCTAAGAATTAGGGAACAGACACCCTAATTGACGCGAATCCTAAAGATAGATCTATTGGGCCTAACAAACCCCATCCAAAGTACCGGATGCTTTAGTACTTCGAAATTTATATCATATCAGAAAGGTGTCCCGGAATGATGGGGATATTCTTATATATGCATCTTGTTAATGTCGGTTACCAGGTGTTCACCATATGAATGATTTTTATCTCTATGTATGGGATGTGTATTGAAATATGAAATCTTGTGGTCTATTATTATGATTTGATATATATAGGTTAAACCTATAACTCACCAACATTTTTGTTGACGTTTTAAGCATGTTTATTCTCAGGTGATTATTAAGAGCTTCCACTGTCGCATACTTAAATAAGGACGAGATTTGGAGTCCATGCTTGTATGATATTGTGTAAAAACTGCATTCAAGAAACTTATTTTGTTGTAACATATTTGTATTGTAAACCATTATGTAATGGTCGTGTGTAAACAGGATATTTTAGATTATCATTATTTGATAATCTACGTAAAGCTTTTTAAAACCTTTATCTATGAAATAAAAGTTATGGTTTGTTTTAAAAATGAATGCAGTCTTTGAAAAATGTCTCATATAGAGGTCAAAACCTCGCAACGAAATCAATTAATATGGAACGTTTTTAATCAATAAGAACGGGACATTTCAGTTGGTATCCGAGCGTTGGTCTTAGAGAACCAGAATTTTGTATTAGTGTGTCTTATCGAGTTTGTTAGGATGCATTAGTGAGTCTGGACTTCGACCGTGTTTACTTGAAAAATGATTGCTTAACAAATTTTGTTGGAAACTATATATTTTTAACATGTGAATATTATGTGATATATTAATCTCTTAACGCGTTTGATATTATGTGATAGATGTCTACCTCTAGAACAAGTCCCATTGACTCACCTAATAATAATGAAGAGTCAAATGTAAATTGGAATGATTCGTGGACTGATTCACAAGTTCCCGAAGAGGAACCGAAAGAAGAGTCGGAACCGGAAGAAGAATCAGAACCGGATGAAGAAATAGAACCGGTGGGGGAAATAATAAAACGGTTAAGTAAAAGAAAATCCTCAACCAACCGATCAAGGTTAATTATGGTCAATGGTGTTTCCGCCAAGGAAGCAAAATATTGGGAGGATTACCAATTCTCCGATGAATCGGATTCCGACGAGAATTCCGATGATGTTATAGAAATTACCCCAACTGAATTTAAAAAGGCAAAAGAAAATAATAAAGGAAAGGGCATAAAAATAGAGAAATCTAATTCCAACCCCGATGAACTTTATATGTATCGTCAACCCCCGAAGTCCTTAAGTTGTAACAATGACCCGAGAACCTCTAAACCACCAGGTTTTTCTAAACCAATGTGGAAAACGACGGCTCGTATTAGGGGAACATCATATATCCCTAGAAACTTGGCAAAACGAACCAAAACCGAAGAAGAAGAAACAAGCGAGTCGGAATAAGATAGTTGTATTCGTGTGGTGTAATATATGTAATATAGTGTGCTTATGCTTTATGATATATGTAAAAATTGCTTGTATTAATAAGTATTTTTTTTATGAATCTAACTCTTGTCTATTTTACAGTATAAAAACACAAAATGGATAGACAACCCAATATTTTAAGAGACCTACCCGGAGACATGATTGATGAAATCTTGTCTAGAGTCGGTCAGAATTCTTCGGCACAACTATTTAAGGCGAGATCAGTTTGTAAGACATTCGAAGAACGTTCCAAGAATGCCTTGGTTTATAAAAGGCTTTCGTTCGAAAGATGGGGGATATCACATTGGGAAATCCATAAGTTACGATGTGTTTACTTTGACGCATATATTGCGGGGAACCCAAATGCTATTTTACGCAATGGGTTAAGAAATTATTTTGACTCAATATATCCGAATATTGGACTTCGTGATTTAGAAAAAGCGGCTAACATGCAACATAAAGAAGCATGTTATGCTTACGGATTAGTAATGTTCGCTTCTCACCAAAGTGAGAACAAGAACATCGGGCTACAACTATTAAACAAAACGTTTCCACAAGTGACGGAGTCGGTAATTGGGGTAAGAAATGAGGTTTTTAGATTGTTACGGGACTGTTGGACATTACGTAACCATCGTCCCTTTGACGACGTTACAACACGCTGTCTTATCAACAGCCATAACGGTTATGTTCCACAAGACCAAGGATGGGAAGTAATCCTAGTAAAACCAGAATGCATGACTTGTTTCTGGACGTATGAATTACGTGTCTTTATTGCCTTTGCTGAACGACTTGTGTACTAGCTAGAATTATCTTCACAACCATCTTGTATCAAATTTATTGTGTGCTATATTTCATGCTATATGTAAAATAAGCGGTATTGTAAGTTTGTAAAATATTGTGTAAAAGTTTGAACGCGAAATATTATTATAATCAGTTTTTCATATAGAATTGTAGTAGTTGAATTGTATATTAGCTACTAAGTATGAACTTAACGGGTAGGTACTACCCGAATTTAAACTTATAAAACGCTAATATGAAGAAAAAGCTTTTATAAATGAGTTCATATTATGCTACGAAATACTATTAACTACTCTTAATATTCTGTATGATTAACTTGTTCCATTTGACTATTTTGAAGGAAATGGCACCGACTACTCGACACACCGTGAATATGAATGAAGAGGAATTCCGTACTTTTCTAGCTTCAAACATAGCCGTAGTACAGGCTGCGCTACATACCAACAATAACCTTGGATCTAGCAGTACAGGAAATCGTGTAGGATGCACCTACAAAGAATTCACTGCCTGCAAACCTTTGGAATTTGATGGAACCGAAGGACCGAGAAGGTCGAATCGGTGTTTGCCATAAGTAAGTGTACTGAAGAGGACAAAGTGAAGTACGCTACGCATACCTTCACAGGTTCTGTGTTAACATGGTGGAATACCTATCTAGAGCAAGTGGGACAAGACGATGCGTACGCACTACCGTGGTCAGCATTCAAGCACTTGATGAACGAGAAGTACCGTCCCAGAACCGAGGTCAATAAGCTCAAGACAGAACTTAGAGGGTTACGAACCCAAGGATTTAATATTACCACGTACGAAAGACGATTCACAGAATTGTGCCTATTGTGTCCGGGAGTATTCGAAGATGAGGAAGAGAAGATCGACGCGTTTGTGAAAGGATTACCGGAAAGAATACAAGAAGATATAAGTTCACACGAGCCCGTCTCCATACAACAGGCATGTAGAATGGCTCACAAACTAGTGAACCAGATTGAAGAAAGAATTTAAGAACAGACTGCTGAAGAGGCCAATGTGAAGCAAGTCAAAAGAAAGTGAGAGGAAAACGGTGATAAGAATCACCAATACAACAACAACAGCAATTACAACAATTATCCCAACAATCGCAACATCAATCGCAACTACAACAAACGGCCCAACAACAACAACAACAACAACAGCAACTACAACAATCATCGCAACAACAATAATAACCGCAACAACAACAACAACAATCAGAAGCAGCTATGCCAAAGGTGTGAAAAGTATCACTCGGGGTTCTGCACCAAATTTTGCAACAAGTGTAAAAGAAATGGTCATAGCGCGGCGAAGTGTGAGGTCTACGGACCAGGGGTTAATAGAACGAAAGGAACAAATGGTGTCGGGACGAGTAATGGCGGAGCAAGTAGTGTCGGAGCAATTTATGCCAATGTAGTTTGTTATAAATGTGGAAAACCGGGCCACATTATTAGAAATTGCCCGAACCAGGAGAACACGAATGGACAAGGCTGCGGAAGAGTTTTCAATATTAATGCGGCAGAGGCACAGGAAGACCCGGAGCTTGTTACGGGTACGTTTCTTATTGACAATAAATCTGCTTACGTTTTATTTGAATCGGGTGCGGATAGAAGCTATATGAGTAGAGATTTTTGTGCTAAATTAAGTTGTCCATTGACGCCTTTGGATAGTAAATTTTTACTCGAATTAGCAAATGGTAAATTAATTTCAGCAGATAATATATGTCGGAATCGAGAAATTAAACTGGTTAGCGAAACATTTAAGATTGATTTGATACCAGTAGAGTTAGGGAGTTTTGATGTGATAATCGGTATGGACTGGTTGAAAGAAGTGAAAGCAGAGATCGTTTGTTACAAAAATGCAATTCGCATTATACGAGAAAAAGGAAAACCCTTAATGGTGTACGGAGAAAAGGTCAACATGAAGCTACATCTTATTAGTAATTTGAAGGCACAAAAACTAATAAGAAAAGGTTGCTATGCTGTTCTAGCACACGTTGAGAAAGTACAAACTGAAGAAAAGAGCATCAATGATGTTCCCATTGCAAAAGAATTTCCCGATGTATTTCCGAAAGAATTACCGGGATTACCCCCACATCGATCCGTTGAATTTCAAATAGATCTTGTACCAGGAGCTGCACCAATAGCTCGTGCTCCTTACAGACTCGCACCCAGCGAGATGAAAGAACTGCAAAGCCAATTACAAGAACTTTTAGAGCGTGGTTTCATTCGACCAAGCACATCACCGTGGGGAGCTCCTGTTTTGTTTGTCAAGAAGAAAGATGGTACATTCAGGTTGTGTATCGACTACCGAGAGTTGAACAAACTTACCATCAAGAACCGCTACCCACTACCGAGAATCGACGACTTATTTGATCAACTACAAGGCTCGTCTGTTTATTCAAAGATTGACTTACGTTCTGAGTATCATCAAATGCGGGTGAAAGAAGATGATATTCCAAAGACTGCTTTCAGAACACGTTACGGTCATTACGAGTTTATGGTCATGCCGTTTGGTTTAACTAATGCACCAGCTGTGTTCATGGACCTTATAAACCGAGTGTGTGGACCATACCTTGACAAGTTTGTCATTGTTTTCATTGATGACATACTTATTTACTCAAAGAATGACCAAGAACACGGTGAACATTTGAGAAAGGTGTTAGAAGTATTGAGGAAGGAAGAATTGTACGCTAAGTTTTCAAAGTGTGCATTTTGGTTGGAAGAAGTTCAATTCCTCAGTCACGTAGTGAACAAAGAAGGTATTAAGGTGGATCCGGCAAAGATAGAAACTGTTGAAAAGTGGGAAACTCCGAAAACTCCGAAACACATACGCCAGTTTTTAGGACTAGCTGGTTACTACAGAAGGTTCATCCAAGACTTTTCCAGAATAGCAAAACCCTTGACTGCATTAACGCATAAAGGGAAGAAATTTGAATGGAATGATCAACAAGAGAAAGCGTTTCAGTTATTGAAGAAAAAGCTAACTACGGCACCTATATTGTCATTGCCTGAAGGGAATGATGATTTTGTGATTTATTGTGACGCATCAAAGCAAGGTCTCGGTTGTGTATTAATGCAACGAACGAAGGTGATTGCTTATGCGTCTAGACAATTGAAGATTCACGAACAAAATTATACGACGCATGATTTGGAATTAGGCGCGGTTGTTTTTGCATTAAAGACTTGGAGGCACTACTTATATGGGGTCAAAAGTATTATATATACCGACCACAAAAGTCTTCAACACATATTTAATTAGAAACAACTGAATATGAGGCAGCGTAGGTGGATTGAATTATTGAATGATTACGACTTTGAGATTCGTTACCACCCGGGGAAGGCAAATGTGGTAGCCGATGCCTTGAGCAGGAAGGACAGAGAACCCATTCGAGTAAAATCTATGAATATAATGATTCATAATAACCTTACTACTCAAATAAAGGAGGCGCACCAAGGAGTTTTAAAAAAGGGAAATTTAAAGGATGAAATACCCAAAGGATCGAAGAAGCATCTTAATATTCGGGAAGACGGAACCCGGTATAGGGCTGAAAGGATTTGGGTACCAAAATTTGGAGATATGAGAGAAATGGTACTTAGAGAAGCTCATAAAACCAGATGCTCAATACATCCTGGAACGGGGAAGATGTACAAGGATCTCAAGAAACATTTTTGGTGGCCGGGTATGAAAGCCGATGTTGCTAAATACCTAGGAGAATGTTTGACGTGTTCTAAGGTCAAAGCTGAGCATCAGAAACCATCAGGTCTACTTCAACAACCCGAAATCCCGGAATGGAAATGGGAAAACATTACCATGGATTTCATCACTAAATTGCCAAGGACTGCAAGTGGTTTTGATACTATTTGGGTAATAGTTGATCATCTCACCAAATCAGCACACTTCATGCCAATAAGAGAAGATGACAAGATGGAGAAGTTAGCACGACTGTATTTGATGGAAGTCGTCTCCAGACATGGAATACCAATCTCTATTATCTCTGATAGGGATGGCAGATTTATTTCAAGATTCTGGCAGACATTACAGCAAGCATTAGGAACTCGTCTAGACATGAGTACTGCCTATCATCTACAAACTGATGGGCAGAGCGAAAGGATGATACAAACGCTTGAAGACATGCTACAAGCATGTGTTATTGATTTCGGAAACAGTTGGGATCGACATCTACCATTAGCAGAATTTTCCTACAACAACAGCTACCATTCAAGCATTGAGATGGCGCCGTTTGAAGCACTTTATGGTAGAAAGTGCAGGTCTCCGATTTGTTGGAGTGAAGTGGGGGATAGACAGATTACGGGTCCGGAGATTATACAAGAAACTACCGAGAAGATCATCCAAATTCAACAACGGTTGAAAACCGGCCAAAGTCGACAAAAGAACTACGCTGACATTAAAAGAAAAGATATAGAATTTGAAATTGGAGAGATGGTCATTCTTAAAGTTTCACCTTGGAAAGGCGTTGTTCGATTTGGTAAACGAGGGAAATTAAATCCAAGGTATATTGGACCATTCAAGATTATTGATCGTGTCGGACCAGTAGCTTACCGACTTGAGTTACCTCAACAACTCGCGGCTGTACATAACACTTTCCACGTCTCGAATTTGAAGAAATGTTTTGCTAAAGAAGATCTCACTATTCCGTTAGATGAAATCCAAATCAACGAAAAACTTCAATTCATCGAAGAACCCGTCGAAATAATGGATCGTGAGGTTAAAAGACTTAAGCAAAACAAGATACCAATTGTTAAGGTTCGATGGAATGCTCGTAGAGGACCCGAGTTCACCTGGGAGCGTGAAGATCAGATGAAGAAGAAATACCCGCATCTATTTCCAGAAGATTCGTCAACACCTTCAACAGCTTAAAATTTCGGGACGAAATTTATTTAACGGGTAGGTACTGTAGTGACCCGAACTTTTCCATGTTTATATATATTAATTGAGATTGATATTTACATGATTAAATGTTTCCAACATGTTAAGCAATCAAACTTGTTAAGACTTGATTAATTGAAATATGTTTCATATAGACAATTGACCACCCAAGTTGACCGGTGATTCACGAACGTTAAAACTTGTAAAAACTATATGATGACATATATATGGATATATATATATATATATATATATATATATATATATATATATATATATATATATATATATATATATATATATATATATATATATATATATATATAGTTAACATGATACTATGATAAGTAAATATATCATTATGTATATTAACAATGAACTACATATGTAAAAACAAGACTACTAACTTAATGATTTTTAAACGAGACATATATGTAACGATTATCGTTGTAAAGACATTTAATGTATATATATCATATTAAGAGATATTCATACATGATAATATCATGATAATATAATAATTTAAAATCTCATTTGATATTATAAACATTGGGTTAACAACATTTAACAAGATCGTTAACCTAAAGGTTTCAAAACAACACTTACATGTAACGACTAACGACGACTTAACGACTCAGTTAAAATGTATATACATGTATTGTTTTAATATGTATTTATACACTTTTGAAAGACTTCAATACACTTATCAAAATACTTCTACTTAACAAAAATGCTTACAATTACATCCTCGTTCAGTTTCATCAACAATTCTACTCGTATGCACCCGTATTCATACTCGTACAATACACAACTTTTAGATGTATGTACTATTGGTATATACACTCCAATGATCAGCTCTTAGCAGCCCATGTGAGTCACCTAACACATGTGGGAACCATCATTTGGCAACTAGCATGAAATATCTCATAAAATTACAAAAATATGAGTAATCATTCATGACTTATTTACATGAAAACAAAATTACATATCCTTTATATCTAATCCATACACCAACGACCAAAAATACCTACAAACACTTTCATTCTTCAATTTTCTTCATCTAATTGGTCTCTCTCAAGTTCTATCTTCAAGTTCTAAGTGTTCTTCATATATTCTACAAGTTCTAGTTACATAAAATCAAGAATACTTTCAAGTTTGCTAGCTCACTTCCAATCTTGTAAGGTGATCATCCAACCTCAAGAAATCTTTGTTTCTTACAGTAGGTTATCATTCTAATACAAGGTAATAATCATATTCAAACTTTGGTTCAATTTCTATAATTATAACAATCTTATTTCAAGTGATGATCTTACTTGAACTTGTTTTCGTGTCATAATTCTGCTTCAAGAACTTCGAGCCATCCAAGGATCCGTTGAAGCTAGATCCACTTTTCTCTTTTCCAGTAGGTTTATCCAAGGAAATTAAGGTAGTAATGATGTTCATAACATCATTCGATTCATACATATAAAGCTATCTTATTCGAAGGTTTAAACTTGTAATCACTAGAACATAGTTTAGTTAATTCTAAACTTGTTCGCAAACAAAAGTTAATCCTTCTAACTTGACTTTTAAAATCAACTAAACACATGTTCTATATCTATATGATATGCTAACTTAATGATTTAAAACCTAGAAACACGAAAAACACCGTAAAACCGGATTTACGCCGTCGTAGTAACACCGCGGGCTGTTTTGGGTTAGTTAATTAAAAACTATGATAAACTTTGATTTAAAAGTTGTTATTCTGAGAAAATTATTTTTATTATGAACATGAAACTATATCCAAAAATTATGGTTAAACTCAAAGTGGAAGTATGTTTTCTAAAATAGTCATCTACACGTCGTTCTTTCGACTGAAATGACTACCTTTACAAAAATGACTTGTAACTTATTTTTCTGACTATAAACCTATACTTTTTTTGTTTAGATTCATAAAATAGAGTTCAATATGAAACCATAGCAATTTGATTCACTCAAAACGGATTTAAAATGAAGAAGTTATAGGTAAAACAAGATTGGATAATTTTTCTCATTTTAGCTACGTGAAAATTGGTAACAAATCTATTCCAACCATAACTTAATCAACTTGTATTGTATATTATGTAATCTTGAGATACCATAGACACGTATACAATGTTTCGACCTATCATGTCGACACATCTATATATATTTCGGAACAACCATAGACACTCTATATGTGAATGTTGGAGTTAGCTATACAGGGTTGAGGTTGATTCCAAAAAATATATAGTTTGAGTTGTGATCAATACTGAGATACGTATACACTGGGTCGTGGATTGATTCAAGATAATATTTATCGATTTATTTCTATACATCTAACTGTGGACAACTAGTTGTAGGTTACTAACGAGGACAGCTGACTTAATAAACTTAAAACATCAAAATATATTAAAAGTGTTGTAAATATATTTTGAACATACTTTGATATATATGTATATATTTTTATAGGTTCGTGAATCAACCAGTGGCCAAGTCTTACTTCCCGACGAAGTAAAAATCTGTGAAAGTGAGTTATAGTCCCACTTTTAAAATCTAATATTTTTGGGATGAGAATACATGCAAGTTTTATAAATGATTTACAAAATAGACACAAGTACGTGAAACTACATTCTATGGTTGAATTATCGAAATCGAATATGCCCCTTTTTATTAAGTCTGGTAATCTAAGAATTAGGGAACAGACACCCTAATTGACGCGAATCCTAAAGATAGATCTATTGGGCCTAACAAACCCCATCCAAAGTACCGGATGCTTTAGTACTTCGAAATTTATATCATATCCGAAGGGTGTCCCGGAATGATGGGGATATTCTTATATATGCATCTTGTTAATGTCGGTTACCAGATGTTCACCATATGAATGATTTTTATCTCTATGTATGGGATGTGTATTGAAATATGAAATCTTGTGGTCTATTATTATGATTTGATATATATAGGTTAAACCTATAACTCACCAACATTTTTGTTGACGTTTTAAGCATGTTTATTCTCAGGTGATTATTAAGAGCTTCCGCTGTCGCATACTTAAATAAGGACGAGATTTGGAGTCCATGCTTGTATGATATTGTGTAAAAACTGCATTCAAGAAACTTATTTTGTTGTAACATATTTGTATTGTAAACCATTATGTAATGGTCGTGTGTAAACAGGATATTTTAGATTATCATTATTTGATAATCTACGTAAAGCTTTTTAAAACCTTTATCTATGAAATAAAGGTTATGGTTTGTTTTAAAAATGAATGTAGTCTTTGAAAAACGTCTCATATAGAGGTCAAAACCTCGCAACGAAATCAATTAATATGGAACATTTTTAATCAATAAGAACGGGACATTTCACATTAGACCATGGTTTAGTTCATAGGAAGTCTTCATTTCGTAAAAACCTAAAAAAGTAAAAATTCAGAATGGGGGGAGAAAACTAGTTCTTTAGGGTCTGCTAGGGAAAGACCATTCGGGTTCCATTTTCGAGAACTACACGAAAATAGAAAATCTAACTCTAACAGAAATACATATTATCCTTTAAAAGACTTGATTCCCCCCACACTTAGTTAGCTGTGGTATCGAAATTGTGATTAACTTCGTTGTCGAATTCCATCGGACTATCTATGTAGTGTTTAACTCTGTGACCATTAACCTTAAATTCAATCCCATTTGAATTTATCAATTCTACTGTTCTGTATGGGAAAACTCTTTTCACTATGAATGGTCCAGACCATCTTGATTTCAATTTTCCAGGAAATAGCTTGAATCGTGAATTGAAAAGAAGAACTCTGTCTCCTTCTTTGAATTCTTTTGAACTTCTGATTCTTTTATCATGCCATTTCTTTGTTCTTTCTTTATAGCTTAACGAATTTTCGTATGCTTCATGTCTTAATTCTTCTAATTCGTTTAATTGACTTAACCGTAGACGTCCAGCTTCATGTAAATCAAGATTACATGTCTTCAAAGCCCAAAATGCATTGTGTTCAATTTCTACTGGAAGATGACATGCTTTTCCATAAACGAGTCTAAAAGGTGTGGTTCCAATTGGAGTTTTGTAGGCTGTTCTAAAAGCCCAGAGTGCATCCTCCAATTTAATGGACCATTCCTTCGGATTTGATCCTACGGTTTTTTCTAGAATACGTTTTAAAGCTCGGTTGGTATTTTCAACTTGTCCACTTGTTTGTGGATGATATGTGGTGAAGATTATATGAGTTACTACATATCTTTTGAGAACTTTCTCAAGTTGATTATTACAGAAATGAGTACCCCGATCACTTATTAAAGCTTTCGGTGTTCCAAACCTTGCAAAAAGACGTTTTAAAAAGTTGACTACAACTCGTGCATCGTTAGTTGGGAGAGCTTGTGCTTCCGCCCATTTAGATACATAATCAATAGCTACGAGAATATAGAGATTATTATGAGATTTTGGAAATGGACCCATAAAGTCAATACCCCAAATGTCAAATACTTCACATACTTGAATGACATTTTGTGGCATTTCATCACGTTGACTTATTTTTCCGGCTCTTTGACATGCATCACAGGATTTGCAAAGAAGGTGTGCGTCTTTGTAAATTGTAGGCCAATAGAATCCAGCATCATAAACTTTTATTGCTGTTAGTTGAGGCCCATAATGCCCTCATGTTGGTCCTGTGTGACAATGGTTTAAAATTTTACTAGCTTCATCTCCGAATACACATCGGCGTATTATTTCATCTGGACAACTTTTAAACAGATGTGGATCTTCCCAGAAATAGTGTTTTATATCACTGAAGAATTTCTTTCATTTTTGGTACGATAATCCTTTTTCAAGGAATCCACATACTAAATAGTTTGCATAGTCTGCAAACCATGGAATTTTATTATAATCTATTTTCAATAGATATTTATCAGGAAAGTTGTCTTGTCTGGCCGATTCATTTAGAACTTCTAATTCAGGATTTTCAAGACAAGAAAGATGATCAGCGGCGAGATTTTCTGCTCCTCTTTTATCTCAGATTTCAATATAGAACTCTTGTAAGAGTAAGATCCAACGGATTAATCTTGGTTTGGCAACTTGTTTCGAAAATAGGTATCTAAGAGCAGAATGGTCGGTATAGACCACCGTTTTTGCTAGAACGAGATATGAACGAAATTTGTCAAAAGCAAAGACAATAGTAAGGAGTTCTTTTTCAGTAGTTATGTAATTCGTTTGTGCTCCTTGTAACGTCTTACTAGCATAATATATAGGTTGAAATCATTTTTCAATTCTTTGTCCTAAAACGGCTCCCATTGCAAAATCACTTGCATCGCACATTAGTTCAAATGGTAAATTCTAATTCGGTGTTATCATGATCGGCGCATTAGTGAGTTTCTTTTTAAGAATATTAAAAGATTTGATGCATTCATCTGAAAAGATGAATGGAGCATCCTTTTCTAGGAGTTTATTCATAGGAGTGGCAATTTTAGAAAAATCTTTTATGAAACGTCGGTAAAAACCGGCATGCCCTAGAAAACTCCTAACTCCTCTAACATTGGTGGGATGTAGAAGTTTAGCAATTACATCTACTTTAGCTCTATCCACTTCAATTCCTTCTTTTGAAATTTTATGTCAAAGAACGATGCCTTCTTTAACCATGAAATGGCATTTCTCCCAATTAAGAACTAGATTTGATTGTTCGCATCTAATAAGCATTCGTTCAAGATTAGCTAGACATGATTCAAAAGTATCACCGAAGACTGAAAAGTCATCCATGAAAACTTCCATGCATTCTTCTATCATGTCGTGAAAAATCGCCATCATGCACCTTTGAAAGGTTGCAGGGGCGTTGCAAAGTCCAAATGGCATGCGTTTGTAAGCAAAAGTACCATAAGGGCACTTGAATGTGGTTTTCTCTTGGTCTTCGAGTTCTATTGGAATTTGAAAATATCCGGAAAATCCATCAAGAAAACAATAGTAACTGTTTCCGGCTAATCTTTCCAACATTTGATCAATAAAAGGTAAGGGAAAGTGATCTTTTCTGGTGGTGTCATTTAATTTTCTATAATCAATACATACACGCCATCCTGTTACAGTCCTAGTAGGAATAAGCTCATTTTTTTCATTTGTAATGACAGTCATGCCACCCTTCTTAGGCACGCATTGAACTGGGCTTACCCATGGACTATCAGAAATTGGATAAATTAAACCTGCATCTAGCAGTTTAATTATTTCTTTTTTAACAATATCTTGCATATTCGGATTTAGTCTTCGTTGGCGTTGCACATACGTTTTATGACCTTCTTCCATAAGGATTTTATGTGTGCAATACGAAGGACTTATTCCTTTCATATCATGAATCTTCCATGCAATGGCTGGTTTATGAGCTTTCAACACAGAAATGAGTTGTGATTTCTCATTTTCAGTAAGAGAAGACGATATTATTAAAGGTAATTCAGATTCACCATATAAATAAGCGTATTCCAAATGGTTTGGAAGTGGCTTTAACTCTAATTTCGGAGGTTCTTCTATCGATGATTTATATCGATATCTGTCTTCTTCTTTTAGCATTTAAATTTCTTCTGTTGTTGGTTCATATCCATTAGCTATTAGTGTAGCTAACATTTCAGCTTCATCAATTGGTTCAGTTCCTTCTCCTAAATAACATTCTCCTGTTCCTTGTAATTCTGGAAATTCTTCTAATAATTCTGCATGTGAATCTATAGTTTGAATATAATAACATGTATCATCTGCAGATTGCGGTTGTTGCATTGCTCTATCAACTGAAAAGGTAACACTCTCATCCTCTATACTTAGGGTCAATTTCTTACCGAACACGTCTATCATTGCTTTAGCCGTGTTTAAGAATGGTCTTCCTAATATGAGAGGAACTTGAGAATCTTCTTCCATGTCCAGAACAACAAAATCTACTGGAAATACTAAAGTACCAACTTTAACTAGCATGTTCTCCATTATCCCTCTAGGATATTTTATTGATCTATCTGCTAGTTGTATACTTATTCTTGTTAGTTTCAATTCTCCAAGGTCTAGTTTAGCGTATAATGAATACGGAATTAAATTTATACTAGCACCTAAGTCTGCCAATGCTTCTATTGAACTAAGACTACCCAGAAAATATGAAATTGTGAAACTTCCTGGATCAGATAATTTTTCTGGTATCTTATTCAACAGCACTGCTGAACAATTAGCATTCATAGTAACAGCCGAGAGTTCTTCCATTTTCTTTCTATTTGAGATTAGAGCTTTCAGAAATTTAGTATATCTAGGCATTCCTGAAATCACATCAATGAAAGGAAGATTTACATTTATCTGTTTAAACATATCCAAGAATTTGGATTGCTCGGCTTCAAGTTTCTCTTTTTTCATTTTACTCGGGTAAGGAAGTGGTGGTTGGTATGGTTTAACATAAGGTTTAGCCTTAGCTGTGTTATCTTCATTAACCTTTTCAACAACCGGTTCTTTTTCCTTATTTTGATCAGGTTGTGGTTCTTGTGGAGTAGGAATAGCTTCATCAGAAGTTACAGGTATTTCAGGTGGTTTAAGTGTTGTACCACTTCTTGTGGTAATGGCTTTAGCTGTTTCATTCCGGGGGTTAGCATTTGTATCACTAGGTAAACTTCCCGGTTTTCTTTCACCTATTAACCTTGCTAGGTTACTTACTTCTTGTTCCAAGTTTTGAATAGAAGCTTGTTGATTTTTAAATGCTTGAGCATTTTGTTCATTAGCTTGTTTTTGAGATGTGAAAAACTGCGTTTGAGTTTCAACTAGCTTTGTCATCATATCTTCTAAATTCGGCTTTTTATCATCGGTTTGTGGTGGTTTGTTTTGAAAATTAGGTCTTTGCTGATTGTAAGTATTATTGGATACTTGTTGATTGTTAGGACCTTGTTGGTTGTTGTATGGAATATTTCGATTATAATTCTGGTTTTGATTGTAAATTGGTCTTGGCGGTTGATAATTATTCTGATAATTATTTTTAGGCCTTTGGTTTAGATATGAAACATTCTCTCTTTGTTCCATTGTTAATTCAATACTGAGACAATCTTTTGTCAAATGTGGTCCTCCACACTACTCACAACTAATTCGTATTGAGTGGATATCTTTAGTCATCTTTTCCATTCGTCTCTCGACAGCATCTATCTTTGCGGAAATAGAATCTAAGTCATGGCTAGAATCGGCTCTAGCTGCTTTAGATGATCTAACGATATCTTTTTCTTGGTGCCACTCATGTGAGTGGGAAGCAGTGTTATCAATAATTTTGTAAGCATCAGTTTCGGTTTTCTTCATAATAGAACCACCAGCTGCTATATCGATGTCTTTTCTTGTAGTGATGTCACATCCTTGGTAGAATATTTGTACTATTTGACAGGTGTCTAAACCATGTTGCGGACATCCTCTCAATAACTTTCCAAATCTGGTCCACGCCTCATATAGAGTTTTATTTGGCTTTTGTGTGAACGTAACAATTTCTCCTTGAAGTCTTACGGCTTTAGATGCCGGAAAGAATTGCTTAAGAAATATTTCAATTAAAACGTCCCATGTATCAATCGCCCCTTCAGGTAACGATTCCAACCAATCTTTGGCTTCTCCCTTTAAAGTCCAGGGAAATAACATGAGATATATCTGTTCATCCTCCACTTCTCGGATTTTAAATAGAGTGCAAATCCTATTAAAGGTACGAAGATGTTCATTTGGATCTTCCTTTGGCGCACCACTAAATTGGCATTGATTAGTTACTATGTGTAGAATTTGTCCTTTGATTTCATAATCTGGTGCATTAATGTCTGGATGAGTAATTGCGTGACCTTGGCCAGTGCGTTTAGCTCTCATTCGGTCTTCCATACTTAGAGGTTCCAGATTTTCCATGATTGAATTTGTTGAATCTGAATCACTAGAGGATTCTGATTTAATGGTTCGTTCCTCAACAATGTCTGTTTGAATGATTGGTGGTTCCGGAGAAAAAATTAATGGTTCAGGATCTATGAATCGTCCCTGAATATTCTCCGGATTCTCAATTGTGAGGTCGGGTTCAAAAAATGGATTATCGGAAATTTGAACTGGAGTATTTGGTTGACTGGATGACGATTCTAAAGAAAAATCAACGGCGGTAATATTTGCTAGATGTCTTGATCTAGTTACAGGTGGTGAACGTACAAAAGGTGGTGAACGTCTTGCTCGGTGCATTCACTGAATATCCTATTAGTTTTTAAAAGGAAAGAAAAAATTATATAAGTTATCCAATTAATAGACTTTTCTGATTTTGCCCACGTTTCGAATAGTCAAAAGATGCATCAGAGGGGCAGGATTCGTTTGGTCTCAATATAATTGAGGACTGTTTGGCTCCAATAACCCGGTCCACGTACAAATCCAACTATTACTACGAACCAGAAAATTTTGATGTCTATCAATTTAACCACTTAAAATAAATTTTCGTAATTTTAAGAAATTTAGATAAGAAGTAGAATAAAAATCTATGTCCTAAACTAGAATAGCGAGAAATAAGAAAGAAAAAGAGCGCGTCGAAAAAGGTCGAAAAATAAAAGGCGTCGAAAAATAAGAAAGAAAAAGAGTGACTTATAAAACTTAAAAATACTTGACTAACCCAGCCTTATTACTATCACTAACTTAAAATTATAATCGCAAATTGAGATTACTAATTGGAATGATAATTGATACATAGGTAAAAGGCGTCTAAAAATATTAAAGCTTACAAGTAAAACTGTATCCCAAATGGCAATATCTTAAAAAGGAACTAAAACTTAAAAAGGCGTCGCAAAATTCTAAAGCACCTAAATCTTAGTCTAAAGAAAAAGCACTTAAGGGATTTTACGGCAAAGCCTAAAAATCTAGAAATAAAAATAACTATGGCAAAAACTATGTTTAAAAACTAAATACGAGCGAAAAATACAAATATTACACTAAAACAATTAAAAAGGGACAAAATATAAAAATATACTAAAAGTTGTAAAAAGGACAATTTTTATAAAAATATTATTTTTATATTATTTATTTTATAAAACTATTAATTTTATAAACTAATTAAACTAATTATACTAAATAATACAAATAATAAAATAACTAAACTAAATAAAAAAACAACCCTAATTAGGGTTTAAGAAAAATAATAATAATTATTATCCATAATAAATGCTGGCTGCAGTCAACTGTGGCGTGTCAGACGAGCTCATGCGATCGCATGAGTTCTAAGCTACCCGGCCATGCGATCGCATGGGCTAGGGTTTCGGGCCTCAGAGTGGGCTGCTACAGTATCGAACTTCGAGTTTTAATATATTTTTTTTGCTGTATAATATATTTATAAAATATATTTATAAATTAAATAAAACTTATATTTTTACAAACTAAAAATAGAAATAAAGAAACTTTATAAAACTTAAATATTTACCAAACTCTTAAAAATATTTATATTTTTGTTTTTCTTTTTATATTTTTGAATATTTAAAACGTATTTCTACAAAAGCGTATTTTTTTATAAAAGTAAACTAAAAAGAAAAATCTTTTTTTATATATATTAGCGTTGCGCTTCTGGCTTTTAAGCTAGATCGTTCCCCGGCAGCGGCACCAAAAATACTTGATGTTATGCGAGGTGTATATAAAATAGCTTATATTTTACAAGGAAATACTATTAAATACGATACAATTTTACTCAAGATATTTATTTATTTATTGAATGGATATACTTAAACTTTGCTACAACACTTATAGGCAATGTACCTAATCGTACAGTAGTGTAGTTTTTAGTAAGTCCGGTTCGTTCCACAGGGAAAATCTTTTAATCAAAGCTTAACGCTATATTAGTTTTATTTTATAAAAATACAAATATATATATAAGTAATATTATTATTATAAAGGGGGATTTTTACCGTTTAATGACCGGTTTGTCGATTTTAAAACTTTAGTCGCAGTTAAAACAAAAGGTAAAATATTAAATAAATAAAAGACATAATTTAAAGCGTAAAGTAAATAACGATAATGAAATTGCGATAAATAAAAGTGCGATATAATAAACTTGCGATAATTAAAAAGTACGATAATTAAAAGTGCAATTAAATACAATAACAATAAATAAAAGTGCTATAATTAAAAGTGCAATTAAATATAAAATAAAGGAAATTAAATATGAAATAAAAGAATTATGCTTATTTAAACTTCCGTAATCATGATGTTTGACGTGTTGATTTTAGTTTTATGCCCATGGGTTAATTGTCCTTTGTCCTGGATTATTTAATATGTCCGTCTGGTTTTTGTCCATAACAGTCCATCAGTCATAAATATAAAGTGCGAGTGTCCTCGTCAAATTATCCTTATACCCGAAGTTAAATATTCCAACTAATTGGGGACTTAAACTGTTACAAGATTTTAATGCTTTGTTTAATAATTACACCAGGATGTCGACTGAATGTAACCCAAGGTTTTAATACTTTGTTATCAATTATGCCAAGTGTCCTTGTACATAATTTCACCCCTGTTTTAATAATTCTAGTGGCTATTAATCCATTCCCGTGTCCGGTTAAATGAACGATTATTCGCACATATAAATACCCCGCCCATCGTGTCCGATCGAGTGTATATGGTTATTTATAGAGACGTTCAATTGTAAATCTTTATATTAAAATTAACAAACTATCATTTAGTTAAACAAATATAAAGCCCATTAATAGCCCATAGTCTAATTGTCGTTCTTTTGTCCAAACTCCAATTATGGTACAAAGCCCAATTACCCTGTTTTAATATTTTTAGCCCAGCATCATGATTACTTCGGATTAAATAAGCATAATAATAACTTAGCTACGAGACATTAAATTAAAAAGGTTGAACATAACTTACAATGATTAAAAATAGCGTAGCGTTACACGGACAGAATTTCGACTTACACCCTTACAACATTCGCTAACACACCCTTATTATTATAAATTAAAATTAAAATTATAATATAAATATAAATATTATATGTTGAATGAGGAGAAGAAAAAGATGTGTTTTTGTGGTGCACCAAAGCTCGATTTTTATAGGCATGTGGGTTGGAACTGTGCATCATGCGATTGTATGGATTTATGCCTTCCAGGCCATGCGATCGCATGGCCAGCTGGGGAGACTCAAAAGTCTTTGTTTTTTTATGCCGACGGTTTTTAAATATAATATAATATATATATTAATTTTAACAATTAATTATATATTATATTATATTCATGTGCATAGTTGACTTGAAATTTTTACTCCGTTGCGTCGAGCGTTGAGAGTTGACTCTGGTCCCGGTTCCGGATTTTCGAACGTCCTTGCGAATAATTTAATATCTTGTACTTTGCGTTTTGAATCTTGTACTCTTGTAATTTTGAGACGTTTCTTATCAATAATTGGAACCTTATTGATTGTATTTTGTACTTTTGAGCTTTTTGGTCGTTTGCGTCTTCAATTCGTCGAATCTGTCTTTTGTCTTCACCTTTTATTATTTAAACGAATATCACTTGTAAATAGAACAATTGCAACTAAAAGCTTGTCTTTCTTGAGGAATAATGCTATGAAATATATGTTCGTTTTTAGCATTATCACCATGCCTGACGATTCACGAACCATTGTGTGCAAATAAATAGGTAATGTAAATATAAGTGTATATGTTAATTTGAATTAATATAATACAATATATAAACTTTTACATAAGTAGTATATATATTGGAATATATATAAAGTTTATAAAGAATTAATATTCAATGTATATTACTTTATAATATATAAAATATGATATAATTAATAAATTATAACAGTAACATATTAAATGAAATTACAAGTTAAAAATATAATTGTATAAATATTACCTTATTATTAATATTAGAATCAATATCAATATGATTAATATCAATATTCTAATATGAAAATAGAATACATGTAACTTGGAATATCTTTTATGTCACTTGTAATATTTGTGATGACCCGGGAATTTTCGACAAAATTTAAACTTAATCTTTATATGATTTCGACACGATAAGCAAAGTCTGTAATGTTGAGTCTCAAAATTTTGAAATATTTCATTACATTCATTGAAATTTCGACCATTTTCGACGATTCACGAAAAATAGATATGTACATGTAAATAAGTATGTATTAATATTAATTTATTATATTAATATTATTATTACTATTATCATTATTATTAATATTATTACTAATATAAATATTAACGTTATTAGTATCATCATGATTACTAAAAACAATTAAGATCATTATAAATATAACTTGTTAATATTATCATTTTAATATTGAGAGTATTATTATCATTAATATATCTATATGTATTTATTATTAATATTAAAAAATAAAATAAATTATTACATGAAATCCAGTCCGTGAAAAGCGGCGGCTAATATAATCACACGTTTATATATTTATGTTATAGTATAACTATTATTGATTGATACAAATTGAATAAAGATATTGAATATTGATTGTGTCACCGTGGATATTCTTGTTTGATTTACAACTTGACATATAAATATATTATATGTACATACGTGCACGATACTTTTGTCAATCAATTCTAAGATAATTAACTCGACTACTGTTCGCAAACTTTACACCAGATGCTTTGCTATAAGATGAAACCCATCAACTTTTGAGTATATTGAAACTAAGATATAATACACCATATATTATAATATGTGTAACCAACATCCACAAACCCACTACACTTATTACGCTATCACCAAACAAATAATTAACCAACGATTGATTTTAAAAGAAACGGTGACACGAAAATGAGTTCTATAAATTTTAGGCTTATTAAAAATATATTTAGAAACTATTTGTTAAGTTTTAACACTTTTTATATTTCACCCATAAATGAGAGGGACGGTTGATGTAATTTTTATTTATTAAATTAATGATTGAATTTTATACCATAATGACTAAAATAAATAAATATAATTAATTTAAAAATATGGGATTTTTCTAAACACTTTTATCCGTCACTGATTTCGCACGATACACAGTCCGTGGAAACCGTCGGTAATATAATCCAAACATTCCCGATGGCTTTCCTATTTTTTTCCTTTAAACAAACAACATGTGATCAAAATTATTATTACATTATTATTATTAATTATTGTGTTTATCATATATAACATAAAAGATAAATAATAATACTATATCTGTAATTGTTTTTATCACAAATTAGTTCTTTAATTTATCCCTTCTGTTTATCTGTGAGGATTTGTCGTCCACTTGTAACTACAAAACAACAATTAACAATTTCGTTGCTAATCATTCAATTACTTGTATACCTCCTCTACTTGATACCATTAGAAAGAGAATATGTAAAAAAAAAAAAAAAACAAATATAGGGAAAACCCACCATTTACTCTACTCACGATCACTTTTATACCATAAAACATTTTCGAAACAATTAGCCAAAACTAAAATTTCAGAAGTGATAGGAATCCTTTATTCAATCTACCTACAAAATCTCAGCTTCCAATTCATCTTAACGAGCTCGAATTTCGGAGTCAAAGGTATTTTTACAAAAAGTCAAAACTTGCGTTCATCGCGAAATTCATAATCATTTCGATGTTTTCGGTAAATTTAACGATTGATAAAGTTTCTAAGGGAGATTTGAAACATATTTCGTGTTATAACTTTTGCCTATAACGATCTAAAAGTCTAAATCAAATTTTTTATTTTTTTTACAACTAGCGACGCAGCTCTTTATTTTTTTTTATTTTATTATTATTTTTTTTTCAATTAATCATAAATGAATGGTTACATGATTGAATATCAAGTCAAAAAAAAATATATATATTTTTCTTCTTCATTACAAACAGCAACAGTCGCTGTTTATTTTATTATTATTTTTTTTTTCAATTAATATAAGCATTGGTATTAATGTGTTACTAGTTTACTAAAGAACAAAAATATAATTGATTCGGTACTTAGATTTGTAAAAACTCACTGGTTGATTTTAGTTTGGAAATCTAAGAAGAAGGTAAACAGGCTGTTATACGGGTTATAAATATTCGAGTGGGTCTTAAAATAGATAAATGAAATGGAGCAGATGGTTTGGTGTAGTGTTGGTTTAACGAGAGGTCCTGAGTTCGATCCCAGCCTGCTGCAGTCTTTTTCCTCCCTTTTTATTAAACAGCAAAATCAGGCCAAATGACTTCCTGTGGGCTGAGTTCTAGATTCCTGTTGGGCTTGTGCTTGATGTTGGGTCGTAATATTTGCTGTTGGGCCGAGATAAAAATTAATGGGTTAAATAAATCAAAAACCGATATTAATTAGGAAAAATATAATTAGAGCCATGGTTAAGTGGTGTTATGGGTGAGCGAGAGATCTTGAGTTCGAGTCCCGTTTGGTGCATTTTTTTTTAGAAGGGTATACTCTTTTATTCCTATTTCCATTATTATTATTATTATTATTATTATTATTATTATTATTATTATTATTATTATTATGATTGTTATTGTTATTATTGTTATCAGTATTGTTATTTTTTTATTATTATTATAATCAAATACAACTTTCATTTACCATTATTAATAATATTTTACTAAATAAATATTATGTATATAAAAATATATTTATAGGTGATATTACATAAAGGTAAGTATTAATCATATTAACGAATTTTTTTTTTACGAATATTTATATATAACAAATCAGGTACTTTTAATATAAAACTAACTGAATATATATTATTATAACTATCTAAACACTAATCATTTTTGTATACACAAATTAAATATATATAATATATAACATAAGTTATAATATATAAATTTGTTCAATCGCGATTATATATATTAATAAATATACAAATGATATAGGGTTGTGAATCCGAGGCCAACCCTGCATTGTTCAATATAGTCATATGTATTTTTACTATAAAATACATTAGGTGAGTTTCATTTGATCCCTTTTACTCTTTACATTTTTGGGCTGAGAATACATGCAAATGCTTTATTAACTGTTTTACAATATTTATATGCGTGAGTTTCATTACTCCCTTTTTAAATGCTTTTGCAATATATATTTTTGGGACTGAGAATTCATGCGCTTTTATAAATGTTTTACGAAATAGACACAAGTACGTGAAACTACATTCTATGGTTGAATTATCGAAATCGAATATGCCCCTTTTTATTAAGTCTGGTAATCTAAGAATTAGGGAACAGACACCCTAATTGACGCGAATCCTAAAGATAGATCTATCGGGCCCAACAAGCCCCATCCAAAGTACCGGATGCTTTAGTACTTCGAAATTTATATCATGTCCGAAGGAGGATCCCGGAATGATGGGGATATTCTTATTTTCATATTGTGAATGTCGGTTACCAGGTGTTCAATCCATATGAATGATTATTTTTGTCTCTATGCATGGGACGTATATTCATGAGAAATGAAAATCTTGTGGTCTATTAAAATGATAGAAATGATTATTTATGTTAAACTAATGAACTCACCAACCTTTTGGTTGACACTTTAAAGCATGTTTATTCTCAGGTATGAAAGAAATCTTCCGCTGTGCATTTGCTCATTTTAAAGATATTACTTGGAGTCATTCATGACATATTTCAAAAGACGTTGCATTCGAGTCGTTGAGTTCATCAAGATTATTATTAAGTCAATTATAGTTGGATATATTATGAAAGGGTATGCATGCCGTCAACTTTTGATGTAATGAAAGAGTGTCTTTTCAAAAACGAATGCAATGTTTGTAAAATGTATCATATAGAGGTCAAGTACCTCGTGATGTAATCAACTGTTGTAAATCGTTTATAATTGATATGGACTTCGTCCGGATGGATTAGGACGGGTCTCTACAGTTGGTATCAGAGCGGTGGTCTTAGCGAACCGGGTCTTGCATTAGTGTGTCTAACTGATAGTCGTTAGGATGCATTAGTGAGTCTGGACTTCGACCGTGTCTGCATGTCAAAAGTTTTTCTTATCATTTCGTGTCAAAAATTACCTGCTTATCATTCTTAGAGAATCACTTGCTTATCATCCTTAGTCTAGACACATCTTATTGCATTGATTGCATGATTAGTGTATAGATAAAATTCATATCTTAGCATATCTGCTAATTCATATCTTAGCATATCTTATCTGTTATTGTTACCATTGCCTGTCAGCTTTCGTAGATTCTTCCGTAATTTATGGGATTTTAGTATTATATATGCATATGTAAATTATGTATTGCGGGGTACTAATCTACATCCTATAATCTAATTCTTATCGAAAATCCTTCATCTGATTGTACGAGATGAATCCCTCAACCAGTTCGAGTCCCTTAGATTACGATAGCTATTCCAATAGTTATTCCGACACCTATTCCGATATGGATTTCCACTCGAACTCCGAAAGCAGTGTAACCAGAATGGAGCAACCAATCGGCCATTCCCAATTCATCTGATGGGTCCGTAGTCGACTTAATCATTGGAGACGCGAAAAGGCGATCCCTGCCACCAACCGAATTCACTTCTTGACAATGAACATGAAGCGCTTACCGGCGAACCTATTCGAGACACCATTTTCTCTCTCATTTCCAGAGAATATCGTCACGATCATATACTATCTCAGATTCTAAACCTCATTCATCCGCTCATCCGAACCGACAATCATCCGGAATAATAGAAGAAATCAACGAACTTCACGCTCGAATAATCAATTTGGAAAACATGGTGCAAAATATACCAGCTTCAGCAACACCACCGGCACCAACAGTACCATCAGTAACAGCACCAGTACCATCAACAATCCATGTCTCAACATCTCATTCTGTACCTCGAGCATAACCATCGTTCTACATGACGTTCTATATTATTTATCTTCGTTCGACATGGCGATTATGTAATCTCTAATATTTTAGTGATTATATATTCTTGTTCTAACGGTAAATCAAATGAGTTTAATATCATATTAACTCATTAAATCCATGATTATATCTGAAGAAAGTATATATGTAAATATATTTTCATAAAGATTGTAATTAAAAATTCTTTTATACAAACTGTTAATGGTGAAAATATTTTAACGGGTAGGTAATACCCGAGGAATATTTAAATTTCACATTAATAAGTTACACTGTATATTCTTCGAAGCTGATTCAACAGTCGTTTACCATCCTACTTACATTCACCGATATACGAATCTGTTCACCACAAAATAACCATTTTCATTCAAATTTCATATTGAGATTTTAATCTATCAGAATCCAACAAGTGGCATAATGAAGAAAACGTGGGACAAAATAAAATTGTTAGAAACAAACAAATTAACTATGAGGAATTTTGTTAAGAATCCACGCTAACGAAATCCTAACTAACTGTTCCTAGCTAACTGTTAATTCCGTATTACCTTTTATTTATCGCAATTTATTTATCGCAGTTTATTTATCGCAATTTACTTATCGCAATTTTATTTATCGTCATTTAATTTCTGTTATTTACATTACGCATTTAATTTATCGTCATTTAATTCCTGTTATTTATTTTACGTACTTTAAATATCGGGACACGTATATAAGGTTTTGACATATCATATCGACGCATCTATATATATTATTTGGAATAACCATAGACACTCTATATGCAGTAATGATCGAGTTCTCTATACAGGGTTGAGGTTGATTCTACAATAATATATATAGTTTGAGTTGTGATCGAGTCTGAGACGAATACGGGTCATGATACGTATTAATTAATTCGAATATTATATATTAAACTTTATATGAATTATTGAACTGTCAACTGTAGACTTTCAACTGTGGACTAATAAGATTGGACAATTAAAATGAATTAAAATATTGATTATAATATATGAAACTAAACATTTCTTCAAGTTTGCCACTTGATTTCATCTTAAACCTCATTCGTATCTCGACGATTACGATCTGCATTCAAACCTTTCATAATTCTTGAAAACACCTCAATCGAGAAGATTAACCAACCGCACTTCATCTACGGAAGGAAATATTTATGCATATAGTTGTGTGATAATGCTAAAAATGAACATATAATTCATAGCATTATTCCTCAAGAAAGACAAGCTTTTAGTTGCAATTGTTCTATTTACAAGTAATATTCGTTTAAATAATAAAAGGTGAAGACAAAAGACAGATTCGACGAATTGAAGACGCAAACGACCAAAAAGCTCAAAAGTACAAAAGACAATCAAAAAGGTTCCAATTATTGATAAGAAACGTCTCAAAATTACAAGAGTACAAGATTCAAAACGCAAAGTACAAAATATAAAATTGTACGCAAGGACGTTCAAAAATCCGGAACCGGGACCAGAGTCAACTCTCAACGCTCGACGCAACGGACTAAAAATTACAAGTTAACTATGTATATAAATATAATATAATATATAATTAATTATATTAATTATATATATATTATATATATATTATAAACCGTCGGTAAACAAAGAGCCAAACTCCTCTGAGCTGTAAAAGCAAACTCCGCGACTCGCGGAGTTTGAAGGCCAAAAAGGCCGCGAGTCGCGGAGCCCCAAATTCAGAAACCCCCTATAAAGCTCGCGCATTCTGATCGTAAAATATTATCTTTTTCTTCTTCTTCTCATACGTAAAATATATATATATATTTATAATTTATATTTTAATTTTAATTATAATTCTAATAATAAGGGTATGTTAGCGAATATTGTAAGGGTGTAAGTCGAAATTCTGTCCGTGTAACGCTACGCTATTTTTAATCATTGTAAGTTATGTTCAACCTTTTTACATTAATGTCTCGTAGCTAAGTTATTATTATGCTTATTTAAAACGAAGTAATCATGATGTTGGGCTAATTACTAAAATTGGGTAATTGGGCTTTGTACCATAATTGGGGTTTGGACAAAAGAACGACACTTGTGGAAATTAGACTATGGGCTATTAATGGGCTTTATATTTGTTTAACTAAATGATAGTTTGTTAATGTTAATATAAAGATTTACAATTGGGCGTCCCTATAAATTACCATATACACTCAATCGGACACGATGGGCGGGGTATTTATATGTACGAATAATCGTTCATTTAACCGGACACGGGAATGGATTAATAGCCACTAGAATAATTAAAACAGGGGTGAAATTATGTACAAGGACATTTGGTATAATTGATAACAAAATATTAAAACCTTGGGTTACACTCAGTCGACATCCTGGTGTAATTATTAAACAAAGTATTAAAATCTTGTTACAGTTTAAATCCCCAATTAGTTGGAATATTTAACTTCGGGTATAAGGATAATTTGACGAGGACACTCGCAC
Organism: Rutidosis leptorrhynchoides; assembly: GCF_046630445.1. NCBI lineage: Eukaryota > Viridiplantae > Streptophyta > Magnoliopsida > Asterales > Asteraceae > Rutidosis > Rutidosis leptorrhynchoides. The sequence continues at coordinate 301,557,289 of NC_092340.1, forward strand.
TTTATATTTATGACTAATGGACTGTTATGGATAAAAACCAGACGGACATATTAAATAATCCAGGACAAAGGACAATTAACCCATGGGCATAAAACTAAAATCAACACGTCAAACATCATGATTACGGAAGTTTAAATAAGCATAATTCTTTTATTTCATATTTAATTTCCTTTATTTTATATTTAATTGCGCTTCTAAATATCGCATTTTTATTATTATTGTATTTAATTGCACTTTTAATTATCGTACTTTTTAATTATCGCAAGTTTATTTTATCGCACTTTTATTATTCGCAATTTCATTATCGTTATTTACTTTATGCTTTAATTTAAGTCTTGTATTCATTTTTAATATTTTACATTTGGTTTTAACTGCGACTAAAGTTTTAAAATCGACAAACCGGTCATTAAACGGTAAAAACCCCCCTTTATAATAATAATATTACTTATATATATATATATATATATATATATATATATTTGTATTTTTATAAAAGTAAACTAATATAGCGTTAAGCTTTGTTTAAAGATTTTCCCTGTGGAACGAACCGGACTAACTAAAAACTACACTACTGTACGATTAGGTACACTGCCTATAAGTGTTGTAGCAAGGTTTAAGTATATCCATTCTATAAATAAATAAATATCTTGTGTAAAATTGTATCGTATTTAATAGTATTTTCTGCTAAAATTAATAACTATTATATATACACCACGCTGCACATCAAGTATTTTTGGCGCCGCTGCCGGGGAACTTTCTAAACGCCGGAAGCGCAACGCTAATATATAAAAAAAGAGATTTTTAGTTTACTTCTATTAAAAGTCGCTTTTGTAAAAAAACGTTTTAAATATTCGAAAATATAAAAAGAAAAACAAAAATATAAGTATTTTTAAGATTTTGTTAAATATTTAAGTTTTATAAGTTTCTTTATTTTTATTTTAGTTTATAAAAATATAAGTTTTATTTAAATATCTTTTATTTATATAAAAACAGAAAACAGAAAAAAATAAATAAATAAATAAATAAATAAAGAAAAACGCGTCGAAAATTAAACCTGTCATCTGAATTTCTGAACCCCGCGAGTCGCGGGGTTTGAAGCTTTGAATACCGCAAGTCGCGGAGGGGACCTGACACACGAACAGGAAGCCCTAATCCTGCATTTATTACGGATTATTATTAATTATTATTATTATTAACCCTAATTATTATTATTATTATAATTAAGTTTATTTTTAATTTAAGTTTTATTTAATTTATATTTTAGTTAAATTAGTTTAATTAAATTGTAAAATTAATAGTTTAATAAAATAAATAATATAAAAATAATATTTTTATAAAAATTGTACTTTTTACAACTTTTTGTATATTTTTATATTTTGTCCCTTTTTAATCGTTGTAGCGTAATATTTGTATTTTTCGCTCATATTTAATTTTAAACTTAGTTTTTGCTATAGTCATTTTTACTCCTAGATTTTTAGGCTTTGCCTTAAAATTCCTAAAGTGATTTTTCTTTAGACTAAGATTTAGGTGCTTTAGAATTTTGCGACGCCTTTTTAAGTTTTAGTTTCTTTTTAAGTTATTTCCATTTGGGATTTAGTTTTTCCTGTAAGCTTTAATATTTTTAGACGACTTTTACCTATGTATCAATTATCATTTCAATTAGTAATTTCAATTTGCGATTATAATTTTAAGTTAGTTGTAGTAATAAGGTTAGGTTAGTCAAGTATTTTTAAGTTTTTATAAGTTTCTTTTATTTTTCCGTCACCTTTTATTTTTTTAACCATTTTTCTTTTTCAACCTTTTTCCGACAAACTCTTTTTCTTTCTTATTTCTCGCTATTCTAGTTTTTAGGACATAGATTTTTATTCTACTTCTTATCTAAATTTCTTAAAATTACGAAAATTTATTTTAAGTGGTTAAATTAATAGACATCAAAATTTTCTGGTTCGTAGTAATAGTTGGATTTGTACGTGGACCGGGTTATTGGAGCCAAACAGTCCTCAATTATATTGAGACCAAACGAATCCTGCCCCTCTGCTGCATCTTTTGGCTATTCGAAACGTGGGCAAAATCAGAAAAGTCTATTGATTGGATAACTTATTATAATTTTTCTTTCCTTTTTAAAACTAATAGGATATTCAGTGAATGCACCGAGCAAGACGTTCATCACCTTTTGTACGTTCACCACCTGTAACTAGATCAAGACATTTAGCAAATATAACCGCCGTTGATTTTTCTTTAGAATCGTCATCCAGTAGACCAAGTACTTCAGTTCAAATTTCCGATAATCCATTTTTTGAATCCGACCTCACAATTGAGAATCCGGAGAATATTCAGGAACGGTTCATAGATCCTGAACCATTAAACTTTCCTCCGGAACCACCAATCATTCAAACAGAGATTGTTGAGGAACGAACCATTAAATCAGAATCATCTAGTGATACCGATTCAACAAATTCAATTATGGAGAATCTGGAACCTTTAAGTATGGAAGACCGAATGAGAGCTAAATGCACTGGCCAAGGTCACGCAATTACTCATCCAGACATTAATGCGCCAGATTATGAAATCAAAGGACAAATTCTACACATGGTGACTAATCAATGCCAATTTAGTGGTGCGCCGATGGAAGATCCAAATGAACATCTACGTACCTTTAATAGGATCTGCACACTATTTAAAATCCGAGAAGTGGAGGATGAACAGATATATCTCATGTTATTTTCCTGGACTTTAAAGGGAGAAGCCAAAGATTGGTTGGAATCGTTACCTGAAGGGGCGATTGATACATGGGACATTTTAGTTGAAAAATTTCTTAAACAATTCTTTCCTGCATCTAAAGTCGTAAGACTTCAAGCAGAAATTGTTACGTTCACACAGAAACCAAATGAAACTCTATATGAGGCGTGGACTAGATATGGAAAGTTGTTAAGAGGATGTCCGCAACATGGTTTAGACACCTGTCAAATAGTACAAATATTCTACCAAGGATGCGACATCACTACAAGAAAAGACATAGATATAGCAGCTGGTGGTTCTATTATGAAGAAAACCGAAACTGATGCTTACAAAATTATTGATAATACTGCTTCCCACTCACATGAGTGGCACCAAGAAAAAGACATCGTTAGATCATCTAAAGCAGCTAGAGCCGATTCTAGCCATGACTTAGATTCCATTTCCGCAAAGATAGATGCTGTGGAGAGACGAATAGAAAAGATGACTAAAGATATTCACTCAATACGAATTAGTTGTGAGCAGTGTGGAGGACCACATTTGACAAAAGATTGTCTCAGTATTGAATTAACAATGGAACAAAGAGAGAATATTTCATACATAAACCAAAGGCCTGGAAATCATTATCAGAATAATTATCAACCGCCAAGACCGATTTACAATCAAAACCAGAATTATAACAGAAATATTCCATACAACAACCAACAAGGTCCTAGCAATCAACAAGTATCCAATAATACTTACAACCAGCAAAGACCTAATTTTCAAAACAAACCACCACAACAAACCGATGATAAAAAGCCGAATTTAGAAGATATGATGACAAAGCTAGTTGAAACTCAAACGCAGTTTTTCACATCTCAGAAACAAACCAATGAACAAAATGCTCAAGCATTTAGAAATCAACAAGCTTCTATTCAAAATCTGGAACAAGAAGTGAGTAACCTAGCAAGGTTAATAGGTGAAAGAAAACCGAGAAGTCTACCTAGTGATACAAATGCTAACCCCCGGAGTGAAACAGCTAAAGTCATTACCACAAGAAGTGGTACAACACTTAAACCACCTGAAATACCTGTAACTTCTGATGAAGCCATTCCTACTCCACAAGAACCACAACCTGATCAAGATAAGGAAAAAGAACCGGTAGTTGAAAAGGTTAATGAAGATAACACAGTTAAGGATAAACCTTATGTTAAACCATACCAACCACCACTTCCTTACCCGAGTAAAATGAAGAAAGAGAAACTTGAAGCCGAGCAATCCAAATTCTTGGATATGTTTAAACAGATAAATGTAAATCTTCCTTTCATTGATGTGATTTCAGGAATGCCTAGATATGCTAAATTCTTGAAAGATCTAATCTCAAATAGAAAGAAAATGGAAGAACTCTCGGCTGTTACTATGAATGCTAATTGTTCAGCAGTGCTGTTGAATAAGATACCAGAAAAACTATCTGATCCAGGAAGTTTCACAATTCCATGTTTTCTGGGTAGTCTTAGTTCAATAGAAGCATTGGCAGACTTAGGTGCTAGTATAAATCTAATGCCGTATTCACTATACACTAAACTAGACCTTGGAGAATTGAAACCAACAAGAATAAGCATACAACTAGCCGATAGATCAATAAAATATCCTAGAGGGATAATGGAGAACATGCTAGTTAAAGTTGGTACTTTAGTATTTCCAGTAGATTTTGTTGTTTTGGACATGGAAGAAGATTCTCAAGTTCCTCTCATATTAGGAAGACCATTCTTAAACACGGCTAAAGCAATGATAGACGTGTTCGGTAAGAAATTGACCCTAAGTATAGAGGATGAGAGTGTTACCTTTTCAGTTGATAGAGCAATGCAACAACCACAATCTGCAGATGATACATGTTATTATATTCAAACTATAGATGCACATGCAGAATTATTAGAAGAATTTCCAGAATTACAAGGAACAGGAGAATGTTCTTTAGGAGAAGGTAATGAACCAATTGATGAAGCTGAAATGTTAGCTACACTTATAGCTAATGGATATGAACTAACAACAGAAGAAATTCAAATACTAAAAGAAGAAGACAGATATCGATATAAATCATCGATAGAAGAACCTCCGAAATTAGAGTTAAAGCCACTTCCAAACCATTTGGAATACACTTATTTACATGGTGAATCTGAATTACCTGTAATAATATCGTCTTCTCTTACTGAAAATGAGAAATCACAACTCATTTCTGTGTTGAAAGCTCATAAACCAGCCATTGCATGGAAGATTCATGATATTAAAGGAATAAGTCCTTCGTATTGCACACATAAAATCCTTATGGAAGAAGGTCATAAAACGTATGTGCAACGCCAACGAAGACTAAATCCTAATATGCAAGATGTAGTTAAGAAAGAGATTATTAAACTGCTAGATGCAGGTTTAATTTATCCAATCTCTGATAGTCCATGGGTAAGCCCAGTTCAATGCGTGCCTAAGAAGGGTGGCATGACTGTCATTACAAATGAGAAAAATGAGCTTATTCCTACTAGGACTGTAACAGGATGGCGTGTATGTATTGATTATAGAAAATTAAATGACGCCACCAGAAAAGATCACTTTCCCTTACCTTTCATAGATCAAATGTTGAAAAGATTAGCCGGAAATAGTTACTATTGTTTTCTAGATGGATTTTCCGGATATTTTCAAATTTCAATAGCACCCGAAGATCAAGAGAAAACCACATTCACGTGCCCTTATGGTACTTTTGCTTACAAACGCATGCCATTTGGACTTTGCAACGCCCCTGCAACCTTTCAAAGGTGTATGATGGCAATTTTTCACGACATGATAGAAGAATGCATGGAAGTATTCATGGATGACTTTTCAGTCTTCGGTGATACATTTAAATCATGTTTAGTTAATCTGGAACGAATGCTAATTAGATGCGAAAAATCAAATCTAGTACTTAATTGGGAGAAATGCCATTTCATGGTTAAAGAAGGCATCGTTCTTGGACATAAAATTTCAAAAGAAGGAATTGAAGTGGATAGAGCTAAAGTAGATGTAATTGCTAAACTTCCACATCCCACCAATGTTAGAGGAGTTAGGAGTTTTCTAGGGCATGCCGGTTTTTACCGACGTTTCATAAAAGATTTTTCTAAAATTGCCACTCCTATGAATAAACTCCTAGAAAAGGATGCTCCATTTATCTTTTCAGATGAGTGTATCAAATCTTTTAATATTCTTAAAGAGAAACTCACTAATGCACCGATCATGATAACACCAAATTGGAATCTACCATTTGAACTAATGTGCGATGCAAGTGATTTAGCAATGGGAGCCGTTTTAGGACAAAGGATTGAAAAACGATTTCAACCTATATATTATGCTAGTAAGACATTACAAGGAGCACAAACGAACTATACAACTACTAAAAAAGAACTCCTTGCTATTGTCTTTGCTTTTGACAAATTTCGATCATATCTCGTTCTAGCAAAAACGGTGGTCTATACCGACCATTCTGCTCTTAGATACCTATTTTCAAAACAAGATGCTAAACCAAGATTAATCCGTTGGATCTTACTCTTACAAGAGTTTGATATTGAAATCCGAGATAAAAGAGGAGCAGAAAATCTTGCCGCTGATCATCTTTCTCGTCTTGAAAATCCCGATTTAGAAGTTCTAAATGAATCAGCCATAAAAGACAACTTTCCTGATGAATATCTATTGAAAATAGATTATAAAGAAATCCCATGGTTTGCAGACTATGCAAACTACTTAGTTTGTGGATTCCTTGAAAAAGGATTAACGTACCAAAGACGAAAGAAATTCTTCAGTGATATAAAACACTATTTTTGGGAAGATCCACATCTGTTTAAAAGTTGTCCCGATGGAATAATACGCCGATGTGTATTTGGAAATGAAGCTAGTAAAATATTAAACCATTGTCACACAGGACCAACAGGAGGGCATTATGGGCCTCAACTAACAGCAAGAAAAGTTTATGATGCTGGATTCTATTGGCCTACAATTTACAAAGACGCACACCTTCTTTGCAAATCCTGTGATGCTTGTCAAAGGGCCGAAAAAATAAGTCAACGTGATGAAATGCCACAAAATATCATCCAAGTATGTGAAGTATTTGACATTTGGGGTATTGACTTTATGGGTCCATTTCCAAAATCTCATAATAATCTATATATACTCGTTGCCATTGATTATGTATCTAAATGGGCGGAAGCACAAGCTCTCCCAACTAACGATGCACGAGTTGTAGTCAATTTTTTAAAACGTCTTTTTGCAAGGTTTGGAACACCGAAAGCTTTAATAAGTGATCGGGGTACTCATTTCTGTAATAATCAACTTGAGAAAGTTCTTAAAAGATATGGAGTAACTCATAAAATCTCCACCGCATATCATCCACAAACAAGTGGACAAGTTGAAAATACCAACCGAGCTTTAAAACGTATTCTAGAGAAAACCGTAGGATCAAATCCGAAGGAATGGTCCATTAAATTGGAGGATGCACTCTGGGCTTTTAGAACAGCCTACAAAACTCCAATTGGAACCACACCTTTTAGACTTGTTTATGGAAAAGCATGTCATCTTCCAGTAGAAATTGAACACAAAGCATTTTGGGCTTTGAAAACATGTAATCTTGATTTACATAAAGCTGGATGTCTACGATTAAGTCAACTAAACGAATTAGAAGAATTAAGACATGAAGCATACGAAAATTCGTTAATCTATAAAGAAAGAACGAAGAATTGGCATGATAAAAGAATCAGAAGTTCAAAAGAATTTAAAGAAGGAGACAGAGTTCTTCTTTTCAATTCACGATTCAAGCTATTTCCTGGAAAATTGAAATCAAGATGGTCTGGACCATTCATAGTCAAATGAGTTTTCCCATACGGAACGATAGAATTAATAAATTCAAATGGGATTGAATTTAAAGTTAATGGTCACAGAGTTAAACATTACATACATGGTCCGATGGAAGTCGACAACGAAGTTAATCACAATTTCGACACCACAGCTAACTAAGTGTGGGGAGAATCAAGTCTTTAAAGGATAATATGTATTTCTGTTAGAGTTAGATTGTCTGTTTTCGTGTAGTTCTCGAAAATGGAACCCGAATGGTCTTTCCCTAGCAGACCCTAAAGAACTAGTCTTCTCCCCCCATTCTGAATTTTTATTTTTTTTAGGTTTTAACAAAATGAAGACTGCCTGTGAACTAAACCATGGTCTAATGCTACACGCTTTGATCACTAAACGTAATAATGACATACTACCGAGTGAAATAGTATCAGTAATCAGAGAAAGAATGGACGGAGTTAGAAAAGAATCCAGATGCGAAGATAATAAGTTACAATTTGGTAAAGGAAAATCAAAATCCGCAGCAAAAAGAAGAGCACGACACCTAGAAAGATGTCACAAATGCGGAAAATGGTCACATGGAGGTAAATGTTCAAATAATCAAACCTATTCAAATACCGAATTTGTTACTTTATGCAGAGACGGACCGTTCATATGTTTAGAAGAAAAGACACTGAATGCTCGAGGTTACGCCTATGTAGCCATGGACAACCAATTAAACCGACTATCTTATGAATGGGATAGATCATATAACTAAGAAATCTATTCCACAGGTATGTCTGTACAGTTTTTATTTTTATTTTTATTTTTAACCTTTTGATAATAAACGCTAATTTGTTCGCTAAAAAGTATTAAATTGGTATTGAATAAAATTAGGTTTAGCGACCGAAATTATTGATATCATTCAAAAATTTATTACATCACTGCGAAATTTAACGTTTATTCTTAAGGTATAAATATCTTTAAACAATCAACCCAAAATATTTCAAAAATTCGTCATGAGTTAAATTAGGTTTTGGAACCAAAATTACTTTACTGAAAAGAGGGGCGCATATTTTTGATAATATTTGATTGATTAAAGTGGGATAAAAAGACAAAAAAAAAAGATTTTTAATTTTATTTTTACCATGTTAATATTTAAATCTTAAATTAATATTGTAAACTTTGTAAAAACAATATATTTAAAATTGTAAATATTTGAAAAATTAATATAAGTTTGGTATGAATTTATAATATGAATTTTTAAATTAAGTTTGGTGTGAATTTTTAATTTTTAAAATATGAATTTTTAATTTTATGCATTTAAAATTTTAAGTTTGGTGTGAATTTTTAATATTAATTTTGAATTTTATATTTAAGTTGTGTGAATTTAAAAACAAAAATTTACTTTATCTCATTAAGTTAAAAATATGATTTTTAAAATTCGTCGTAAGTTGAAGACTAGGTCTTTGAACCGAAATTGCTTTACCCAAGGGAGGGACGAGAACTTTTATTATCATTATTTTTAATCTTATTGAATTAAAGTATGCCAAAAACATTAAAAAAACCAAAAATCTTAGCTTTTAAAACAATCGCTACAAAAAGACAAATTTTAAAATTTTGTCGAGGGACGGACTAGGACATCGATCCGAAACGACCTCGTCCTAAATAACAAGGGAAACAAAATTTTAAAATTAATTACTTAATTGTTTTAATAAGTTAAAGTTTATAAAAAAAAAAAAAAAAAAATTTACCAAACTCCGCGACTCGCGGAGTTTGGAGGGTTAATCCCCGCGACTCGCGGGAGGACCGGATTACAGAAAAAAAATAAGAGTTGAACCAGCTCATTCCACACAAAACCCACAGAAAAAAACTACGAACATACTGCCGCAAAAACACGAAAAACACCCCCAAAAATCACAATTTTTAACCGTTAATCACCAAATTTTTTACTAAAATCATGTTGAGAAGGATGCTATCTAGGAATTACTCAAGAAAAACGGTAAATTTCTACACCTAAACACCATTTAATTCGAAATTTGGTGTTCTTGAGCCATTTTTTCCCAATTTGATTTTGATGCTTTTTAGTGTAATTAGGCTTAAATTGTTTATGTATTATGCTTGTATAACCTAGATTGATGCTGTTTAACATGATTAGAAGCCTTAAACTTCAAATTTAGAGTAATCTAGGGTTTGTGTTCTTGAGCAAATTTGGGGCTTTTTGATATAAACAGGTTATGGCCGATTTTTGTCATGAATTGTTGCTAAATTAAGTAGTGTAACATGTTTAGGTAGTTAAATGATACAAACTTTGAGCCTAAACATGATTTTGAGAATTAAAGTGGACTTTTTCAAGTCTAAAATTCATGAACTTGATTTTTGAAAGATAATGCCATTTGAGACTTGTTTAATTGCTAGTAATGATTATTTTGACATGTTATTTGAGTTGAATGCTTATGAACTTGGCGAACATTTTCGTATATGCTTATTTGAAAAAGTGTAGATTTGATAAAAATGTGAAAATAAGCTTAAGTTTAAAATGTCATTGTAATTATTTTGATTGATGATTTTACTGACACTAATGCATATTTGGATGCACAAAAATTGTGTTTGATGTGTTTTGCAGACTGAAAGGGGTGAATCTTCATCCCAAGCCCGTAATGCTCCTGCTGAGAATGCAGAACAACAGGAGGTGGATAACTACTACAAGCAGGATATACCTCATCCAGTCATGACCTTTTTCGATATGCACTTGGAAGAGTTGCACCCGAACCTGAGATTTGACAGACTTTGGATAGATTATCCAAAATACCAAAGGGGTTTGCATACTCTTCATTCTAAGGTTGTTGAGGTACCGTGGGTCATAGAATGGGGACCCTTAGAAGCTGTAGAATTGGCCGAGCCAATTAGGGAATTACTTGTACAGAGGTATGGTAATTCTTCTTTTAATGACTGGGTACGTTTATTCACCATGCGTAGACCTGTATATAAAGTATGGTGTGAAGAATTGTTATGTAGTATAGAGTTGAATGATCGGGTAGCTAGTTTAACCGATCATTCTTTTATTAGATTTTTGTTAGGCGGTTCGATGCGCCACATGTCTTTACTGGACATGGCTCAGGCTTTACGTATATATACGCCTGAGGAGTTAGCATCTGCCGATTGTAGAGGGTTGATACTAAACGGTAGAAAGATAGATGAAAATTTTGATACACACGGTGTGTGGAGTCAAATGACAAGCCATCACCGTTTCAAAGGGGGAAATTACTCTTATTTGGATATAGATAGAGCCGAATTAAGAGTGATTCATAGGTTTTTAGCTAATTCGATTACACAAAGGGGTAAAAACAAGGAAAAAGTAAATGAACAGGATTTGTTTTACCATATGTGTATTCGAGACCCACAAAGCGCTGTAAGTATACCATATTGTGTGGGTTATTATTTATCAGCTATGGTTCGGGGGATGAGACCGCATAGCATAATAGGAGGTGGTATTTTTATTACTTTGATTGGTGAATATCTCGGTGTGGATATAAGTCGGGGGGGATTATTAGTAGAAGAACCGGAACCTCGCGATACTATAGGTTTAAATGTATACCATGGTGCGAAAGTTTTGAAGAGGCGAAATAACGCCGCAGTACAATACCATGGTAGACATCCACAGGTGGAGAGAAACCAACAGCAAGGTAATGTAGGAGGGGGGAATGAGATGCAAGAAATGCAAAGGTTTATAGCTTCTCAGGAATACGAAAATGCTAGACAGAGAGCATTTGAAGATTGGCAAGTTCATCAGAACCAAATCATAGCTCATTGCCAACATATAGGTAGAAACTATATTCCTACACCGAAACCCATCTTCCCTCCCTGGACTATAGAGATGCAACCACCGTATCCTACGTATAACCCTGCCGAAGCATTCTATAGCACCTATGGTTATGCCTGGAACCCCTATTGGTACCAGTATCATCCCTAGTATACTTAGTTTTATTTATTTTGTAATTTGTAATTATTGATACGTTTAATACTTTTGTTAATATTGTAATCATTATTATAATTATCTAACTTTTATTCTTAGATTTTAATAATTTTTGAATGTGGGGTAATATACCAAACTTCAAAAATATGTATATATGTTTGCAGTTTATCTTATGTACACAACAGGGTAAAACAATGCATTTTCAAAGACTGGCATTAAGTTCAGCAAAACCAACTAATTTTGACGACAAGATGCAAAATATATGTGAAATAACAACAAGACGGAATGAACAAATGATGTGCACCATTTATCATTCAGCAAACAAACGCCAATATATTTGGAAACCTTGGTAAAAATTTAATCATTTTCACACAAATCACCCTCAATAATTTAAATTATTACTGATTTCTTGCAAATGAGGGCATTGCAAGATCTTAAGTGTGGGAAGGGGTTAAATTCTTTCGGATTTTAAAATTTTTTACTTTATACACTTGGTTACCGTTAAAAATACTAGTAAAGCAGTAGTTGTATTAGAATCTAGTGCTCTCTGATAATAAAGAACAGCCCTAGTCTTATATACTGACTACCCAATTCTAGTAAAATTTTTTAAAATTTTCAATTAAATGAACTCAAAATCATGTTTATACATATTTATGAACGATAAAACTAGGTTTTAACACCGAAATTATTGTTACCTCGGAAAGGACATAAATTGAGAAACAAACCAAAATGTTAAAATTCATTTAAAATGGAATAGAGGACGATAAAAAGGAAAATAAAAGCCAAGTGTGGGAAAATTTACCAAGTTATCTTAAACATATGTCACATATATTTGTAACAAATAACTGAAAATACTTTTGCTTTGGACTAAACTAAACTGTTTTACCCGATGAAAGAAAAGAAGAGATGGATCTACACGATGAATCAATTCCATCATTAAAAGGAAGTAAAGTCTTCCGAAAAACACACGCGCTTTTTGATTTAGGTCATGAAGTTGTCGTCCAGACCAGCTGTAGGTTGACGAAAAATCTAGAAAAGTCATCACTAAAATCAGCAGGAAATCCACGGACCTCAGCATTAAACAGGGTCGCCAAGTGGTCAGATTTATCCTAACCATGAGAAGGATTTATCTCGTACAATGGGGGGCACCATGCAAATTAGCTGGATAAAACTAATGAATCAGATCCCCAGAAAGGATAATCTCCTTAAAGATTAAAAATCAGCTTTTAAGACTGATATTACTCAATCCTAGAGATTGACCTTAAAGATTGAGAATTCAAACTCATGGAATTCAATGATATCTAAACTCGAGCTTGAACGAGAAAATATTTTGATCAAAAATAAAACCGATTTGTTTTCTGAAAACCCTATTTTCAATGCGTTCATTACCATTGAACGTAAAATCCTAGGAATTCACCTGGAATTCATTAGGTCACCTGAACTAAATCGGGTGTCAACCGTAAGAACGGTGGTTGCATAGCATGGTCAAAGACAGGACCTTGTGCCAGACCGAAAAATTCCTAGGGTGAGCTTTACTATTGCTCCTACAAAGGATAGTAATTGCGTCCGACACGTTATAGACCATAATTAAAAGCATGTCAGGGGACATTGGCTTAACAGTTGCTTGTTCAACGCTTTCCTTTACAACCGGACGGTAGTTTATCGAAAGGTAATATACGGAGCAAGTATACTGGACGTGTTGCTTTCCTTATACAAGGTTAGCAAGTGGGTGACACAAAACCATAAGTTTTGAGCTAAAATTTTCAAATCTGAAACCCACCAAACTCACAAAAATATTTTGCAAACACCGGTAAAGGGTTATTCCGGAAAACTTATCTAGGGTAAAAACTAGATTTAATTTTCAAAAGATCAAATGTTTTCATAAAGATCCAATTTCCTTAATGGATCTAAATTTTTATAGTCATGTGGGACTGTAAACCATATCGTTACTACCATTGTTTATACCGCCGTATAGAAAATCACTGATGTACAAAGTGTGAAAAATAAAGAAGTGATTCTAGTATTTCAAGACGATATTGCTTGAGGACAAGCAACGCTCAAGTGTGGGAATATTTGATAATGCTAAAAACGAACATATAATTCATAGCATTATTCCTCAATAAAGACAAGCTTTTAGTTGCAATTGTTCTATTTACAAGTAATATTCGTTTAAATAAAAAAGGTGAAGACAAAAGACAGATTCGACGAATTGAAGACGCAAACGACCAAAAAGCTCAAAAGTACAAAAGACAATCCAAAAGGTTCCAATTATTGATAAGAAACGTCTCGAAATTACAAGAGTACAAGATTCAAAACGCAAAGTACAAAATATAAAATTGTACGCAAGGACGTTCGAAAATCCGGAACCGGGACCAGAGTCAACTCTCAACGCTCGACGCAACGGACTAAAAATTACAAGTTAACTATGTATATAAATATAATATAATATATAATTAATTATATTAATTATATATATATTATATATATATTATAAACCGTTGGTAAACAAAGAGCCAAATTCCTCTGAGCTGTAAAAGCAAACTCCGCGACTCGCGGAGTTTGAAGGCCAAAAAGGCCGCGAGTCGCGGAGCCCCAAATTCAGAAACCCCCTATAAAGCTCGCGCATTCTGATCGTAAAATATTATCTTTTTCTTCTTCTTCTCATACGTAAAATATATATATATATATATATATATTTATAATTTATATTTTAATTTTAATTATAATTCTAATAATAAGGGTATGTTAGCGAATATTGTAAGGGTGTAAGTCGAAATTCTGTCCGTGTAACGCTACGCTATTTTTAATCATTGTAAGTTATGTTCAACCTTTTTACATTAATGTCTCGTAGCTAAGTTATTATTATGCTTATTTAAAACGAAGTAATCATGATGTTGGGCTAATTACTAAAATTGGGTAATTGGGCTTTGTACCATAATTGGGGTTTGGACAAAAGAACGACACTTGTGAAAATTAGACTATGGGCTATTAATGGGCTTTATATTTGTTTAACTAAATGATAGTTTGTTAATGTTAATATAAAGATTTACAATTGGGCGTCCCTATAAATTACCATATACACTCAATCGGACACGATGGGCGGGGTATTTATATGTACGAATAATCGTTCATTTAACCGGACACGGGAATGGATTAATAGCCACTAGAATAATTAAAACAGGGGTGAAATTATGTACAAGGACATTTGGTATAATTGATAACAAAATATTAAAACCTTGGGTTACACTCAGTCGACATCCTGGTGTAATTATTAAACAAAGTATTAAAATCTTGTTACAGTTTAAATCCCCAATTAGTTGGAATATTTAACTTCGGGTATAAGGATAATTTGACGAGGACACTCGCACTTTATATTTATGACTGATGGACTGTTATGGACAAAAACCAGACGGACATATTAAATAATCTAAGACAAAGGACAATTAACCCATGGGCATAAAACTAAAATCAACACGTCAAACATCATGATTACGGAAGTTTAAATAAGCATAATTCTTTTATTTCATATTTAATTTCCTTTATTTTATATTTAATTGCACTTCTAAATATCGCATTTTTATTATTATTGTATTTAATTGCACTTTTAATTATCGTACTTTTTAATTATCGCAAGTTTATTTTATCGCACTTTTATTATTCGCAATTTCATTATCGTTATTTACTTTATGCTTTAATTTAAGTCTTGTATTCATTTTTAATATTTTACATTTGGTTTTAACTGCGACTAAAGTTTTAAAATCGACAAACTGGTCATTAAACGGTAAAAACCCCCCTTTATAATAATAATATTACTTATATATATATATATTTGTATTTTTATAAAAGTAAACTAATATAGCGTTAAGCTTTGTTTAAAGATTTTCCCTGTGGAACGAACCGGACTTACTAAAAACTACACTACTGTACGATTAGGTACACTGCCTATAAGTGTTGTAGCAAGGTTTAAGTATATCCATTCTATAAATAAATAAATATCTTGTGTAAAATTGTATCGTATTTAATAGTATTTTCTGCTAAAATTAATAACTATTATATATACACCACGCTGCACATCATTGTGCACCTGAAAAACTCGCGGAAACTGAGTAAACGTTTAACACATAGTTGTGCAAATTCCTCAATGTTATTATTACCCAAAATAACTTGATAATCCCTTTCCAAATTAGCCAATTTTGTCACAGCTCCAGCAAGTCAACTTCGACTTTTCATTCGAATTAGCCTTATTATAACCTCGATATATAAGTTGCCTATCGTCATCGTTACCGGGGAACCGTTTATATTCCATCACATTAGCAATAAACTTACCAGCAACTTCATTACTCATTGGCTTAAGTCTCTCCAAAGAACCATTATAGTTGTTCATTAAAATCTATTCATATACTCATCCGCATCTTGTAACAAGAATTGCCATACCAACTACCGAGAATCAGCAATCAGTATTTCGAATCCCGCAACGTTTCTACATCAACAGTTATATGTATGACATTTATCTCTTAGAATTATGATCTCTCATTCTGAAATTCTGAAAAGCACTCAGTCACAAATCAATACTCTGAATATTGAAAAAGCTGAATGAAGCAGCAGAAACCATAGACAACTGTAAACGACCTTAATCATCGAAAGTTTGATGATAAAGAATAGTATGTTGGAAAAGCTCAGAAAAGTTGGAACTGGAAAACGGATTGAGCTCACCACGAAGGAGACCAAGGACAAATACAAGGACCATACCATATGTTCAAAGAATCCAGGTAATTATGGATCCGATGAAACCTTCAACGAATATCTTGCTCCGTACTCATGTTAAAACCTTGCGGAAAAATCTTCTTCATCAACCATTGAACTTAGAAATTCCAAAATATCATCATAAATATCTTCGATATTTCTGAAGATATTTTCATAAATATTCTCGTCCGAAATTATTTATCTCTTCGTGCTATCTATATTACATCATAAAGGAAACTACTTTAGTTTCTAAATTTCTTTAAAATTCGAGTTTGAATTATGAATGATTTTGAAGTAGTGTTGGAAATTGATGCATGAATTAATATAATATAATGACACTTGATCAACGTGATTATATTACAGTAAGTCACGCTGAGTTTCTAATGAAACATGATGATTCACAGACCATAACGTCATCATGTGCCATGTTACACGACTCGTTCAACCTTCAAACCTATCAAGAAAATATATTCTTGATAGTTCTATTCTCAGTGATTCTAGTAATTTGACAAATCAAATCATGCTATTACGTTCCTTCTTATTTAGAACATTAAGTTCATTCGAAACTCCATACTTACGAATTATGGACCATTACTCGCTTTACCAGAGGTCGAGAGGAGAATAAAAAGGCAAAGAGCTCCAAAATATAATAGAAAATATAAAGCCCAATAACAACACAGATGTTACAAACCATGGATATTAATACGAATAGCAATATAAAGACACGGTATAATTAAGAATAGTATCACCCCAAGGTAATAGTAGAAGTAAACAGGTTCTTCTGGTGGAAGATTGAAAAGAAGGATGACAAAAAGGATAATTAGGAAAATATCAATGATTAGAACTGGATGAAGCATTTTCAAAATCTTTTAGAAGTAAGAATTAAGAATGAAAGTATAGAAAATGGGAGTGGTGGAAAATAATGGAACGGAAAAGGTTTAATTTATAATGGAAATATCAGACAGGGTAATCGATGCAGATCACCATATTTAATTATAGAGATCTTAATTTCCTTACTCGCTGAAGAGTCAAAATCTTTTAGATTTCGAAGATTTTCTTTAAATCCCTTGAATTCTGGAATTCAATCAAGACAATGTCAGAAGTTAAGACACACCTTATTTTCTAAATTCAACCCCGACTCTGTCAAAAGCTAAGACAAATCTTTATCCTTTCATTTCACTATTTTTGTGATAGCTTCATTCGTACTCTTCGAATAATCGAATTATTTTTATCCATATTACTCAATAGTGATAAAACTCAAATTATCAACTCATAATCGTCATGAAAACATTTTTATTGTTAGCCATGACAACCTCACTCAAATTTCGGGACGAAATTTCTTTAACGGGTAGGTACTGTGATGACCCGGGAATTTTCGACCAAATTTAAACTTAATCTTTATATGATTTCGACACGATAAGCAAAGTCTGTAATGTTGAGTCTCAAAATTTTGAAATATTTCTTTACATTCATTTAAATTTCGACCATTTTCGACGATTCACGAACAATAGATATGTACATGTAAGTAAGTATGTATTAATATTAATTTATTATATTAATATTATTATTACTATTATCATTATTATTAATATTATTACTAATATAAATATTAACGTTATTAGTATCATCATGATTACTAAAAACAATTAAGATCATTATAAATACAATTTGTTAATATTATCATTTTAATATTGAGAGTATTATTATCATTAATATATCTATATGTATTTATTATTAATATTAAAAAATAAAATAAATTATTACATGAAATCCAGTCCGTGAAAAGCGGCGGCTAATATAATCACACGTTTATATATTTATGTTATAGTATAACTATTATTGATTGATACAAATTGAATAAAGATATTGAATATTGATTGTGTCACTGTGGATATTCTTGTTTGCTTTACAACTTGATATATAAATATATTGTATGTACATACGTGCACGATACTTTTGTCAATCAATTCTAAGATAATTAACTCGACTACTGTTCGCAAACTTTACACCAGATGCTTTGCTATAAGATGAAACCCATCAACTTTTGAGTATATTGAAACTAAGATATAATACACCATATATTATAATATGTGTAACCACCATCCACAAACCCACTACACTTATTACGCTGTCACCAAACAAATAATTAACCAACGATTGATTTTAAAAGAAACGGTGACACGAAAATGAGTTCTATAAATTTTAGGCTTATTAAAAATATATTTAGGAACTATTTGTTAAGTTTTAACACTTTTTATATTTCACCCATAAATGAGAGGGACGGTTGATGTAATTTTTATTTATTAAATTAATGATTGAATTTTATACCATAATGACTAAAATAAATAAATATAATTAATTTAAAAATATGGGATTTTTCTAAACACTTTTATCCGTCACTGATTTCGCACGATACACAGTCCGTGGAAACCGTCGGTAATATAATCCAAACATTCCCGATGGCTTTCCTATTTTTTTCCTTTAAACAAACAACATGTGATCAAAATTATTATTACATTATTATTATTAATTATTGTGTTTATCATTTATAAAATAAAAGATAAATAATAATACTATATCTGTAATTGTTTTTATCACAAATTAGTTCTTTAATTTATCCCTTCTGTTTATCTGTGAGGATTTGTCGTCTACTTGTAACTACAAAACAACAATTAACAATTTCGTTGCTAATCATTCAATTACTTGTATACCTCCTCTACTTGATACCATTAGAAAGAGAAGATGTAAAATATATATATATATATATATATATATATATATATATATATATATATATATATATATATATATATATATATATATATATATATATATATATATATATATATATATATATATATATATATATATATATATATATATATATATATATATATAGGGAAAACACACCATTTACTCTACTCACGATCACTTTTATACCATAAAACATTTTCGAAACAATTAGCCAAAACTAAAATTGCAGAAGTGATAGGAATCCTTTATTCAATCTACCTACAAAATCTCAGCTTCCAATTCATCTTAACGAGCTCGAATTTCGGAGTCAAAGGTATTTTTACAAAAAGTCAAAACTTGCGTTCATCGTGAAATTCATAATCGTTTCGATGTTTTCGGTTAATTTAACGATTGATAAAGTTTCTAAGGGAGATTTGAAACATATTTCGTGTTATAACTTTTGCCTATAACGATCTAAAAGTCTAAATCAATTTTTTTTTTTTTTACAACTAGCGACGCAGCTCTTTATTTTTTTTTTATTATTATTTTTTTTTTCAATTCATCATAAATGAATGGTTACATGATTGAATATCAAGTCAAAAAATATATATATTTTTCTTCTTCATTACAAACAGCAACAGTCGCTGTTTATTTTATTATTATTATTTTTTTTCAATTAATATAAGCATTGGTATTAATGTGTTACTAGTTTACTGAAGAACAAAAATATAATTGATTCGGTACTTCGATTTGTAAAAACTCACTGGTTGATTTTAGTTTGGAAATCTAAGAAGAAGGTAAACAGGTTGTTATACGGGTTATAAATATTCGAGTGGGTCTTAAAACAGATAAATGAAATGGAGCAGATGGTTTGGTGTAGTGTTGGTTTAACGAGAGGTCCTGAGTTCGATCCCAGCCTACTGCAGTCTTTTTCCTCCCTTTTTATTAAACAGCAAAATCAGGCCAAATGACTTCCCGTGGGCTGAGTTCTAGATTCCTGTTGGGCTTGTGCTTGATGTTGGGCCGTAATATTTGCTGTTGGGCCGAGATGAAAATTAATGGGTTAAATAAATCAAAACCCGATATTAATTAGGAAAAATAGAATTAGAGCCATGGTTAAGGGGTGTTATGGGTGAGCGAGAGATCTTGGGTTCGAGTCCCGTTTGGTGCATTTCTTTTTAGAAGGGTATACTCTTTTATTCCTATTTCCATTATTATTATTATTATTATTATTATTATTAGTTATTATTATTATTATTATTATTATTATTATTATTATTATTATTATTATTATTATTATTATGATTGTTATTGTAATTATTGTTATCAGTATTGCTATTTTTTTATATATATTATTATTATAATCAAATACAACTTTCATTTACCATTATTAATAACATTTTACTAAATAAATATTATGTATATAAAAATATATTTATAGGTGATATTACATAAAGGTAAGTATTAATCATATTAACGAATTTTTTTTTTTACGAATATTTATATATAACAAATCAGGTACTTTTAATATAAAACTAACTGAATATATATTATTATAACTATCTAAACACTAATCATTTTTGTATACATAAATTAAATATATATAATATATAACATAAGTTATAATATATAAATTTGTTCAATCGCGATTATATATATTAATAAATATACAAATGATATAGGTTTGTGAATCCGAGGCCAACCCTGCATTGTTCAATATAGTCATATGTATTTTTACTACAAAATACATTAGGTGAGTTTCATTTGCTCCCTTTTACTCTTTACATTTTTGGGCTGAGAATACATGCAAATGCTTTATTAATTGTTTTACAATATTTATATGCGTGAGTTTCATTACTCCCTTTTTAAATGCTTCTGCAATATATATTTTTCGGACTGAGAATTCATGCGCTTTTATAAATGTTTTATGAAATAGACACAAGTACGTGAAACTACATTCTATAGTTGAATTATCGAAATCGAATATGCCCCTTTTTATTAAGTCTGGTAATCTAAGAATTAGGGAACAGACACCCTAATTGACGCGAATCCAAAAGATAGATCTATCGGGCCCAACAAGCCCCATCCAAAGTACCGGATGCTTTAGTACTTCGAAATTTATATCATGTCCGAAGGAGGATCCCGGAATGATGGGGATATTCTTATTTGCATATTGTGAATGTCGGTTACCAGGTGTTCAATCCATATGAATGATTATTTTTGTCTCTATACATGGGACGTATATTTATGAGAAATGAAAATCTTGTGGTCTATTAAAATGATAGAAATGATTATTTATGTTAAACTAATGAACTCACCAACCTTTTGATTGACACTTTAAAGCATGTTTATTCTCAGGTATGAAAGAAATCTTCGACTGTGCATTTGCTCATTTTAAAGATATTACTTGGAGTCATTCATGACATATTTCAAAAGACGTTGCATTCGAGTCGTTGAGTTCATCAAGATTATTATTAAGTCAATTATAGTTGGATATATTAGGAAATGGTATGCATGCCGTCAACTTTCGATGTAATGAAAGAGTGTCTTTTCAAAAATGAATGCAATGTTTGTAAAATGTATCATATAGAGGTCAAGTACCTCGTGATGTAATCAACTGTTGTAAATAGTTTATAATCGATATGGACTTCGTCCGGATGGATTAGGACAGGTCTCTACAATATTAGATATTATTATCGTTAGGAGTCATTAGTATTATTATAAATTATTATTAGGAATTAATATCTTTTAGTATTATTAATTTCATTAGTACTAATATGACATATTATTATTATTACTCTTATTATTATTATAAACATTATTAGATATTATTATTAACTGTATTTAGTTTATTAGTAATATAATTATGAATATTAACAATAAATATATAACTCTTGTGTACAATTATAGAATTCTGAATTAGTTACATGTTAACATCAACTGTATAAGATTGATACTAACTTTCTTCAATTGGATTCATCTCAATATATGTAGTACAAATCACTAGCGATTATATTCGATTTTTATTGTACTTTTATTATTATTATTATTTTTATTTACTTGTCTGATTGAGAAAAACTGAACCACATTCTCTAAAAACTGAATTCAATTACAGATAATATATAACTAAATACGTAGTCAGTTTCATATCCCATCGATCCTGTATCAATTCTTGTTTCCTGTCTGCAAAATCTAACAAAATGGATTCCATTATCAATATAGAAACAAAATCAGTTGAACTTCAACATCTACTTTTTCTTTCAATCGTCCTTCCTATCTGAATATGTTAATAGGTCGACTTCATTTATCACTACAAAACAATAGTGAGCAATTCTCACTACTTCTTCAATCATTCATTCACATTCTATCAATATCTCTGCTGCAAATTGGAAACATAAAAAGAAATCAAATTCCAAGAAACCAAGTTCATCACCTTGTCGAACTATTACTCTTTAAGCCGGGATAACCAACACCATTAGAGACTTTTATCCAAGTGCAATACCCATTCCAACACCCATCATCAATCACCACCTTTGCACTCTCTTGATTGAACCACCGTAACTATCAAACAGTTGCAGTTGTTTCCTGTTTCTATTTAATGCAAGCCACAACCCATGACCTATGTCTTCTACTACTGTTTTCCCGATCGAACATCACCCCAAAACCCACTTGTTTTTCTATTGATTGCAGCCGTACGCAACACCATATAAACCCTACTTTTATCATGAACACCACCACCATGAGCAAAGATCACCACCTTTCTCCACCTTTCTCCTTCTCTCTCTACGTCTCTCTAACCCTTCTGCAAATCAAACCATCATCTTTTTTAAATTATTATGAACAAACACCCATATAGTATCCTTTTCGTGAACGAGAACAAGCACAACCAAACACCATACAAACAACTCACCACCTTTTCAATGAACACTCTCTTATTTATCACCAACAACGACAACATTAAACCACCTTCACGAACCTACAAACTCTCACTGATTCTACTGCTCGTAACAGCTTTTAGTTTCAATTTCTGTGCTAACGAACGAACGAAGAGTAAGATTCTTGAAAGATTGTAACCGAGACAAAGATGAGCATATTATGAATGGAGATGATGATTAATATTATTTTCTCTTTATATTATGAATCGATGCATTGAAAATTAATACAAGTAGGCATAACTTTATTAAGGCAAGTGGGAAAGTGGAAGCACTAAGTTCTAGTGGTCGACAAATTTAGCATCCAAGGAAACAAATGGTGGGTTCTAGTTCACTAGTTTCTTTCTTTCCTTCTTTTTATTTGCCGTTCAATTCATAAGGTACCCCACCCATTACCTCTTGTCTAAATTAATTAAGTCACAAAAGCTGGAATATGGAACTGAGTATGAGCTAGGACCGAAGAAGTGAAGAGGATAAGAGGAAACTGTCGTAAGCTAGAGTAGTTAGATTGGACTTCATTTTGGGCCGATTAATATTCATGATAATAGCTGATAATTCGGATTTTTACAATTGATAATGATACATGATGACTTTACATTTAGGGAGAGGAGAAGATGAGATCATAATACCGTAATTTCATGAGAAGGTGCACAATGTTTGAATGAGACGATGATGAAGGATCATGATGATGAATCAAGGAAGACAATGAATAGTGATAAGTACGATGAAGATAATTATGATTATGATTCTGTGAAAATAGTATCATGATGATGATTAATTATTACTGTTGTGACGAAGCTACATCTCGAGCTGTGGTGCATCTGTGTTATCGATCAAGATCACGAATCAAATCCCTTCGGGTTGTTTGTTACGGCTGCAGACACCAACGACACCCCATGATTTTAATTGGGCTTCAACATGTGATCAGACCTTAAACAAATTAAAGATTGCTATTTGGGTCGAGATCCATTAATTAGTTGGGCCGAGATATGTGGCCTGTTGGACGATTTATTGAAGTTGAAAGGGAAATAAGGGAAACAGGAAATATAGGGATTAAATAAAATTAAAAGGAACTCTAGTTCAGAAAGGTTAGTCTAGCTGAATGGTTTAAGGGTGTGTTGGTTATCCTAGAGGTCTTGAGTTCGAACCCTACTGGTGGCAGCTATTTTTTTTTCCAAGCATTTTGAGGTAGTTCCCATTAATATAATAATAATAATAATTATTATTATTATTATTATTATTATTATTATTATTATTATTATTATTACTAATATAAAGATTTATGATTATTATTATTATTATTGTTATTATAAGTAATATAATTATTAATGTTACAATTATTAGTAAGTATTATAGTATTATTATTATTGTTATTATTGTTATTATTATTATTATTATTATTATTATTATTATTATTATTATTATTATTATTATTATTATTATTATTATTATTATTATTATCACCATTATTATTAAAATTGATATTTTTATTAAAACCATCATTATTATTATTTTTATCATCATTAGTATTAACATTATTTTTAATATTTTTATCATTGTTAATATTATTACTATCATTATTATTACTTTTACCAATACAACTATTATTATTACAGTTATAATTACAAATAAAAATATATATAAAAACACGTTACCATTATATTAATATTTCTTAATACTATATTTTGTTATCAATTAAATTATATAAAAAAATTTAATATGATAATTATTAATTATATACAAAGTATGACTTAAATATATTAAGTTTATCTATATAACATAATATAACAAGTATATTATTAATGATAATAACATATAAATTCGTTCGATTACAAGTACAAGTATTAATGGATACACAAATGATATAGGTTCGTGAATCCGAGGCCAACCCTACATTTTGTTCAATGTTGTTATATGTATTTTTACTACAAAATACAGTATGGTGAGTTTTATTTGCCTTTTTACCCTTTATATTTTTGGGCTGAGAATAAATGCGCAACTTTTATAAATCATTTACAAAATAGACACAAGTACGTGAAACTACATTCTATGGTTGAATTATCGAAATCGAATATGCCCCTTTTTATTAAGTCTGGTAATCTAAGAATTAGGGAACAGACACCCTAATTGACGCGAACTCTAAAGATAGATCTATCAGTCCCAACAAGCCCCATCCAAAGTACCGGATGCTTTAGTACTTCGAAATTTATATCATGTTCGAAGGAGGATCCCGGAATGATGAGGATATTCTTATACGCATATTGTGAATGTCGGTTACCAGGTGTTCAATCCATATGAATGATATTTTTGTCTCTATGCATGGGACGTTTATTTATGAGAACTAGAAATGAAAACCTTGTGGTCTATTAAAATGATGGAAATGATTATTTATGTTAAACTAATGAACTCACCAACCTTTTGGTTGACACTTGAAAGCATGTTTATTCTCAGGTATGAAAGAAATCTTTGGCTGTGCATGTTTATTCTCAGGTATGAATGGTTACATGATTGAATATCAAGTCAAAAAATATATATATTTTTCTTCTTCATTACAAACAGCAAAAGTCGCTGTTTATTTTATTATTATTATTTTTTTTCAATTAATATAAGCATTGGTATTAATGTGTTACTAGTTTACTGAAGAACAAAAATATAATTGATTCGGTACTTCGATTTGTAAAAACTCACTGGTTGATTTTAGTTTGGAAATCTAAGAAGAAGGTAAACAGGCTGTTATACGGGTTATAAATATTCGAGTGGGTCTTAAGACAGATAAATAAAATGGAGCAGATGGTTTGGTGTAGTGTTGGTTTAACGAGAGGTCCTGAGTTCGATCACAGCCTGCTGCAGTCTTTTTCCTCCCTTTTTATTAAACAGCAAAATTAGGCCAAATGACTTCCTGTGGGCTGAGTTCTAGATTCCTGTTGGGCTTGTGCTTGATGTTGGGCCGTAATATTTGCTGTTGGGCCGAGATGAAAATTAATGGGTTAAATAAATCAAAAACCGATATTAATTAGGAAAAATAGAATTAGAGCCATGGTTAAGGGGTGTTATGGGTGAGCGAGAGATCTTGGGTTCGAGTCTCGTTTGGTGCATTTCTTTTTAGAAGGGTATACTCTTTTATTCCTATTTCCATTATTATTATTATTATTATTATTATTATTATTATTATTATTATTATTATTATATTATTATTATTATTATTATTATTATTATTATGATTGTTATTGTTATTATTGTTATCAGTATTGCTATTTTTTTTATATATATTATTATTATAATCAAATACAACTTTCATTTACCATTATTAATAACATTTTACTAAATAAATATTATGTATATAAAAATATATTTATAGGTGATATTACATAAAGGTAAGTATTAATCATATTAACGAATTTTTTTTTTACGAATATTTATATATAACAAATCAGGTACTTTTAATATAAAACTAACTGAATATATATTATTATAACTATCTAAACACTAATCATTTTTGTATACACAAATTAAATATATATAATATATAACATAAGTTATAATATATAAATTTGTTCAATCGCGATTATATATATTAATAAATATACAAATGATATAGGTTTGTGAATCCGAGGCCAACCCTGCATTGTTCAATATAGTCATATGTATTTTTACTACAAAATACATTAGGTGAGTTTCATTTGCTCCTTTTTACTCTTTACATTTTTGGACTGAGAATACATGCAAATGCTTTATTAATTGTTTTACAATATTTATATGCGTGAGTTTCATTACTCCCTTTTTAAATGCTTCTGCAATATATATTTTTCGGACTGAGAATTCATGCGATTTTATAAATGTTTTACGAAATAGACACAAGTACGTGAAACTACATTCTATGGTTGAATTATCGAAATCGAATATGCCCCTTTTTATTAAGTCTGGTAATCTAAGAATTAGGGAACAGACACCCTAATTGACGCGAATCCTAAAGATAGATCTATCGGGCCCAACAAGCCCCATCCAAAGTACCGGATGCTTTAGTACTTCAAAATTTATATCATGTCCGAAGGAGGATCCCGGAATGATGGGGATATTCTTATTTTCATATTGTGAATGTCGGTTACCAGGTGTTCAATCCATATGAATGATTATTTTTATCTCTATGCATGGGACGTATATTTATGAGAAATGAAAATCTTGTGGTCTATTAAAATGATAGAAATGATTATTTATGTTAAACTAATGAACTCACCAACCTTTTGATTGACACTTTAAAGCATGTTTATTCTCAGGTATGAAAGAAATCTTCCGCTGTGCATTTGCTCATTTTAAAGATATTACTTGGAGTCATTCATGACATATTTCAAAAGACGTTGCATTCAAGTCGTTGAGTTCATCAAGATTATTATTAAGTCAATTATAGTTGGATATATTATGAAATGGTATGCATGCCGTCAACTTTCGATGTAATGAAAGAGTGTCTTTTCAAAAATGAATGCAATGTTTGTAAAATGTATCATATAGAGGTCAAGTACCTCGTGATGTAATCAACTGTTGTAAATCGTTTATAATCGATATGGACTTCGTCCGGATGGATTAGGACGGGTCTCTACAATATTAGATATTATTATCGTTAGGAGTCATTAGTATTATTATAAATTATTATTAGGAATTAATATCTTTTAGTATTATTAATTTCATTACTACTAATATGACATATTATTATTATTACTCTTATTATTATTATAAACATTATTAGATATTATTATTAACTGTATTTAGTTTATTAGTAATATAATTATGAATATTAACAATAAATATATAACTCTTGTGTACAATTATAGAATTCTGAATTAGTTACATGTTAACATCAACTGTATAAGATTGATACTAACTTTCTTCAATTGGATTCATCTCAATATATGTAGTACAAATCACTAGCGATTATATTCGATTTTTATTGTACTTTTATTATTATTATTATTTTTATTTACTTGTCTGATTGAGAAAAACTGAACCACATTCTCTAAAAACTAAATTCAATTACAGATAATATATAACTAAATACGTAGTCAGTTTCATATCCCATCGATCCTGTATCAATTCTTGTTTCCTGTCTGCAAAATCCAACAAAATGGATTCCATTATCAATATAGAAACAAAATCAGTTGAACTTCAACATCTACTTTTTCTTTCAATCGTCCTTCCTATCTGAATATGTTAATAGGTCGACTTCATTTATCACTACAAAACAATAGTGAGCAATTCTCACTACTTCTTCAATCATTCATTCACATTCTATCAATATCTCTGCTGCAAATTGGAAACATAAAAAGAAATTAAATTCCAAGAAACCAAGTTCATCACCTTGTCGAACTATTACTCTTTAAGCCGGGATAACCAACACCATTAGAGACTTTTATCCAAGTGCAATACCCATTCCAACACCCATCATCAATCACCACCTTTGCACTCTCTTGATTGAACCACCGTAACTATCAAACAGTTGCAGTTGTTTCCTGTTTCTATTTAACGCAAGCCACAACCCATGACCCATGTCTTCTACTGCTGTTTTCCCGATCGAACATCACCCCAAAACCCACTTGTTTTTCTATTGATTGCAGCCGTACGCAACACCATATAAACCGCTACTTTTATCATGAACACCACCACCATGAGCAAAGATCACCACCTTTCTCCACCTTTCTCCTTCTCTCTCTACGTCTCTCTAACCCTTCTGCAAATCGAACCATCATCTTTTTTAAATTGCTATGAACAAACACCCATATAGTATCCTTTTCGTGAACGAGAACAAGCACAACCAAACACCATACAAACAACTCACCACCTTTTCAATGAACACTCTCTTATTTATCACCAACAACGACAACATTAAACCACCTTCACGAACCCACAAACTCTCACTGATTCTACTGCTCGTAACAGCTTTTAGTTTCAATTTCTGTGCTAACGAACGAACGAAGAGTAAGATTCTTGAAAGATTGTAACCGAGACAAAGATGAGCATATTATGAATGGAGATGATGATTAATATTATTTTCTCTTTATATTATGAATCGATGCATTGAAAATTAATACAAGTAGGCATAACTTTATTAAGGCAAGTGGGAAAGTGGAAGCACTAAGTTCTAGTGGTCGACAAATTTAGTATCCAAGGAAACAAATGGTGGGTTCTAGTTCACTAGTTTCTTTCTTTCCTTCTTTTTATTTGCCGTTCAATTCATAAGGTACCCCACCCATTACCTCTTGTCTAAATTAATTAAGTCACAAAAGCTGGAATATGGAACTGAGTATGAGCTAGGACCGAAGAAGTGAAGAGGATAAGAGGAAACTGTCGTAAGCTAGACTAGTTAGATTGGGCTTCTTTTTGGGCCTATTAATATTCATGATAATAGCTGATAATTCGGATTTTTACAATTGATAATGATACATGATGAGTTCACATTTAGGGAGAGGAGAAGATGAGATCATAATACCGTGATTTCATGAGAAGGTGCACAATGTTTGAATGAGACGATGATGAAGGATCGTGATGATGAATCAAGGATGACAATGAATACTGATAAGTACGATGAAGATAATTATGATTATGATTCTGTGAAAATAGTATCATGATGATGGTTAATTATTACTGTTGTGACGAAGCTACATCTCGAGCTGTGGTGCATCTGTGTTATCGATCAAGATCACGAATCAAATCCCTTCGGGTTGTTTGTTACGGCTGCAGACACCAACGACACCCCATGATTTTAATTGGGCTTCAACATGTGATCAGACCTTAAACAAATTAAAGATTGCTATTTGGGCCGAGATCCATTAAGTAGTTGGGCCGAGATATGTGGCCTGTTGGACGATATATTGAAGTTGAAAGGGAAATAAGGGAAACAGGAAATATAGGGATTAAATAAAATTAAAAGGAACTCTAATTCAGAAAGGTTAGTCTAGCTGAATGGTTTAAGGGTGTGTTGGTTATCCTAGAGGTCTTGAGTTCGAACCCTACTGGTGGCAGCTATTTTTTTTTCCAAGCATTTTGAGGTAGTTCCCATTAATATAATAATAATAATAATAATTATTATTATTATTATTATTATTATTATTATTATTATTACTAATATAAAGATTTATGATTATTATTATTATTGTTATTATAAGTAATATAATTATTAATGTTATAATTATTAGTAAGTAATATAGTATTATTATTATTGTTATTATTGTTATTATTATTATTATTATTATTATTATTATTATTATTATTATTATTATTATTATTATTATCATTATTATTAAAATTGATATTTTTATTAAAACCATCATTATTATTATTTTTATCATCATTAGTATTAACATTATTTTTAATATTTTTATCATTGTTAATATTATTACTATCATTATTATTACTTTTACCAATACAACTATTATTATTACAGTTATAATTACAAATAAAAATATATATAAAAACACGTTACCATTATATTAATATTTCTTAATACTATATTTTGTTATCAATTAAATTATATAAAAAAATTTAATATGATAATTATTAATTATATACAAAGTATGACTTAAATATATTAAGTTTATCTATATAACATAATATAACAAGGATATTATTAATGATAATAACATATAAATTCGTTCGATTACAGGTACAAGTATTAATGAATACACAAATGATATAGGTTCGTGAATCCGAGGCCAACCCTACATTTTGTTCAATGTTGTTATATGTATTTTTACTACAAAATACAGTATGGTGAGTTTTATTTGCCTTTTTACCCTTTATATTTTTGGGCTGAGAATACATGCGCAACTTTTATAAATGATTTACAAAATAGACACAAGTACGTGAAACTACATTCTATGGTTGAATTATCGAAATCGAATATGCCCCTTTTTATTAAGTCTGGTAATCTAATAATTAGGGAACAGACACCCTAATTGACGCGAACTCTAAAGATAGATATATCAGTAACAACAAGCCCCATCCAAAGTACCGGATGCTTTAGTACTTCGAAATTTATATCATGTCCGAAGGAGGATCCCGGAATGATGGGGATATTCTTATATGCATATTGTGAATGTCGGTTACCAGGTGTTTAATCCATATGAATGATATTTTTGTCTCTATGCATGGGACGTTTATTTATGAGAACTAGAAATGAAAACCTTGTGGTCTATTAAAATGATGGAAATGATTATTTATGTTAAACTAATGAACTCACCAACCTTTTGGTTGACACTTGAAAGCATGTTTATTCTCAGGTATGAAAGAAATCTTTGGCTGTGCATTTTCTCATTTTAAAAGCCATCATTTGGAGTCGATCATCGCAATGGAGCCAGATGTTGGTGACTTCGTCCAGATGGATTGGGACGGGGTATGACATGTGGTATCAGAGCGGTGGTCTTAGCGAACTGGGTCTTGCATTAGTGTGTCTAACTAATAGTCGTTAGGATGCATTAGTGAGTCTGGACTTTGACCGTGTCTGCATGTCAAAAGTTTTGCTTATCATTTCGTGTCGGAAATTACCTGTTTATCATTCTTAGAGAATCACTTGCTTATCACTCTTAGTCTAGACACATTTTACTGCATTGATTGCATGAATAGTGTATAGACGAAATTCATATCTTAGCGAATCTGCTACTTTATATCTTAGCATATCTGTTACTGTAACTTTGCCTGAAATATTCCGTAGATTCCTCCGTAACTTATGCGATTTTAGTATTAAATATACATATGTAAATTATGTATTGCAGGGTACTAATCTACACCCTATAATCTATTTCTTATCAAAAATCCTTCATCTGATCGTACGAGATGAATCCCTCAATCAGATCGAGTCCCCCGGATTTCGATAGCTATTCCGATGGTTATTCCGACAGCTATTCTGACATGGATATTCACCTAAGCTCCGAAAGCGGTGTCACCAGAATATATCAATCAATCATCCATTCCCAATTCATCTGATGAGTTCGTAGATGACTTAACCGATGCAGACGTGAAGAAAGCGATCCTTTCCATCCACCACATTCCCCTCTTGGTGAAGAACCTGAAGCATTTACCGGCGAACCTATTCGAAACACTATTTCCACACTCATTTTCAAAGTATCTCGCCACAATTATATTCTATCTAAAATTCTAAACCTTATTCATCCGCTCGTTCTGACCGACAATCATCCCGGAATAATGGAAGAAGTCAACGAGTTTCGCGCCCGAGTTGTAGCCTTGGAAAAATATGGTGCAAAACGTATCAGCTTCAGCAACATCACCGGCACCAACCATACCATCAATAATAGCACCAGTACCATCAACAATCTATGCCTCAACATCTCATTCTGGACCTCGAGTATAATCATCATTCTACTTATCGTTCTACATCATTTATCTTCGTTCGACATGGCGATTATGTAATCTCTAATGTTTTAGAGATTATATATTCTTGTTCTAACGGTAAAGCAAATGAGTTTAATATCGTATTAACTCATTAAATCCATGATTACATCTGAAGAAAATATATATGCATATATGTTTTCATAAAGATTGTAATTAAAAATTCTTTCGTACAAACTGTTAATGGTGAAAATATTTTAACGGGTAGGTAATACCCGAGGAATATTTATATTTCACATTAATAAGTACACTGTACATTCTTTCAAATCTAATTCAACAATCATTTACTATCCTATTTACAACCACCGATATACGAATCCGTTCACCACGAAATAATCATTTTCATTCAATTTCATATTCGGATTTTGATTTACCAGAATCCAACAAGTGGCATAATGAAGAATTCATTGGATAAAATAAAAATTTGTTAGAAAAAAACGAATTAATTAATCGAAATTTTGTTAAGAATCCACGCTAACTGATCCTAGCTAACTATTCCTAGCTAACTGAATACATTTTATTCATCGCAATTTAATTATCGCAATTTACTTTCTCGCAATTTACATTCTCGCAATTTTATTTATTGTCATTTAATTTCTGTATTTATTTTACTCACTTTAAATATCGGGACACGTATACAAGGTTTTGACATATCATATCGACGCATATATATATATATATATATATATATATATATATATATATATATATATATATATATATATATATATATATATATATATATATATATTATTTGGAATAACCATAGACACTCTATATGCAGTAATGATCGAGTTCTCTATACAGGGTTGAGGTTGATTCTATAATAATATATATACTTTGAGTTGTGATCGAGTCTGAGACGAATACGGGTCACGATACGTATTAATTAATTCGAATATTATAAATTAAACTATATATGAATTATTGGACTGTTATCTGTGGACTATCGACTGCGGACTATCAAGATTGGACAATTAAAAATGAATTAAAATATTGATTAAAACATATGAAACTAAACAATTCTTCAAGTTTGCCACTTGATTTCATCTTAATCCTCATTTGTATCTTGACGATTACAATCTGCGTTCAAACCTTTCATGATTCTTGATAACATCTCAATCGAGATGATGAACCAACCGCACTTCATCTACGGAAGAAAAGATTTATGCATATAGTTATGCACCTGAAAAACTCTCAGAATTTGAAAAACTCTCGGAATTTGAGTAAACGTTTAACACGTATCTGTGCTAACTCCTTTGGCCTTGTTATTACCGAAAATAACATTGTGATTCTTTTTCAAATTAGTCAATTTTGTCACAGCTCCAACAAGTCAACTTCGACTTTTCGTTCGAAACAACCATATCATAATTTTGATATATATGCGTGCCCTTTATTGTTACCGGGGAACCTTTTATATTCCACCATATTACCATCAACGTTTAATCATCTAAAAACACAATTCTCTTGAAACCACCTCGGATTGATAACCGATGACCCAGATATGGTAGCATTAAATACAGAGGAAACAGCAAAATTGTAGATGGTTTAAACAGCTAAAAGTTTGATAATAAAGAATGGAATGTTGGGAACGCTCGATAGAAAATTTGGTACTGAAAAAACAGATTGAGCTAACCATGAAGGAGACCAAGGACAAATACAAGGACCAAACCCTATATTCAAAGAATCCAGGTAATTCTTGATCCGATGAAATCTTTAGAGAATATCCTGCTTCGAAGTCATGTTAAAATCTTGCGGAAAATCTTTCTTCATCAACCTTCGATCTTAGAAATTCCAAAATATCATCATAAATATCTTCGATATTTCTGAGGATATTTTCAAAGGTATTCTTGTCCGAAATCATTTATCTCTTCGCGATATCAGTGTTATATCATAAAAGAAACTGTTTAGTTTCTAAAATCTGAAATCTTCGAGTTTGAAGTATGAATGTTTTTGAAGTAGTGTTGGGAACTGAAGCATGAGTTAGTATAATATAATGACACTTGATCAATGTGATTATATTACAGTAAGTCATGCTGAGTTTCTAATGGAACGTGATGATTCACAGAACATACCGTCATCATGTGCCATTTACACCACTCTTACATTCTCTCTAAACTCCAAACATATCAAGAATATATCTTCTTGATAGTTCTATCTTTTTCCTTGAATTCTGGTAATTTAACCAACCAAGATCGTGCTATAACAATCTCTCATGTAGAACATTAGTCATGTTCACTCGAA
Source organism: Rutidosis leptorrhynchoides (assembly GCF_046630445.1). Taxonomy (NCBI): domain Eukaryota; kingdom Viridiplantae; phylum Streptophyta; class Magnoliopsida; order Asterales; family Asteraceae; genus Rutidosis; species Rutidosis leptorrhynchoides. The sequence goes on from NC_092340.1 coordinate 301,591,870, forward strand.
ATTTCATATCTACGAATTCTGGGCCATTACTTGCTACTTAAAGTCGAGAAGAGAAAACAAAAATATGAATTGAGGGAGGAAGAATAGAAGGTATGAACTGTGGAAAATAAGGAAATGAAGAGGGTAGATTTACATTGAAATATCCGACAGAGCAATCAATACAGATTATCGGATTTAACCAAAGAGGATTCTAATTTCCTTAATTACTGAAGAATCAAATCTTATTACGAAGATTTTATCCAAATCTCTTGAACTTGGAAATCAATCTTATCTACGTCAAAAGATATGACGAATCTATACATACTCATTTCACTCTTTGGTGTTAGCTTCACTCGTACTCTTCACAAAATCAAATGGTTTTATTCATATTACTCAATGATGATAAAACTCTATTTATCAACTCATATTTATCATGAAAACATTTTTATTGTTAGCCATGACCACCTCACTCAAATTTCGGGACGAAATTTCTTTAACGGGTAGGTACTGTGATGACCCGGAAATTTTCGACCAAATTTAAACCTAATCTTTATATAATTTCGATACTATAAGCAAAGTCTGTAATGTTGAGTCTCGAAAACTTTGAAATTTGTATTCATGTATCAATTACCATTTGACCATGCCTGACGATTCACGAACCATTGTGTGCAAATAAATAGGTAATGTAAATATAAGTGTATATTTTAATTTGAATTAATATAATACAATATATAAACTTTTACATAAGTAGTATATATATTAGAATATATATAAAGTTTATAAAGAATTAATATTCAATGTATATTACTTTATAATATATAAAATATGATATAATTAATAAATTATAACAGTAACATATTAAATGAAATTACAAGTTGAAAATATAATTGTATAAATATTACCTTATTATTAATATTAGAATCAATATCAATATGATTAATATCAATATTCTAATATGAAAATAGAATATATGTAACTTGGAATATCTTTTATGTCACTTGTAATATTAGATATTATTATCGTTAGGAGTCATTAGTATTATTATAAATTATTATTAGGAATTAATATCTTTTAGTATTATTAATTTCATTAGTACTAATATGACATATTATTATTATTACTCTTATTATTATTATAAACATTATTAGATATTATTATTAACTGTATTTAGTTTATTAGTAATATAATTATGAATATTAACAATAAATATATAACTCTTGTGTATAATTATAGAATTCTGAATTAGTTACATGTTAACATTAACTGTATCAGATTGATACTAACTTTCTTCAATTGGATTCATCTCAATATATGTAGTACAATTCACTAGCGATTATATTCGATTTTTATTGTACTTTTATTATTATTATTTTTATTTACTTGTCTGATTGAGAAAAACTGAACCACATTCTCTAAAAACTGAATTCAATTACAGATAATATATAACTAAATACGTAGTCAGTTTCATATCCCATCGATCCTGTATCAATTCTTGTTTCCTGTCTGCAAAATCCAACAAAATGGATTCCATTATCAATATAGAAACAAAATCAGTTGAACTTCAACATCTACTTTTTCTTTCAATCGTCCTTCCTATCTGAATATGTTAATAGGTCAACTTCATTTATCACTACAAAACAATAGTGAGCAATTCTCACTACTTCTTCAATCATTCATTCACATTCTATCAATATCTCTGCTGCAAATTGGAAACATAAAAAGAAATCAAATTCCAAGAAACCAAGTTCATCACCTTGTCGAACTATTACTCTTTAAGCAGGGATAACCAACACCATTAGAGACTTTTATCCAAGTGCAATACCCATTCCAACACCCATCATCAATCACCACCTTTGCACTCTCTTGATTGAACCACCGTAACTATCAAACAGTTGCAGTTATTTCCTGTTTCTATTTAATGCAAGCCACAACCCATGACCCATGTCTTCTACTACTGTTTTCTCGATCGAACATCACCCCAAAACCCACTTGTTTTTCTATTGATTGCAGCCGTACGCAACACCATATAAACTGCTACTTTTATCATGAACACCACCACCATGAGCAAAGATCACCACCTTTCTCCACCTTTCTCCTTCTCTCTCTACGTCTCTCTAACCCTTCTGCAAATCGAACCATCATCTTCATTAAATTGCTATGAACAAACACCCATATAGTATCCTTTTCGTGAACGAGAACAAGCACAACCAAACACCATACAAACAACTCACCACCTTTTTAATGAACACTCTCTTATTTATCACCAACAACGACAACATTAAACCACCTTCACGAACCCACAAACTCTCACTGATTCTACTGCTCGTAACAGCTTTTAGTTTCAATTTCTGTGCTAACGAATGAACGAAGAGTAAGATTCTTGAAAGATTGTAACCGAGACAAAGATGAGCATATTATGAATGGAGATGATGATTAATATTATTTTCTCTTTATATTATGAATCGATGCATTGAAAATTAATACAAGTAGGCATAACTTTATTAAGGCAAGTGGGAAAGTGGAAGCACTAAGTTCTAGTGGTCGACAAATTTAGTATCCAAGGAAACAAGTGGTGGGTTCTAGTTCACTAGTTTTTTTCTTTCCTTCTTTTTATTTGCCGTTCAATTCATAAGGTACCCCACCCATTACCTCTTGTCTAAATTAATTAAGTCACAAAAGCTGGAATATGGAACTGAGTATGAGCTAGGACCGAAGAAGTGAAGAGGATAAGAGGAAACTGTCGTAAGCTAGACTAGTTAGATTGGGCTTCTTTTTGGGCCGATTAATATTCATGATAATAGCTGATAATTCGGATTTTTACAATTGATAATGATACATGATGAGTTCACATTTAGGGAGAGGAGAAGATGAGATCATAATACCGTGATTTTATGAGAAGGTGCACAATGTTTGAATGAGACGATGATGAAGGATCGTGATGATGAATCAAGGATGACAATGAATACTGATAAGTACGATGAAGATAATTATGATTATGATTCTGTGAAAATAGTATCATGATGATGGTTAATTATTACTGTTGTGACGAAGCTACATCTCGAGCTGTGGTGCATCTGTGTTATCGATCAAGATCACGAATCAAATCCCTTCGGGTTGTTTGTTATGGCTGCAGACACCAACGACACCCCATGATTTTAATTGGGCTTCAACATGTGATCAGACCTTAAACAAATTAAAGATTGCTATTTGGGCCGAGATCCAATAAGTAGTTGGGCCGAGATATGTGGCCTGTTGGACGATTTATTGAAGTTGAAAGGGAAATAAGGGAAACAGGAAATATAGGGATTAAATAAAATTAAAAGGAACTCTAGTTCAGAAAGGTTAGTCTAGCTGAATGTTTTAAGGGTGTGTTGGTTATCCTAGAGGTCTTGAGTTCGAACCCTACTGGTGGCAGCTATTTTTTTTTCCAAGCATTTTGAGGTAGTTCCCATTAATATAATTATTATTATTATTATTATTATTATTATTATTATTATTACTAATATAAAGATTTATGATTATTATTATTATTGTTATTATAAGTAATATAATTATAATTATTAATGTTATAATTATTAATAAGTATTATAGTATTATTATTATTATTATTGTTATTATTATTATTATTATTGTTATTATTATTATCATTATTATTAAAATTGATAATTTTATTAAAACCATCATTATTATTATTTTTTTCATCATTAGTATTAACATTATTATTAATATTATTATCATTGTTAATAATATTACTATCATTATTATTACTTTTACCAATACAACTATTATTATTACAGTTATAATTACAAATAAAGATATATATAAAAACACATTACCATTATATTAATATTTCTTAATACTATATTTTGTTATCAATTAAATTATATAAAAAAATTTAATATGATAATTATTAATTATATACAAAGTATGACTTAAATATATTAAGTTTATCTATATAAAAGGAACTCTAGTTCAGAAAGGTTAGTCTAGCTGAATGGTTTAAGGGTGTGTTGGTTATCCTAGAGGTCTTGAGTTCGAACCCTACTGGTGGCAGCTATTTTTTTCCAAGCATTTTGAGGTAGTTCCCATTAATATAATAATAATAATTATTATTATTATTATTATTATTATTATTATTATTATTACTAATATAAAGATTTATGATTATTATTATTATTGTTATTATAAGTAATATAATTATTAATGTTATAATTATTAGTAAGTATTATAGTATTATTATTATTGTTATTATTGTTATTATTATTATTATTATTATTATTATTATTATTATTATTATTATTATTATTATTATTATCATTATTATTAAAATTGATATTTTTATTAAAACCATCATTATTATTATTTTTATCATCATTAGTATTAATATTATTTTTAATATTTTTATCATTGTTAATAATATTACTATCATTATTATTACTTTTACCAATACAACTATTATTATTACAGTTATAATTACAAATAAAAATATATATAAAAACACATTACCATTATATTAATATTTCTTAATACTATATTTTGTTATCAATTAAATTATATAAAAATTTTAATATGATAATTATTAATTATATATAAAGTATGACTTAAATATATTAAGTTTATCTATATAACATAATATAACAAGTATATTATTAATGATAATAACATATAAATTCGTTCGATTACAAGTACAAGTATTAATTAATACACAAATGATATAGGTTCGTGAATCCGAGGCCAACCCTACATTTTATTCAATGTTGTTATATGTATTTTTACTACAAAATACAGTATGGTGAGTTTCATTTGCCTTTTTACCCTTTATATTTTTGGGCTGAGAATACATGCGCAACTTTTATAAATGATTTACAAAATAGACACAAGTACGTGAAACTACATTCTATGGTTGAATTATCGATATCGAATATGCCCCTTTTTATTAAGTCTGGTAATCTAAGAATTAGGGAACAGACACCCTAATTGACGCGAACTCTAAAGATAGATCTATCGGGCCCAACAAGCCCCATCCAAAGTACCGAATGCTTTAGTACTTCGAAATTTATATCATGTCCGAAGGAGGATCCCGGAATGATGGGGATATTCTTATATGCATATTGTGAATGTCGGTTACCAGGTGTTCAATCCATATGAATGATATTTTTGTCTCTATGCATGGGACATTTATTTATGAGAACTAGAAATGAAAACCTTGTGGTCTATTAAAATGATGGAAATGATTATTTATGTTAAACTAATGAACTCACCAACCTTTTGGTTGACACCTGAAAGCATGTTTATTCTCAGGTATGAAAGAAATCTTCCGCTGTGCATTAGCTCATTTTAAAAGCCATCATTTGGAGTCGATCATGATGTTGGTGACTTCGTCCAGATGGATTGGGATGGGGTATGACAAGCCGTGGGACGACCGCAGAAACCCACTATCCGATTTTTGATCGAAAAATGTTTGACTACTATGGGGCATCTATAATTTACAAAACTTGTTTAAGCATACTTAGAATAGTTGCCTTCTTCATATTCAAATGAGTTTTGGTCACTAAAACACTAATCTTGATTAATCACACTTAATGACACCTTAATGACACTTTTAGCTTATGATAAATATTAAACATTCAAGTATAGCTAAAAGTTTTTTTTCAAGGCGTATTTTTATAAGTCTAATTAAAATAGTAAAACTTAAAGATGGTCATATGTATATTAACAATTACAATATATGATCAAACCCTTTGAAATTCCTGAAGACACTTCAAATAATGGACAATCGAGATGATGATCCAACCACACATTACCCGCGGTCTTGCACCTAAAAAGCTCTCGAAACCAAGGACATAATTTAACACGTATCCGCGTTAAATCTTTTAGCATTTATTAGCAAAAATAACTTTGCGATTCCTTTTCAAAATAGCAAATTTTGTCACAGTTTCAGCAAGTCAACCTCGACTTTCCATTCGAAGTAGTCTTATTATAACCTGTAATACATACGATTACCCTTTTGTTACCAGGGAACCTTTTATATTCCACGACATTATCAGCAGATGTACCAGCAACTCGTTACCCCTTTGGCGGAATCAACAATTGGTATTTTGAAATCTCACAGCATTTCTATTTCGGCAGTTATATATATATACAACGTCTATCCCCAAGAATTACATATTTCAAATGTGAAGTTTCTGAAAAATACTCCAGTCTACGAATTAGTGCTATTAATTTTTGGAAAAGACTGATAAAGTGGTAAATATAGTAGACAACAATTACGGTCAGAAGTTTGACAATAAAGAATAATAGATTGGAAAAGCTCGAACGAAAAATTTGGTACTGGAAAACGGATTGATCAAAGTATAAAGGAGGTCGTGGACAAATCACAATGACGAAATCTACCTTCAAAGGATTCAAATGATTCAGTGTCTGCTGAAACCGTTAGTAAGAACCTTACTCCTTATTCTAAACCTTCACAGACAGATTTTCCGCGTCATTCCCTGATCTTAGATATTCTAAGATATCATCGTATTTTTCATTATAAATATCTCCGATATTCCTGAAGATATATTCCCAACTATCCTCATCAAAAATCATTTATCTCTTCACAATATTTGCGTTACAACATAAAAGAAACTGTGTTAGTTTCTAAATTCTGAAAAATTCGAGTTTAAAATATGAATGTTTTGAAGTATTGTTGGAATCTGAAGCATGAATTAGTATAATATAATGACACTTGATCAACGTGATTATATTACAGTAATTTATGCTGAGTTTCTAAATGGAACATAATGATTCACAGATCATAACGTCATCATGTGCCATGTTACACAACTCTTACATTCTACCCAATCTCCAAACATATTAAGAACATATCTCCTTGATAATTCTAGCTTTTCGGACATTCTGGTAACTTACCAAATCAAGATCGTGCAATTACTATTTCCTTCTTAGAACATTAACTATGTTTATTTCAAAATCCATACCTACGAATTCCGGACCATTATTCGCTTGACTCGAAGTCGGGAAGAGGAAACAGAAGTATGGAACTGTTGAATATAAAAGAAAATATAAAGCTCGACAACAACAAATAAATTACAAACTGTGCATATCAATACGTATTGCAACGTAAAGGCACGGGAGAATTAACAATACTATAACCCCAAGGTAATAGTAGAAATAAATAAAATCCTCCGAAGGTAGATGAAAAAGAAGAATGACAGAGATGAAAGTTAAGAGTATATCCAGGATCAGTACTGGATGAAGCATACTGATAAATGTTTTAAAGTATGAATTGAGGGAGGAAGAATAGAAGGTATGAGTTATAAGGAAATGAAGGGAGGTGGATTTATAGTAAAAGATCCGACAGAGCAATCAAAATAGATGATCGCATTTAAAGCAGATTCTAATTTCCTTGATTATCGAAGAATCAAATCTCATTATGAAGATTTTACTCCAAATCTCTTGAACTTGGAAATCAATCCTATCTACGTCAAAAGATATGACGAATCTATACCTACTCATTTCACCCTTTGGTGATAGCCTCACTCGTACTCTTCACAAAAATCAAATTGCTTTATCAATATTACTTGATGCTAATAAAACTCTAATTTCCAAATCGTATACGTCATGAAAACATACTTATTGTCAGCCATGATCATCCCATTCAAATTTCGGGACGAAATTTATTTAATGGGTAGGTACTGTAACGACCCAGATTTTTCCAATCGTTTTATACTTATGAGATTAATATTTACATAAAGTAAACCTTACCAACATGATAAGCAATCCAAATTGTTGAGACTTGTGTTTTTGAAAAGAGTTTTACACAACGTTTGACCGTCCAATTTGACCGATGATATCACGAACTATATAACATACGATAATTATACGTTTGTGTATATATATGTATTTATATATATTTAACATGATCTAAGGATGGTTTAACATCTCATTGTGTACTAATGACAATGAGTTATAAGTATATTTTGAAACTACTAACTTAAGTTTTCAAAACGATAACTATACGTAACATTCTTTGATATATATACTTATAACCTATAATGCTTATACATGTATCGTATATATAATGTATTTAATCACTTTTTAAGGACTTAAATACATAAAACAATATAAGTATATTCACAAAATATAGCTATATTTGAATTCTCATTCCGTTTCCTCAAGATTTCTATACGTATATCTAGGGTATATGTACCCGTATCATACCCAGCTTCTATATGTATTTACTATTGGTATATACACATCAAATCAACATCCTAATCAACATTATTACTGCCCTAGATATGAGGTAACTAGGATTTGTCAAGTAGCATGAATTATTAGTAAGAAAACAAAATTAGGAATCCTTTTCTTTCTTTATAAACTAAAAACGTTTTTATGAATGAACACCATTTCTTCACTCCATTTTCTCATACCTACACCCTCATTTCTCTCTCAAAATACTCCTTACTTCATACTTGATCATCTCCAAGCATTTTCCCCATCATTTAGCTTCAATTACAAGCCTTAAAAACCATAAGAAAACTCTTTCAAGAACATATCAAAATAACCACCCATTTGAAGAAGTATACTTCCAACCTTTTGATCTAACTCCACCACTCTTTGATTTCAAGATTTTTTCTTATCTCTTACAATAACTTTGTCCAAGTAACTTGAGGTAGTAACCTTGTTCATAATCTTGTTCGATTCATAATTATATAGCTATCTTATTTTATGTTGTAAAATTTTAACAACAAGAACATAGTTTGAATGATTTCAAACTTGTTTGCAAACTAAATAGATCCTTCTAACTTAACTTTTAAAACACCTCAAGACCTTTAATATATCATAATGATATGCTAACTTAACAAGATATAACTTGGTTTTACAAAGAACACCTTAAAAACTGAATATACGTCGTCGGAGTGCAACCGGGGGCTGTTTTGGGTTGGATAATTAAAAACCATCTTGAACTTTGAATTGGAAGTTCATGTTCTGAAAAAATTATATTTCTTATGAATATGTTAACACATAAAAATTTCATGGTTTAACTCAAAGTGTAAGTATTTTTAGAAAAATGATCATTAAATGTTGTTTTTATGATGGAAAATGATCACTTTCATAAGTTTTATCAAAGTTTGACCTATAACCTGTGATTTAGAATACAAACTAAGGTATTCTCAGTTCATATTCTTAAAATTTGACTCGATCCAAGGAAGTGGCAAGTTGAACCAACAAAAACGGAGTTGTAATGAAGAAACTACGACTAAAACAAGATTGGGTATCCGAAGCTAGTTTAGCTACGAAAATATTTGGAGATAAAGTAAATTAATCATATCTTTTCTAATTAATATGATATTTTATATATAATTACTTATGATTTGATTTTATATATTTCAGAACCACCCGTAAACAACACGAGAAGATTAATCATAAGACCTCATGATTGTACGCAACACGTCATTTGACAACACGGTACTTTATGTACGCAACACGTCATTTGACAACATGGTACCATGGGTCGAGATTAATTCTGATCAATACGAATATGATGGGGTCTTTATTTATTTTATTGAGCAACTAATTGTGGACCACTAACATCGGACTGCTAACTACGGACTAAGAAAATATTAAAAGTATTATAAGTATATATATATATATATATATATATATATATATATATATATATATATATATATATATATATATATATATATATATAACGATTACTTGAAAAGAAAATATGTTGATATATTATATATATATGGTTAGGTTCGTGATATCTATCGGAGACCAAGTCGAGTTAAATACCTTCAAGGCAAAAGTGAGTATATAGTCCCACTTTTAAACTCTAAATATTTCGGGATGAGAATACATGCATTTTATGATTTACGTTATGGACACAAGTGATAAAAAAATATATTCTACGTTGAGTTGTACCACTGGCATACTTCCCTGTAGCTTGGTAACTACTATTTACATGTGGTATTGTAAACGCGAATCCTGTTGATAGATCTATCGGGCCTGACAACCCCAACCGGACTGGACGACCAGTATTCAACGGTTGCACAGTACTTCGTTTCGGTGACTACACTTGGTACAGTGTAGTGAGATTTCATAATAAAGGGAATATGCGACGTTGATTAAATGTTAAGTATGGTTATCAAGTGCTCAACCACTTAGAATATTTTTATTAAAACGTTTATGTATATGAAATCTTGTGGTCTATATTTATAACGCTGCTAGCATTAAACCTATATCTCACCAACTTTATGTTGACGTTTAAAGCATGTTTATTCTCAGGTTCCTAGAAGTCTTCCGCTGTTTGAATATATGTTAGAGAAACCATGTGCATGGAGTCATACATGTTTTATTCGAGGAAGCATTGCATTCACAAAATTATCACCGTGTATTTATTTTTACTGCATTGTCAACGGAAATATTCTTGTAAACTGTTATTTACGGTGATTCTCTATATGTAGAAATCATCAGATGTCGAAAACATTGAATTTTAAATATTCATTTACGGTATATCTTTTCAAAAGAATGCAATGTTTATAAAACGTATCATATAGAGGTCAAATGCCTCGCGATGTAATCATATGTTATTGTATTCGTCCCTATGGATTGGGTCGGATCGTTTCATGTGGTATCAGAGCGGTGGTCTTAGCGAACCAGGTCTGCATTAGTGTGTCTAACTGATAAGTCGTTAGGTTGCATTAGTGAGTCTGGACTTCGACCGTGTGTGCATGTCAAAATTTTGCTTATCATTTTGTGTCCAAAATCATCTATTTATCATCTGTAGAAAATTACCTGCTTATCATCTTAAGTCTAAACGCGTCTTATTGCATTCATTGCATGAATGGTGTATAGACAAAATTTATATCTTAGCGTATTTGCTAATTCATATATACGCGTATCTGTTACTGTAACTTTGTCTGACATATTCCGTAAATCCCTCCGTAATCTATGAGATCTTTTGTTCTATATATGTGGATATTCTATATAATTAGAATACCACCCGATAGCCGGGAAATCATTTCATATCGAAAAATCCTTTATTCAATCATACGAAATGGAACTCGTCACTAGTTGAAGTCCCTCGGATTCCGATATGGAATACCACTCAAGCTTCGAAAGCAGTGTGACCGGAATGGATCAACCAATCAGTCATCATCTATTTTGGATGGATTGGGGATGGGTTCGTAGCCTCCTCAATCATTGGAGACAAGAAGAAGGTGATCCCTTCCATCCACCAAATTGCCCTCTTGACGATGAACCTGAAGCACTTACCGGCGAACCTGTTCGAGAAACCATTTTCTCTCTCATTTCCAGAGTATCTCGTCACGATTATATACTACATCAAATTCTAGATTTTATTTATCCGCTCGTCCGAACCGACAATCACCCCGGTGTAATAGAAGAAGTTAACGAGCTTCGCACTCGGGTAGTGGCTTTGGAGAATACGGTACGAAGGTTACAAACACCATCAGCAGCATCAGCAGCATAACCAGTACCGTCAATAACATCAACATCGCAAGCCTCAATACCCTAAGCACCAGCAGCATCACCAGCATCAACGTTATCACCATCATCAACATCAACAGGATCATTACCACCACCAACAATCATATCCGCATCACACGCCTCAATATCACCATCTGTACCTCGGATATCAACGTCACACGCACCATAGATACCAAGAAGTACCAACAACAACAAACGATGAAGTATTGATTCATAACTTCATCGGAGAAACATTGTTTGGTGATTATGTAATCTCTAAAGACATAGAGATTACCTATTTCTTCCTTAACCATAAATCAGATGAGTGGACAGAAATGATAAAAGGAAGAGTAGAAACCCCGACAAGAATGATGCGTAAGGTACAAGCTAGACTTGTTTTACCAACAGCATCAGCAGTACCCTTAGCCTCACCAACACAGTCAGTGCTGTCAACATTGTTAGAATCGTCAGCAACTTTAACATCACAAGCTCCACCAGTTCAAGAATCACCGTGGACATCATCAATAACGCGTATATTGCATCAACGAGTTATGAAGTATTAACTCATTCTTCTGAAGAATTTATATAAATATTTTATATATATGAATTCGGAAACCAAAATAAATCTTTTCGTACTAAGCTATTAAGTATGAATTGAAAAAGGGTAGATACTACTCGTTTAAATTCATACTACAAATATGCAATGATGTACGTCCTTCGTCAGCAACTTAATTATCGTTAACTACAATCCCTGTTTCAATTCAATGAATTTCGTTTTATAATAAACCAAGTGTATTATTCAATAATATGTTTGATTTTACACTTTCATCTTCAATGTACTCGAAGCTTACTGGGAAACAACATTCATATCTTGCGAAGTTAGCAAGAGTTCAATGAGTATCAGCATGATTCACTAAGGAAATATATATAAGAATAAATAATGAAGTATTGATCCATAACTTCATTAATAATCTGTGAAGAATATGTGGTTCCTAATCGTTTTAGAGATTACTTATTCTAGCTCAAACCGAAAATCAAATGAGTCTAATATTATATTGACTTATTAAATTCATGATTACATCTGAAGAAGATATATATGTACATATATTTTCATAAAGATTGTAATAAAATTCTCTGGTACAAAACATTACTTGTGAAATTTTTTTAACGGGTAGGTAATACCCGAGAGATATATAAATTCACAATTAATATGATTATATTCTTCGACTCTGATTCAACAATCATCAACTATACTCACTACCTTCACAATAATATACATTCTTTCATAGAAATCAAAACAACCATTCTCATCCAAATTTGATTACGACAAAACGAAATCCAAGTCAAGACTTAACAGAAGACATCACTCTTAGGACTCTTACATCTTTCAAAACTATACTTTGACTTCAAAACTATGCTAGAACATCATTCGATTCTTAGAACCCAGAAAAATATTTGTATCATTCAAAGTCTTAAAACATCATATGTATATTAACAATTACAATATATGATCAAACCCTTTGAAATTCCTGAAGACACTTCAAATAATGGACAATCGAGATGATGATCCAACCACACATTACCCGCGGTCTTGCACCTAAAAAGCTCTCGAAACCAAGGACATAATTTAACACGTATCCGCGTTAAATCTTTTAGCATTTATTAGCAAAAATAACTTTGCGATTCCTTTTCAAAATAGCAAATTTTGTCACAGTTTCAGCAAGTCAACCTCGACTTTCCATTCGAAGTAGCCTTATTATAACCTGTAATACATACGATTACCCTTTTGTTACCAGGGAACCTTTTATATTCCACGACATTATCAGCAGATGTACCAGCAACTCGTTACCCCTTTGGCGGAATCAACAATTGGTATTTTGAAATCTCACAGCATTTCTATTTCGGCAGTTATATATATATACAACGTCTATCCCCAAGAATTACATATTTCAAATGTGAAGTTTCTGAAAAATACTCCAGTCTACGAATTAGTGCTATTAATTTTTGGAAAAGACTGATAAAGTGGTAAAGATAGTAGACAACAATTACGGTCAGAAGTTTGACAATAAAGAATAATAGATTGGAAAAGCTCGAACGAAAAATTTGGTACTGGAAAACGAATTGATCAAAGTATAAAGGAGGTCGTGGACAAATCACAATGACGAAATCTACCTTCAAAGGATTCAAATGATTCAGTGTCTGCTGAAACCGTTAGTAAGAACCTTACTCCTTATTCTAAACCTTCACAGACAGATTTTCCGCGTCATTCCCTGATCTTAGATATTCTAAGATATCATCGTATTTTTCATTATAAATATCTCCGATATTCCTGAAGATATATTCCCAACTATCCTCATCAAAAATCATTTATCTCTTCACAATATTTGCGTTACAACATAAAAGAAACTGTGTTAGTTTCTAAATTCTGAAAAATTCGAGTTTAAAATATGAATGTTTTGAAGTATTGTTGGAATCTGAAGCATGAATTAGTATAATATAATGACACTTGATCAACGTGATTATATTACAGTAATTTATGCTGAGTTTCTAAATGGAACATAATGATTCACAGATTATAACGTCATCATGTGCCATGTTACACAACTCTTACATTCTACCCAATCTCCAAACATATTAAGAACATATCTCCTTGATAATTCTAGCTTTTCGGACATTCTGGTAACTTACCAAATCAAGATCGTGCAATTACTATTTCCTTCTTAGAACATTAACTATGTTTATTTCAAAATCCATACCTACGAATTCCGGACCATTATTCGCTTGACTCGAAGTCGGGAAGAGGAAACAGAAGTATGGAACTGTTGAATATAAAAGAAAATATAAAGCTCGACAACAACAAATAAATTACAAACTGTGCATATCAATACGTATTGCAACGTAAAGGCACGGGAGAATTAACAATACTATAACCCCAAGGTAATAGTAGAAATAAATAAAATCCTCCGAAGGTAGATGAAAAAGAAGAATGACAGAGATGAAAGTTAAGAGTATATCCAGGATCAGTACTGAATGAAGCATACTGATAAATGTTTTAAAGTATGAATTGAGGGAGGAAGAATAGAAGGTATGAGTTATAAGGAAATGAAGGGAGGTGGATTTATAGTAAAAGATCTGACAGAGCAATCAAAATAGATGATCGCATTTAAAGCAGATTCTAATTTCCTTGATTATCGAAGAATCAAATCTCATTATGAAGATTTTACTCCAAATCTCTTGAACTTGGAAATCAATCCTATCTACGTCAAAAGATATGACGAATCTATACCTACTCATTTCACCCTTTAGTGATAGCCTCACTCGTACTCTTCACAAAAATCAAATTGCTTTATCAATATTACTTGATGATAATAAAACTCTAATTTCCAAATCGTATACGTCATGAAAACATACTTATTGTCAGCCATGATCATCCCATTCAAATTTCGGGACGAAATTTATTTAATGGGTAGGTACTGTAACGACCCAGATTTTTCCAATCGTTTTATACTTATGAGATTAATATTTACATAAAGTAAACCTTACCAACATGATAAGCAATCCAAATTTTTGAGACTTGTGTTTTTGAAAAGAGTTTTAAACAACGTTTGACCGTCCAATTTGACCGATGATATCACGAACTATATAACATACGATAATTATACGTTTGTGTATATATATGTATTTATATATATTTAACATGATCTACGGATGGTTTAACATCTCATTGTGTACTAATGACAATGAGTTATAAGTATATTTTGAAACTACTAACTTAAGTTTTCAAAACGATAACTATACGTAACATTCTTTGATATATATACTTATAACCTATAATGCTTATACATGTATCGTATATATAATGTATTTAATCACTTTTAAGGACTTAAATACATAAAACAATATAAGTATATTCATAAAATATAGCTATATTTGAATTCTCATTCCGTTTCCTCAAGATTTCTATACGTATATCTAGGGTATATGTACCTGTATCATACCCAGCTTCTATATGTATTTACTATTGGTATATACACATCAAATCAACATCCTAATCAACATTATTACTGCCCTAGATATGAGGTAACTAGGATTTGTCAAGTAGCATGAATTATTAGTAAGAAAACAAAATTAGGAATCCTTTTCTTTCTTTATAAACTAAAAACGTTTTTATGAATGAACACCATTTCTTCACTCCATTTTCTCATACCTACACCCTCATTTCTCTCTCAAAATACTCCTTACTTCATACTTGATCATCTCCAAGCATTTTTCCCATCATTTAGCTTCAATTACAAGCCTTAAAAACCATAAGAAAACTCTTTCAAGAACATATCAAAATAACCACCCATTTGAAGAAGTATACTTCCAACCTTTTGATCTAACTCCACCACTCTTTGATTTCAAGATTTTTTCTTATCTCTTACAATAACTTTGTCCAAGTAACTTGAGGTAGTAACCTTGTTCATAATCTTGTTCAATTCATAATTATATAGCTATCTTATTTTATGTTGTAAAATTTTAACAACAAGAACATAGTTTGAATGATTTCAAACTTGTTTGAAAACTAAATAGATCCTTCTAACTTAACTTTTAAAACACTTCAAGACCTGTAATATATCATAATGATATGCTAACTTAACAAGATATAACTTGGTTTTACAAAGAACACCTTAAAAACTGAATCTACGTCGTCGGAGTGCAACCGGGGGCTGTTTTGGGTTGGATAATTAAAAACCATCTTGAACTTTGAATTGGAAGTTCATGTTCTGAAAAAATTATATTTCTTATGAATATGTTAACACATAAAAATTTCATGGTTTAACTCAAAGTGTAAGTATTTTTAGAAAAATGATCATTAAATGTTGTTTTTATGATGGAAAATGATCACTTTCATAAGTTTTACCAAAGTTTGACCTATAACCTGTGATTTAGAATACAAACTAAGGTATTCTCAGTTAATATTCTTAAAATTTGACTCGATCCAAGGAAGTGGAAAGTTAAACCAACAAAAACGGAGTTGTAATGAAGAAACTACGACTAAAACAAGATTGGGTATCCGAAGCTAGTTTAGCTACGAAAATATTTGGAGATAAAGTAAATTAATCATATCTTTTCTAATTAATATGATATTTTATATATAATTACTTATGATTTGATTTTATATATTTCAGAACCACCCGTAAACAACACGAGAAGATTAATCATAAGACCTCATGATTGTACGCAACACGTCATTTGACAACACGGTACTTTATGTACGCAACACGTCATTTGACAACATGGTACCATGGGTCGGGATTAATTCTGATCAATACGAATAAGATGGGGTCTTTATTTATTTTATTGAGCAACTAATTGTGGACCACTAACATCGGACTGCTAACTACGGACTAAGAAAATATTAAAAGTATTATAAGTATATATATATATATATATATATATATATATATATATATATATATATATATATATATATATATATATGTAACGATTACTTGAAAAGAAAATATGTTGATATATTATATATATATGGTTAGGTTCGTGATATCTATCGGAGACCAAGTCGAGTTAAATACCTTCAAGGCAAAATTGAGTATATAGTCCCACTTTTAAACTCTAAATATTTCGGGATGAGAATACATGCATTTTATGATTTACGTTATGGACACAAGTGATAAAAAAATATATTCTACGTTGAGTTGTACCACTGGCATACTTCCCTGTAGCTTGGTAACTACTATTTACATGTGGTATTGTAAACGCGAATCCTGTTAATAGATCTATCGGGCCTGACAACCCCAACCGGACTGGACGACCAGTATTCAACGGTTGCACAGTACTTCGTTTCGGTGACTACACTTGGTACAGTGTAGTGAGATTTCATAATAAAGGGAATATGCGACGTTGATTAAATGTTAAGTATGGTTATCAAGTGCTCAACCACTTAGAATATTTTTATTAAAACGTTTATGTATATGAAATCTTGTGGTCTATATTTATGACGCTGCTAGCATTAAACCTATATCTCACCAACTTTATGTTGACGTTTAAAGCATGTTTATTCTCAGGTTCCTAGAAGTCTTCCGCTGTTTGAATATATGTTAGAGAAACCATGTGCATGGAGTCATACATGTTTTATTCGAGGAAGCATTGCATTCACAAAATCATCACCGTGTATTTATTTTGACTGCATTGTCAACGAAAATATTCTTGTAAACTGTTATTTACGGTGATTGTCTATATGTAGAAATCATCAGATGTCAAAAACATTGAATTTTAAATATTCATTTACGGTATATCTTTTCAAAAGAATGCAATGTTTATAAAACGTATCATATAGAGGTCAAATGCCTCGCGATGTAATCATATGTTATTGTATTCGTCCCTATGGATTGGGTCGGATCGTTTCAGTTTTGGCTAAAAATTCGTTATACAAAACATGTACAAAGTGTATACAACTAGTTTCTAACACTAATTGGTGTTTAAAACATATTCAAATACACTTTTGGATCAAAACCCATTTTATAAAAACTTATCAACAAAAACCTTCAAAATCATGAATTTGGAGCTGAGATTCATCAAACAAATTACCTTATGATACTGCTGAGATCAAGAGGAACAAGATGGTGTGAATTTATAGGATCAATTCAACACTTTAGGAATTAGGGTTTAGGAGAGTAATCGTATATGTATCTGAGAAGTCAAATTGGGAAAGGACGAGATAGATGCAGGTACTCTAAGTAAAGTGGGTTAATAACCCACTCTGTATGATACACGGGTATTTATTAGTTATCTGAAACCTCGTATCTTTCATAACTTATTCATTTTATGTCCAATTCACAAAAGGAAACCTGTTCTGTGACCCTTGTCACAAAACGAATATATCCACATGCCCAAATAAATAAAAAAACATAATATTACAATTAAACATATGTAAGGGTAAAATGGTCATCTTACCTAGGGTCAATTTTTAGGCTGTTACACACAAAGCCATCGAGTTTGAATCTAAAACTATAATCATACCAGAACAATCCTTCTGCCACAAGGATTCAAACAACATCTCCGGTGATGTTTTGTTTGAGAGTCATTTGGATTATGTCAATGAAAATACTATGATGGCCAATGAATCGAAAAATTTTGTCGGGAACAAATGTTCCAGTGATGTGTGAATATAGAAAAAGTACGTACTGTCCCGAGGACTTCTTCCCCAATGAATGATAATGAAAAAGGGAAGTTTATTACGGCACCCAATTTATTGTATGATAGGAATAATATTATGAATTCAACCACATGATCATCTGTTTTGGAAGAAAATTGGAACCCTGTTAAAAAGGAGATCAAAGTTCGGATGGTTTTCGAAAGTATTGTATTGATTCGCCGATAATGGCCTCTTCTTTATTGTTGACGCACAACGATGGTAAAGAGACGGAGGCAATCCAAAAGTCGAGAGGTTCCACTACAAGCATTAATGAAGCGAATTCCAATGACGGCCATGTGGTTTCCGAGGTTACGCGTGCAACTTTTTCGAGGGATCCTTTTAATTTTTAAAATATAGTTGGGGAAATGAACGAATTTAATAACAATACTGATAATGATAATTCAATGGGGCCCTATGAAAAACGCGCTATTCCAGCAACCCCTTTTTCTTCTTTTAATGGTGGGCTTATAAATGAGAAGCAGTCCAATTCATTTGGGCCTAATGAGAGTATTCCAGAGGAAGGTTTGGTTAATTCGAGGCTTATTAATATTGATGATGTTTCTCGTCAGTTGAATGTTCCGATGGGTGTTTCTCGAGATGGGTCTAGCTCGGTGTATCGTTTTTGATTTAAGAAAAGGAGTTTTAGGCCTCTAATTAAACACCGTTTATTTATTTCATTCTAGAAAGAAATAATTTGAAATGTAAAACTTGTCGTGAGAAAATTACGTGGTTTAATAGGGTTATTCTCGATAATTTAATGAAAAACTCTTATGTGGACAAGGAAGATCTGATGACTGCTCATGATTATGCTCGGACTCAGACTCGGATGCATTGTAGACTTTGTTTTGAGCTTCTCTTTGTGTAGTACTAGTCGTCGGTTTGGAAATCTTTGTTAGTCTTGGTTCTATCGTGGTGGTTTGTTGGGGTAGTTCTGTCTTTTGGTCGTGAATTGTCTAGATCTATCGCGAGTTTATGTTAGATCCTTTTTGTTTTTGTATGTGTGTCTTGCTTGTGACTTCGTTGTCTTTTGTTAGCTTCTTGCTAGTTTGTATTTCGTTCTTTTTTCCTATTATAAAATTCTTATATTTAAAAAAACATCGTTCTTTTTAGATTTTGACGTGCGACATGCATATGCATCCAAACAAAACATTTTTTACAAATTAGGAAGTGATTTGTATAAAACAAATGTACATAGACCACTAACTTTGTTATGATATTGTACAAATTGGTGGGTAGTTTTTGTAACGACCCGACAAAATCGTCATTTACGGTGCCGCTAACTTAGGTCCCGTTACGTGGTCGTAGTCCCTATATGAGACTCGTTTGACCAAAATTATGTCGCATTCATTTGAAAAGTACAAGACTTACAAAGTTTAGTTTACCAAATGGATCGACAACAAGTTTAAGTATACAAAAGTAGTAAAGTATAAATGATATAACTTGCGACATAATAAGTTAAAAATCACGGTTGCTATAAATAGCGTAAGTATGTAAACAATATGTTTGAATCCAAAGGTGCTATCACTAACATATGCATGTATGTATTCTTGGGAATAATCCCAATTTGAATTGTATTCTTCATAATCATTCCATTCAGGTTCTATGGGTGCATAATTTTCCATAGGAACGTAATAATAACATTCTCATGTTGAGTGATAATCTCCACAGATTTCACAACCAGTTATTGTTTCGTCATTCGTGATCCAAGATTGACTGAACGAATTGTCATCAACACCCGTTTGAGAGTATTGATTAAATTGATTTCGGATGTCATAAAGAGTTCCCAAGATATTTTCGAGGTTTTTCATACTACACTTATTACCAAATTTTAGCTACAATGTGGTGCATTTATTAATTATCCTATTAGTTATAAAATAAAAAAAAATTATATAAGTTATCAAATTAATAGACTTTTCTGATTTTGCCCACGTTTCGAATAGCCAATAGATGCAGCAGGTAGCCAGGACCCTTTAAATCGGAAGCCCACAACTCGCCACTAACAAATCCAACTATTACTACGAACCAGAAAATTTTGGATGTCTATCAATTTAACCACTTAAAATAATTTTTCGTCGAAATTTTGAAATTTTAGAGAAGAAATAGAAAATTCTATGTCCTAAAACTAGAGCGAAGAGAAATAAGAAAAAAAAGAGCGCGTCGAAAAACGTCGAAAAATAAAAGGTCGAAAAATAAATGTCGAAAAACAAACAGTCGAAAAATAAAAAAAAGAAAATAAAGCGTCAAAACTTAGAAGTCTAAAAATTATATCTAAAAAGTTACGCCTAAAGGTCTAAAGGTAAATGCAATTTTATTCGGAAAACGGCAATCACCTAAAAGGCACTAAAATCTATTTAAAACTAAAGCGATAAGCGACGTCGTAAAATTCTAAAGCGCCTAAATCTTAATTCTAAAGAAAAAGCACTTAAGGGATTTTACGGCAAAGCCTAAAAATCTATAAATATAAAATAACTATGGCAAAAACTAAGTTTAAAACTAATTACGAACGATAAATATACAAATGTTTAAAAATACAAATTATATATAAAAAAAATGATAAACTTACAATTTTTATATAAATATTATTTTTATATTATTATTTTATAAGAGTATTAACTCTTTTAATTTAATAAAACTAAATTAAAACTTAATATTACAAATATTAATAAAATTATATATTTAATTAAAACCCTAAATTAATTAAATAATATTAATTAAAAATAAACCCTATGCGTAATAAATGTTGTGATCAGAACTGTCAGGGCACCCCATGCGATCGCATGGGGTTTTGGCTTTTAATCCATGCGATCGCATGGAACACGAGTCCAGGTTTTTTTTATATTGTTTTTCTAAAAATTATATGCAATTATATTTTTACAAATATATATTAAAAATATAGCGTTTCGCCGAGTCCCCGGCAGCGGCGCCAAAAATACTTGATGTGCGTAGGGGTGTATACAAAATAGTTATATTTTTACTACGAAATACGACGAAATATGATACAAGTTTTAATTAATTTATTTACAAATGGGATATACCTAAACTCTGCTACAACACTATAGGCAGTGTACCTAATCGTAGAGTAGTATAGTTTTTAGTAAGTCCGGTTCGTTCCACAGGGAGACGACTTATTTTACACTATATTTTAAACAACTATATTTGTACAAAATATATATTTTTATATATAATAATAATATAAAAGGGGGTTTACCGTTTAATGACCGGTTTGTCGATTTTATATTTTAAGTCACAATTAAAACCTAATGAAAAATATAAATGACGATAATTTAAGTGCGTAAAATAAAATGCGATAAGAAATAAGATAAAAGTATTATACTTATTTAAACTTCCGTAATCATGATGTCTGACTTTTTCATTTTAATTAATTATCCTGGGTTAATTGTTTTTTGTCCTGGATTATTTAATATGTCCATCTGGTTTTTGTCCATAACAGTCCATCAGTCATAAATATAAAGTGCGAGTGTCCTCGTCAAATTATCCTTATATCTGAAGTCAAATATTCCAACTAATTGGGGACTTAAACTATAATTACACCAATTTTCCTTGTATGTAATTCACCCCTATTTTAATAAGTCCATTGACTATTAATCCATTCCCATGTCCGGTTAAATGAACGATTATTAGTACTTATAAATATCCCGCCCATCGTGTCCGATCAAATGTATATGGTTATTTATAGGTACGTCCAATTATAAATCTTTATATTAAATTAACGAACTATCATTCAATTAAACAAATATAAAGCCCATAGTCTAATTTCCACAAGTGTCGTTCTTTTGTTCAAACCCCAATTATGGTACAAAGCCCAGTTACCCCATCTTTAATATTTAGTCCAACATCATGATTACTTCGGCTTAAATAAGCATAATATTAATTTAAGTACGAGACATTAATTTAAAAAGGAGAACATAACTTACATTGATTATTTATCGCGTAGTGTTACACGGACAGAACTTCGACTTCAAAACTAGTAAAATAACCTTTACATTACCTAAACTAACTAATATAAAATTACCCTATACTATATATATATATATATATATATATATATATATATATATATATATATATATATATATATATATTATAGCGGGAGAGATTGAAAGAGTGTGTTTTGAGTTCGACCACAGGCCTGCCTTTTATAGCAATGTTGCCAGGTTTTTGCTGCCATGCGATCGCATGGGAAAAGGGCAGTCAGGCCATGCGATCGCATGGGAAAAGGGCAGTCACGCCATGCGATCGCATGGCCCCTCTGGACAGCTCACTCTGCCTTGTCTCCTAGCTTGTCGACGTTATATTTAATTAATATATAATATATAAATAATTTATATAATTATTTAAATATTATATTATATTCTTGTGCATAGTTGACTCATAATTTTTGGCCCGTTGCGTCGCGCGTTGATAATTGGCTCAGGTCCCGGTTCCGGATTTTCGAACGTCCTTTCGTACTATTTAATATCTTGTACTTTGCGTTTTGCAATTTGTAATTTGCACAAAAAATTATTTCCTTAACTCCCAAAATCCGCGCAAGTCTTTAACTCACTTTTAGTGGCACTTTTGAGTGCACTATGGCTTTAGTGGCACTTTTCAGGCTTTAGTGGCACTTTTTCTGCAATTCTTTAATCTTCGTGCTTTGTCTTCATATTTATTTATTTAAACGATTACAACTTAAAAATAGAATAATTACAACTAAAAACTTTACATATTGGGATGATATTGCGACTAAATATATGTTCGTTTGGAGCACTATCAGGTGTTTGTGTGTGTTCTTGAGATGGAGAGAAAAAAAGAAGTAAGAAAAAGAAAGAGGAGGTTGAATGAGTGGTGGTGGTGAAGTGGTTGACTAGTTGACCTAGTCACCACTTTGCCCACTTGAAAACTTTGGTCCCTCAAGTTTCAAAGCGGGTGCGGGAATTAACCAAACAAATATTTTAAAAATGCTCGAGTAAACGAGTGATGTTATAATTAAATAACGGGAATATTATGAACGTTAGTCAACGAAAGGTACGAATTTAGATAACGGAAGATATTATCTAAAAAAAAGACGGTGTTAAAATAAATTTAACGGAAAAAATGCGGGATGTTACATTACCTACACCTTAAAAGAAATTTCGTCCCGAAATTTAGTTGGAAGTAGTAGTTGTTGTTTCTTCTTCGAAACCTTCCGTTGCACATTCTACGAATAAGTGAAGGTACTTCCTTGGGCATTTCAACGAACTTTGACAGTCGGGGTTTTACGTTGTTTCAGAGTTTGGTTTCATGATTCAAAATTTCAACCGGTTCTCCTAGGAAGGAAAGTTTGTCATCGATAGTAGGCTCATCGAAGAGGATAACAAGATCTTGTTTCGCAAGACACTTCTTCAAGTTTGATACACGGAATGTAGGATGAACGGAGCTCAACGGAGTCGGAAGATCGAAACGGTAAGCAACGGGTTCAATACGCCCCAAGATTTCAAAAGGATCAAAATATCGCGGATTTAGCTTTCTACGTTTCTCGAAACGGATTACACCTCTTCAAGGTGCGACTTTTAACGTTACGCGGTTTTTCACTTGGAATTCGAGAGGTTTACGTCTAACATTTGCATGGCTCTTTTGGCGACTACAGGTCGTCTTGGGCCTCTCTTGGATTTGAACGATCTTAATGGTTATTTCATGAATGAGTTCGATTCCGGTGGTTTGATTGTTGCCTATGTCGGCCCAACAAATTGTAGAACGATAATTGCGGTCATATAAAGTTTCGAAAAGGTGCGGCGTTAATACACGAAAGAAAATTTTGTAGTAGGAGAATTTGACTAAAGGCAAGTACTTTTCCTCAAGTAAATTTGAAGTCGATAACACGAACTCGTATTATGGTTTCCAAGGTTTGAATCGTATGTTTGTTTGGTCCTTCAGGATGTGGTTGATGTGTTGTACTCATGTTTAAACGTGGTCCCGAGGCTTTTTGTAAAGCACCCCGAAATTTAGAAGTGAACAAGGATCTCGATCCGAAACGAGGTACAGTTCTTTTAAGATACATTTGAACAAGCTTGTTAGGACCTGAAAACGTTTGTAGGAACAAGTTTCTGTTTCTCAAGAATTTCGCGCCGCGGAAGATTTATCGGTTAGGACTATTCTCCCTCGTGGTAAATACTAGTATAATGTGAAGAGTCTCTCTCTCCATTGAAAATTTAGATAAAATATTTCCTTACACGGGGGTACGAGTATAATGCGAGAGAGATTTCTGCCTCGATGTGAGAATATCAAGCATATTGTAGTTCGTCGATAAAACTGTGCGAAACGAGATAGTATACATGTATAACGTATGTTTGAAGTTGAAAGAATTTGCCATTCATTTGGAAGTATAAATATGGTTCGACAATAATCGAAGATGTGTCCCGGGTATGGTTGTTATCAGTATTCTCGGAGTTTTCGGATGTTCAAACAAGAAAAATGAAGTCATGTACATGGCACATGGTGGTGATTAGGTTGATCGAGTCCAATCACCATCACGAGTCATTAGAACTTTGGTATGACTTACCGTAATATAACCACGTTGATCGAGTGTCGTTATATTACGCTAACTCATACCTCCATCCCCACATCACTCCATAGGTTCAAGTTCGTATAATCGTGAAGTTTTAAAATGAACAAAGTGTAACGGCGTCTCTAAGGTGACTCGTATTGAATCGAAAGAATTAGTGCAACTCTAAAGAAGTGTTCCCCGAGGGAGGTGTATAAATGATTGTTCACATCAAAGCGGTTCAAGTCAAACAATAGTGCATTTCGGTACGAGAAGTGTAACGAATCATGATAATGAATAGTACGCAACCGTAGTGATAAATAGTGATGACGATACTCACCTAGAGTAGTGATGGTAGTAACAAGAAGTGGTAGATAGTAAGAAACACCGGTGTGACTCCGATAGCAAGTTGAGATGGTTGGCGAATAACAACGTGGGAGACAGAGTTCCCGAACCAGTATGACTAATGAAGTCGTCGTCATCCTTACGCGTTTGAATCTTGAATTTACGTGTGTTACCAGAAAGTGGCAGAGTACAGATTCGTATGATGGAAAATTTGGTACCATTAAGAAGTTTGCCTAAGAATGATTTAAGTATAATGCAAAAGTAGTCAAGTAAGTGCTATCTATAGCAAATGTATGTCAGAATGCAATGGCTAACTATCCGGTTGTAGTTTAGATTCACTAATGCGTCCTAACGACTCTGTCAGACACACTAATGCATATTCTAGTTCCCTACAACCAAAGCTCTGATACCATCTGTAACGACCCGACAAAATCGTCATTTACGGCGCCGCTAACTTAGGTCCCGTTACGTGGTCGTAGTCCCTATATGAGACTCGTTTGACCAAAATTATGTCGCATTTATTTGAAAAGTACAAGACTTACAAAGTTTAGTTTACCAAACGGATCGACAACAAGTTTAAGTTTACAAAAGTAGTAAAGTATAAATGATATCACTTGCGACATAATAAGTTAAAAATCACGGTTGCTATAAATAGCGTAAGTATGTAAACAATATGTTTGAATCCAAAGGTGCTATCACTAGCGTATGCATGTATGTATGCTTGACCCCAAACAAGTATGAGTGTATGCGGAAGCATGTATCAAATAGCCATGTATGAACCTGAGAAAACATATAGAAAACCGTCAACGAAAAACGTTGGTGAAATCATAGTGTTTGTAATAAACGTTGTTTTTGAACCACGAGATTTAGTATTCCCAAAACGTTGATTATCAAAATCGTTTACATTCCAAAAGTATTGTTCGTGAGCACCCAATTATCAAGACTTAACGTATCCTTCCATAGAACCCCATCACAATAGTGTTAGAACATACACTGTTTCTCAAAAATATATTTCATCCGTAGACGGTAGCGAACCGTCCGAAATGAGGGTTTGTCAAACCCGTATGGCCACACAATATAAGTTCTCGCTTACACCCTGCAAGTGTAACTAATGATAATCGAATTGAGGATTTTTGTTCTAACTCGCTGTGGAATGTTTGTTTCATCGTACTTGTGTTCAAAGTATAAAAGTAAGTAGTACAAAATGTAATAAAGTATATATTTCTCAGCCCACAATTTAAAGGTATAAAAAGTTGTTGAAAAGGTGGGACTATGATCTGACCTCGGGTGCACGAGTATAAATGTACTTCACAAAGTAAACGTGGGCATGAAAGTTGCTTAGCCTTGAACTAAACAAATAAGTTGCATCAATTAACCGGTTACGAAACAAGGTCGGGCGAAATGTGTTTAATTAGTCCAATGGCTCGTTACGACTCGATTAGTATAGCATGTGAATCACTTGTCAAGTTTCATGCAAGAATCAAGTATAAAATAATATTTGAACAATTGCATAAGTGTTTGGTTAAGTTTGACTAAAAGTCAAACTCGGTCAAGTCAAAGTCAACGAAAAAGTCAACACGTTCGGGTCGGGTCCCGAACTATTTTTCTGAGGTTTTTAATCATATATAAGCATGTTAGAACAAGTTACATGTGAACCGGAGGTGCATAGCATAGCAAACATTTTTCAAAATTTGACAATGTAGGTCAGAAGCCAAACACCGCAAATGCCGCGCCGCGGCCCATGGTGTCGCGCCGCTCCAATAGGCATGGCCTGGTGCCTGGTCTGTTTCAAAAGTTCAAGTCTCAACCAAACCTCAATTTAGCACAAATCACAAACCGTAAACACTTAGGACACGTATCTTATATCGTTGAAAAGCTCTTTTGACAAGGAACACAACTAACCACTTTTTATCAAGCAAAAACATCATTTACAATAACCAAAATTCGTCAAGTGATCATTAAAGGTTTATTTTCAAAGTTTCAAGTTCACAAAATGCATTTTAAGATTCGGGAATGCAATTCACACATATGATATGCCGTTTTGAAGGTAATGAAACATACATTACAACTAAACACTTACTAATAACATTTCATGGCATTCAAAACATCAAAATTTCGTTTTAAGTCTATCAAACCCTAACCAAAATTCACAAAAAATCAATAATCATGTGTTTGAAGTTTTCTTAATCAACCTACGCATCAAAACGGAGCTAGTGATATTAGTAACACAATTAAAACATGAACTTTAACAATTTAACAACATTAACTCATCCAAAATCAAAGATGAAGCACACCCATTTCCAAGTTCATGCTAGTTACTCCAAAACAACAAATCGAGCAAACAAAACATATATTCATGTTATACTTGAGCCATAGACACTAACTAACACCATTTCAAGTATATAAAACGAATTTAGAGAAATCTAGTATTTTAGAAATGTTACCCAAACGAGATGAAATTCGTACCAAAATGTAGAGGATGAAGAGAGGATCACGAATATGTAATTTGTTTTGATGTTGGCCTCCTAGATTGAATTTAGATGATGAATGATTGAATTGGGTGTTTGTGTGTGTTCTTGAGATGGAGAGAAAAAGAGAAGTAAGAAAAAGAAAGAGGAGGTTGAATGAGTGGTGGTGGTGAAGTGGTTGACTAGTTGACCTAGTCACCACTTTGCCCACTTGGCAACTTTGGTCCCTCAAGTTTCAAAGCGGGTGCGAGAATTAACCAAACGAATATTTTAAAAACGCTCGAGTAAACGAGTGATGTTATAATTAAATAACGGGAATATTATGAACGTTAGTCAACGAAAAGTACGAATTTAGATAACGGAAGATATTATCTAAAAAAAAAGACGGTGTTAAAATAAATTTAACGGAAAAAATGCGGGATGTTACAGTTTTAGGTTGTAACATCCTCAACTGGGCCTAGCTGTAAGATTACTAAATTACCCTTAAGTATATGTTGTGTTATTATATGTTTTAAATTTTATTTAATATTTATTATTATGTAATGATGTAGTTAGGACCAGTTTGTGACAAGGGTCACAGAACAGGTTTATTTATTTAATTTGGACTCCGTTAGGGTAGTCAAATTACGTACAAAAAATATCAGATAACTGGTAAATACCCGTGTGTGATGGGGTATTGTGTTTAACACTGATATATAAGCAAGACACAAGCCTTTTATTACATTTTCTTGAAACTTCTATAAATACTCCATACTCTCATCTTCACCTAATCAAAACCCTAATTGCTAGATCTTGTTCTTGAGCTCAAATTAATCATATCTTCTTGTTCTCTGTGATTTACCGATTCTATCAAGGTAAGAATCATAACATTTCATGCTCTAATCTTTGAGAAAATTGAGTTTTTGTGTGAGTTAGTTGAAAGTGTGAATTTGGGTCAAAAATCTTTAAATTGATGTTGTTTTGATGTCAAAATTGTATGTTTATAGTCTAAACTATGTTGTTGTCGAGTTGTGGTTAATTTGGATGTCAAAAATGAGCTCTAGAATAAGAATTGGTGACTTATGCTTGAAACCCGTCAGTTTTCTGCTGCTGCTCGATGAACACAACCGCACGATTTCAGGTTGCAAACGCACAGTTGCGTTGTGCAACCGTACGGATGCAAGTGTAACCGTACGGATGCAGTAGTGTTGTGCAACCGGGCCAGAGACTTGCAACCGCAGGTTACATATTGTGACCCTACGGATGGAGGCTGTAACCGTACGGATGCGTGTGCAACCGTACGGATGTAGATCAGTGATGCATTATAGTGAAATTTATCTGTTTTCTAGCCGTTATGCTGCCCATTTGTATATTGGTGATTAAGATGTAAATTTGAAAATGCATAAGTGTGAAGTAGAAATTTTTAGTGGACGCTTTTTGATTCAAAAATTTATGTACTGTGTTATTTGGTGTTAACGGACATCAACTAACTTGATTTGCATTATGTTCAGGTGATAAGGATAAGGAAGCCGCTTAGTAGTAGATTATCAGAGCTGGTTGCTGGTATTTGGTGAGTGGGATTAACTGAAGAATATAGTATAGAGTAGCATGTTATATTATGATTGCCATGATTGTTAGATAATGACTGCATGTTAGTTGATGCTTGTCTGCTGGAGCCCAGTGCGTCCCTATTGTGTGGTAGCCTCGGTATGAGAGATCAACATGCGGGTTGGGTTCCTCATGTGATAGCCTAGACAATCGAGGTGTGTGTATATATATATATATATATATATATATGTGTGTGTGTGTGTGTGTGTGTGTGTGTGTGTGAATGACGCGTCCGTCGCGTGTGGATTATATATATACACATGGTGGTGGAGGAACTTCTGGTAATCCCGAGTCTGATCAACTGGTGATTAATGGTTTGGCCGAGCAGCCAGAGTCTCTGTAGACGGCACTTGGGTGATGTTTGTGTGTTAGACTTTGTGACATGATTAGTATGACGGTTCCTGTATACTATTATCTGTAGTTAGTTGTACTCACTTAGCTTCGTGCTAATTCCCCTCCATCTCCTCCCTGCAGGTTGATAGCTTTTGTAGATAGTGCTTTTTGGGGAGAAGACGGGCATGGTGATGTTATGTTTGACTATGAAGAAACTCTGAAGTGTCTTTTCCATTAAAACTGAATTTTGGTTGTAATGTCGTGTGACACTAGAATTATTGTTTAATATTAGCCGTCAAGTGATTTAGATATGTAATTAAATATGTTTATGTTATGGTAATGGTTAATTAATACTAATGCTTCCGCTACGTTATAAAATAAAAGAAAAAAAATAATTTAGCGGTGTCACATATGTGATATCGATTGATACACAAAAGTCACTATTTCTAGCTACCTTTTTTCTTGCTAATGCGTGTAAAACGGGTAGGGATGTTGATAAAAGATCCCTACTAATATTAGATATTCTTTTATCGTTTATGTAATTTTATAACCAATTATTGTAAAGCTATTGAATATGACTCGATTCATAGTTCGCGTGTTAACTGTTAAGCTTAATTTGTACGCTCATATAAACATAAAAAAACGGATGGTTTGAATATAGATCGTCAGCCGAACATGTAATTAAAAATTTGTATACCCATTTTATATTATAGTCGTGTTAGATGGATGGGTAAACAGATTGATGTTTCTTGTTTTGATGAGTATTGTACTCATATATAGGCTGCTTAACGGGATTATTATGTGATCATTTTTGATTTTTTCTTTCAACCACCTCAAATATACTACAAGTAAGGTTTTAACTTGAAAAATCTTCCCTCGTAACGTATACATCCTTGCTTAAGGTATATGGGAAAACGAGTTTTTTTCTCGAACAAACGCAGTTTAACTAAGTTATCTAGAAAATATTAACCTTTACTTGATTAATATAAATAACAGGGTATATATATATATATATATATATATATATATATATATATATATATATATATATATATATATATATATATATATTGGTAGGATCAAGAGGGAAGTAACCAAGCGGGGGGAAGCAAAAATTTTTTTTTTTTTTTTCGTTTTTTAAAAAAACTTTGTTCACGAACATTATAGATGAGATGAAAATATGAACATTCAGTAGAGACACTTTGTGATAAATGTTTTTATTTTGACGGAAAAACGCTCGAAGAAGTAATATATAACAATTATCGTGTTTTTCGAGCGTATATTGAGGTTTTAGCTATTAGGGTTTATATATTAGGGTTTAAATATTAGGGTTTATAGGGTTTAGATATTAGGGTTTAGAAATTTAGGGTTTAGGGTTTAGATTTAGGATTTAGATTGAGTTTTTAACACGAACGGTTTAGAGTTTAGGGTTTAGAGTTTTTAACACCAAACCCTAAACCCTAAACCCTTAACCCTAAACTCTAAATCGAGCTAAATTTTACTTCACAAAACATGGGAAAAAAAAAACGTTCATATTCTTCATGAACAATATTATCTTAAATGTTATTTTTGTCGATCATTTTTTCGCCTAAATAATAACATTCATCACGAAGTGTCTTCTAAATGTTCATATTTTCGTGTGATCTTGATGCCGGAAAAAAAAAGTTCCAAAAAAAACGAAAAAAAAAAAAATTTGCTTCCCCCGGCATTCCCCCGATTGGTTACTTCCCCATTGATCCTGCCCCATAAATACTTTAATATGATAAATAAAATAAAACGAACAAAACACGTCATAGATATATTACTTTGATTTCTTTCAAAATTCGAACTAAATATTTATTTTAATCTCTAGGACCACTTACGCCTGTTTCGTGTTCAAGGTCTTCCTCAAAACATGCTCGACTACACTAGCATCGTGGTGTCCTCGTTCACCCTCCACCACTTCGCCTAGCATTTCGTTGTTTCATGACATGTTTGAGAGCGACGTGTATGGATATTAATGTTGCACATATATCATTAATAATTGTAAATTAGTTTAATTAAATAATATAGTGGGTATCAGTTTTCTTTAAAAGTATTTTATAGATGATTATAATTCAATTTCATTTTATGACGAGAGGAAGTTCTAAGATGTGTTGATGTGGTGTTGTATGAAGAGGAAGTTTTAAGATGTGTTGATGTGGTGTTGTATGACAATATGTCCGAGAGAAAGTTTAATGATGATCGGAGTAATCTAATAAAACATGATATGTACAAACTACTATTATTTTGTTTTTACCGATTGACTTTAGAGTTTCTTGTTATCTTCTACGAGTATTTACTTTCAGTGTTCACATATAAATCTATGAATTATTAAATAAGAAAATGACAAAGTTTTGTCATATTGTTCTCCCCACAAGAGTTTGAAAGTTTTCCAAATTGTGGACCATTTGGTTTCTATATATCTTCACTCAACTTCAATTATTTGGCACAAACCTCTTCTTTTTCCATCTGGATACACCTATGTTTTCACATTTATTTGTTTGCTTCTGTTTTTCTTATTTTTTCTTTTGCTAAAAACATAATAACATTAAACAAGATCCGAAGATCAACAAGTACAATTGATACACACAGAAATCCATATGAAGCCAAACAAGCGGCATAGTAACTAACCTATACAAAGCGTTCTACCAACCGGGTGAAACAAAATTGACATGACAAGTAAATTATGCTAAAACCGCTAAACATGGATAACCAATATATTGATTATATTAAGAAAACAGTTAATAAATAACCAACGGCCTTGGTTGGGAGAATGCTGACCGGCGCGGAAACAAACAAAGATGAGAACAAAATAACAAACCGTCGATATCCTGTAGGCAAGCTGCCGAAAAATACACCGGAATAATAATTCGTAAAACTCCAAAAATCATTCCACAAGCAACCTTAAGCAAGAAAACGTCACCGGGGAGGAAGACAAGCGAAACACAACCTGAGTACCAGAAACACTCCGGTCAACCGGAGGTCATCCGAAAAAAGAATGGCCACCACCACGCCAATCAGTAGGAGTCCAGAACAAAACAAAAAAAAAACCCTCCGATTTTCAACCAGCTCCTTAAAACTAGAATACCTACTATATTCGCCGCCTAAATAAAAGAGGAAGACAAACCGGAGAATCTGAAACTCCGACAAAAAAGGAACAAAATCTGGCGAAAATGCAACACGCACCGGAGCCACAAACAAAACCCGCACCCGCAAAGAAGAATCTTTAGAAGACACCAGCAACCAAGAGAACGCCGACCATCTCCGATGATTGGACACTCTCATGCGATGATTTGCAAGTTCATCTATAACTTTAACTACTTTTTCAAATACTTATATAGTTAATAAGCTATTACTTTCACCTTTAAAAATAAATTCAAACTATCAACTTTAGCTATCAATACTTTAGCCAAACATAACATATATTTTATTTTAGTAGTATAAAATAAACTAGTTTACTTTATTTTACGTGTAAAATAATATATTTTTGTAATACCTTAAATTTAATGATAGAATTTATTTACATTACTAATGTAAGAAGTATATATAATAAGACTCCACACTCCTAGTTTAATTTTCTATCGGGAGATGATTCTCACACACACTTTTTTGATCCTCACACACCAATTGAGCATTATTAGAAGAGCAAAAGGTTAAAATAGGTGTGTGAGGATCAAAAAAGTGTGTGTGAGAATCATCCCCCTTTTCTATAGCCCCTAAATATAATATATTATATAGAATCAAAGATGTACTATTTAATTTAATTTAATTGTGATTTGATAAAGATGGTTGGTTTATGAAAAATCATGAATCTATTGAGTTTGAAAAGCCAAAATTTGGAGGTATTTGCGTCTACTTCAGATACTTTATTCACTAGTCTTATTGGCTATATCTCAAAATTTTAATTGAAGAATATATTTTTTTTTTTGAAAAGCCAAACAATATTATTAAAATAAAGATAAGAGTACAATCGGGATGTCCAGGGGACATAATTACAATCGAATAAGACGTAAATATCTACATGTAAACTCGAAAAGGTATGCTAAAAACTAAAGATTAACACGAAGAAATGGACAATAGGGTTGGTTAAAATGATGGTAGGAAAAAGCCTTCATCCACCGGTCACTACTTAGGAGGATCAACTTGAAAAGACAAGCCGGACTAGACTCGAAAAACAGTGCTGATCAAGCAGCGACAAAGCAATCGAGCCTAGCACCACTTAGACCCCACTAAATAATAATTCGGCGGAATCCGGCATAAAAAACCTACGTTAACCAACACCTACTCGAGAATTCGAGGCATCGAAAAGTTTGGGATTCGTAATCCATGTTAGCCAATTCAACGATCCTTTTTTCCAGCGACAATTTATCCACTCGAAGCATTTACTTTGGATATCCGCGATAATATTTGGGGGGCTGAGGTGAGAATTACCAAAGGTGCGGGAATTTCTATGAGTCCAAATATGATAAGCAGTGACCCAAACCACGGCTTGCCAAATTGTGAAACCAAGATTCGAGGAAATAAAAGGAGAAGTGCTTTTAGCTATTTCTGAAGTGTTGGAAAAAATATATTATTCATGATTGAAGAATATATTAATAATCTCTCAAAATCTCTACTTACACAGCTTAAGTCTCAAAATAACTATTCATGATTTTTTTAAATTAATTTATCCTATATTAATATTCTCCATTTTCAATACAGTATTATGTAAGAAATTCTACTATTAGTGAGACTTTTCACAAAAGCGCATTTTACAAGTTCATACTTCATATTATATTCGAGTAAGAATATACGTTTACTTGTCTGAAAATGTGGTGATATGATTAAACGTTACTAAAATCGCATACAGACATTTGAAGGGAAAATTTTACAGGCACAACCTCAACATATTATTTAGATTTTGGGGAACGATATATTAAGTCCTTTAATGTTAAAACAAAAATGTGTCTGTTTTTCAAAAAAAAATTGCAAACACAAGAGAAATTGAAGAATCTCGCGGGGTGACACAATCTCTCGAGGTTAAAAGTTGGCGAAAAAATCGACAAAACCCCCTTCTCTGTGGATAATTGAAGCTACCTCTCGCGATGGCCAAATTAAGTATCCTTTTATTTGCATATTTTTTTAGTGTTAATAGATCATAGTCGTGGCTAGGTTTTTACTACTGCATTAGTGGGTAAGGTTAGTCCGAGTAGTGTGATAGTTGTTAGATTCATCTTTCAAGTATTTAAGGAGTCATTTGTAACTCTTATTTGGACATTTAGTTAATATCAATACACATCCTGTTAGAGGGCAAAGAAGAATCAAACAAAGGAACAAATGCTGCTGCTGATTTCGCGAATGCGAGAAAAACAAAAAAGAAAACTCTCGATCGCGAGTTTAGAGCCGGGCGGCCAGAAGTTTCTAGATTAAGGAAACTTGTTCCCAAATTTATTTCCTTGTTTGTTTTTTGCCTATAAATAGGACACTATGTAACTCATAACAAAGCCGGGCGGCCAGAAGTTTCTAGATTAAGGAAACTTGTTCCCAAATTTGTTTCCTTGTTTGTTTTTTGCCTATAAATAGGACACTATGTAACTCATAACAATGTGCACGAAATTATAGTGAAAAATCTATGATTTGCGCCCTTGGAGTAAATCTTTCTCCGTATTTTGAAGTTGAGATATAACCACGTTAAATCCCGC